>NC_069124.1:79121078-79721078 GCF_026914265.1 Mya arenaria
AACAATTATTTTTTATTAATATCCAATACATACTTGATTGTATTTATTTCTTTATATATACTTTCTGAAGATTTTCTTCTCCAAAATTGCATTTCACTTCTCAAAAAGTAGATTTCACTTCGATGTCCGATCTTTTTTCAAAATGTTTCTAAAGGTTAAACCTATTGTGAAGCCTATTACATATATGTTCAATAAAAAAAATATTTGTTCAATATTAATGAGTTATGGGTGGATTTCACTTCTTAAAAAGTGGATTTCACTTCGATTTCCGATTAACTTTCGAGGGATATTCCAATATGATAACAATAAATTTTATTTATTAATCAAAATGAATGAGTTATAAGTGGATTTCACTTCTCGAAAACTGGATTTCACTTCGATTTCCGATCAATTTGCGAAAAATTGCTCTAACTTTCCTCATTTTCTTGATCAATTTCAATAAAATTTTAAATGTAAAGTCTTTATGAGGCATATTCCAATATGCATACAATAAATTTTTATTTATTAATAAAAATAAATAAGTTATGAGTGGATTTCACGTTTTGAGTGGTTTTCACGTGAAACCCACTAGATTCCTGTATCACCCTGTACCCCATAGATTGAACCAACCACCTGGCTTCCTTTTAAGTTTAAAAGATGGATAATAACTTGTAGCTGTGTTAAATATATTTAAATGCGATAAAATATGTATTTCAAGTCGTTTACCCCTTGTAGATCTCTATGCAGCAGTTAAGTATTCCCTGGATTGTTGCTGAAGTTGCACGTTCCCAATTTTGAAACATATCCGGTTTCTCTAGAGCAGCGATAGCTTTGTCCAATATGTAATCAACGAGATCACCATCCTTTTTCTGAAATTAAAAACATAGCTTTTTTTATTTCTTCATTTAGTTCATCATTCTATAAATGGATAATTTGGTAAAAACCATAACGAAAATAAAGGGTCACACATGTCGGTATAATCGCAATTTATCGGCGAAAGTAATAGTTCATCATATTTGAAGTCAAACCTGTTATTTGGAACATCTCCAGCATGTTTATCAACCAATAAAGTAGTTGTAACAATTTTACAAAACATATAAGATTTTCACGTTTAAGTCTTGAATCTGAAACTCAGAGGATGTTAGTGAATATCACCCAGGTGATCGACTTTAAATATGGCCTCTTACACGTTCCAATGACTTTAGCAAAAATCCGAGCGTGACCCGATAGTCTCAAATAAATACTCTTAATAGCTGGTTCAAATAATGATTCAGTTTCTTCGGCAGAGAGAAAATAAGAATATTGTGTACCGCTTTAAAACCACTAAGTTTACGAATCGATATTAAAAAAGTAAAATTGAAACAAAATCCATGGCAAAAACTGCAATCCAACCATTATAAATCAGAAAACTAACCCAGCTGAACATTATATGATATGCGATAATAAATGTATCTTACAAGTATTTTTGATAGGTTTAGTATTGATACGAGTTCGGAACTTTATAACGCTCCCCCCTCCCCTACCCTATTCACTTACTGTCATGACAAAGAACTTGTCTACAACATCTTCTGCAAGACCTTCTTTATCTGAGGACTCGTCCAACAGACAATCGAATATAAAGTCCACGAGTTCCTTTTGCAACATGCCCAGTACTTTCCCCTTTCTGAAACCCAAAGAGCCAAATATAAATATGGCGTATTGTTTCTATTCAATAAAGTTAAAAAATGTGCTCGACATTCCTTAATCTTATTCTTCTATCGTATGTTTTAACATATATGATTGATACTTAAATGATGAAAATGTTCCAGATTTACATCAGAAAAATGCAGAGAAGATCTCTTGTGCAAAATTAGAATTTAATCATGTTTTTTTCTGGTGAAAAGAACAATATTGTATCAAACATTACAAAAAAGGAAACTTGCAGTTTGAAAGTCGTACTTAAAAGTTGTTTAAAATAAGATTTTCTTAGTGCGTATACGAGGAAATTAAAAAATGTCAATCACACTTACTTCCAGCTTTCTAAAAGTGCCTTCATTATATCTCCGTAGTAACGCTTGGTATCGTCATGGTAACGCACTTTCGAAATTGTTTTCAGAAAAGCTTTAGCGTGTTCCAAATGTTCCTGAAATCAAATAATACGAATGTGTCAAGTTAAAATAAGTACTTCTGGGCCAAAAACGTCGAAATTGCAACACAACGATTTTTAAATTATGTTTTTGTAAAAATACAAAAGTATCATAACATTTCCACTAGATGTATACCTTCCATACAATAACTTTGGCGTATTCATCATTTCCCGCGATATCATACACTCTATATACGTAGCTCTTCTGTTCCGTCTTCAATAGCACAATCCAGAGATTCAACAACGCCTCTACATTCGTCTTAGGCCTGTAAGACGTATCGAAACTCAGCTATCAACATGCTTAACAAATATTAGGTAAACCATTTAGTAAATCGTTTATAAAAATGTTGTGTCCTACAAATGGATTAAAAACATAATCAATGCGTACAGGTCGTAAAACTTGAAGACACAGTATTCGAGTGCTTCATTAAGGCACTTTGAGACATCATTATCCTTGCGATCCTCGGCATCACCATCGTGCTTCGTAGAAGCTAGAATATCTTCTACAAAGTTAACTGTGGCGTCAAACACCTTCAGATTCGGCTTCTGAAAGAGATCAAACACAATGTTATCTTGGCGTTATGATACACGCAAGGTCTTGTTATATATTATAAATATATTAACTCTGCAGTAATATACACAAAACATACATACGGCATGTTGTTCATGGAAGGACCTAAACAGGTTTTGTCTGAATAAATTGAGAATTCGTTCGGCATTCGCTGGCGCTGAATCTCGTTTTATAAAACTTGCAACCACATCAATTAAAGCTTCGTATATGTCCAAAATGAAATTTTCTTTGCTGAAGAAAGTTAAACGAATATAACAACAAATATGCTTGAATAATTTAAGGTAATTTTAAAAAGAATATAAACGTATATGTCCATAATTAGCATCTCAAGCCGAGGCCAATGTTATTAATTTTAGATATCAGGTGCATAACTTGAAAAATATTAAAACCAGAATCATGCGCTTATCTTTACATATATGCGAATTATTGTGAAAACCTTGAAAGAAAAGCAGACAAGCTTTGTGTAAATTCGGTATTCTAACACTGTGTGAACAGTTACATAAATAGTTTCATAATTGCGTGAAGTCATTCTTCAAAACCTCATTCAAATCCAAATAAACAACTGGGTATACCTGGCTGCTTTCAGGATACACTTTAAAGTGTTTTCAACCTCAAGGTCATTGATGTCGCCATTGAATGCACACAACATCTCTTTGATAGCCTTTAAGTAGTGTGTGTAGACGTGCATGTCTTTCAAATCCTGTCAGTGTCAAGAAAAACATGTGCTCTCTCAGGATCGTTATCGATGTCGACATTGTTATGACTTATAAATGTTAACATTATAAAAAACAAACATTATTCAATGGTTACTTAATAGTACTAGAATAAAGTACGTCTATCATAAAGTGTGCATGACACATTCATTAATTTCAGAGTGTTTGTAAACTATGCAAGGTTAAGTCAAATAAATATTCCGTTTCTCTGCAATTAACTAACATTTAGTGCCTAACCAAGAATGGGTTTTTGTCCGGAAAGACGCTCCTCATATCCCGGATGGTGTAGCCGAGATATCTCCTCATAATCTCAGACATTTTAGGCAGAAGACCCTCGTAGAAACCATATAAATCAAGGAACTCGTTCTGGCAACCGGAACACTGACCCTCACTTCGCGTACACGAAACATAAAAAAATTGCCATACATTTTGTTATCGTGCTTTCAACTTAGGATTCGTGTTTTGTTGTAGTTTCTTTCACTCCCTTATATATAGCAATCAAATATCTTATACTGAACTTATAAAGTGAAAGTTAATATTGCTGTTACAAAATGTTCAAATCACATTGGAGATCATTATTTTATATGTATGGTGCAGTTGTCCTTTCTATCCATCAATATTCGACCTAATCCGTTTAAACCCATGCCGGCCATTCTAAGACATTATCCAAGCAATTTATAATATAGTCATATCAATGCGTGTATGATTTTAAGGAAATAACGTACATTGCCATGGTGTGCCTTAAGATATATTGTATGTTTAGGCTTTGTGTCAACAAGGGAAAATAATATATCTATACCATGTTTCCGGATATCGGGCCTTTAGTTACTATTGAATTTATTTTACATGTACTTACTTTATACTTTTAAATATCATCACGATGCCGTCATGAAGAAAGTCGGCGTACACCCTTTCATCGTCTGTGTCGGAGGGATCGTAAGAATACGAAATTTTCATTTTCTGAAATACTTCGCCTAACTCCTTTCCAGAAAGACTCTAAAATAATTGACAACATTTTAATTACTATGACAGTCCATGTAGTTATAGATGCAGGGCTAAGCGTGAAATTAAAACAAAGTTATAATAAAAGGAAACATGATATTATCCCAAACACAACAACATTATTAGATAGATCAGGGGCTGTATTTAATAACCATCTTAGATTCAACTTAAATTTAAGATTAGAATTTAAGTGTTTTGATTGGCATGTATATTTAGCTGACCAATAGGCTGAATGGAATCACTGAGGCATGTCTAAGGATAAGGATAAGATCAATATTGAATACTGGCCCAGGTTACCTGAATGTATTCCTTGTATTTGGCATCGTTAAGCTTACTCATTAAAACTATGTGACCGGACGAAGGCCGTGCACGAAGGAGTGCAAGCCAAGTTTCAAATTGCTGGCGCCCGATCTCTCTCATTGCATTGTCATCTTCAAAACTACTGAAATAATGTACAGACAAACTGTATATATGTATAATTCAACTAATGTATCGTCATGGTTGAATGACCAAGGCGCTAGTTTTGAGAAAAGTTTTGATTGGTAGTTGCAAAGCTTTTTTATTGGTCAAATTAATTTTACATATTTCCTTTTTATTCCTTTAAACTTTAAACTAGTATAAATATTTTCCGTCTTCATACTCATAAAAGCTCAGATTATCATATTTTTCAATAAAAATAACTACCGTTCATATTTTACACATGTTATCTTAGCAACGGAATTAAGTTAAAGAATTTACAGCTTGCCAACAACGCAAGAGGAGTCACTCACATTAATTAGGGTTTTTGAACAAGAAAAAACACACGCAAAGCCTTGAGGAGAATACATACGCGAAATAGTGTATTTTTTCGTTCGATTCCTATTCCACTTAATATCAAACTTATAATCGCATTTGATCCAAGATAAAAAAATGTTCCTCTTTTATCTTTCGTACTACAAAAAATGAACATTTTATAAATACATCAGCTTTTCCAATAAGATCCCAGAGACCTAGTTTATCTTACCCTAGATGACACACTTTACCATCTAAGATTTCATGTACACAAATATTTTAAAAGTTAATAAAAAATATATATTTTTAAATATGGGTAGATATGAAATTCATGATTGGGATGTTTGTTTATAAAATAGCAATTTAATTAAGTAGTTGACTGGTATTTATAGGTTTAGTTAGCATAGATTTTTTTATGACATCAGGAAATATTTCCTAAGATTTGACCTAGTGACCTAGTTTTTGATATGATGTGACCCATATTCACAAATGTTTAAGACAACATGTAGACAAATATTCTGACCAAATTTCATAAAGATTTGACAAAAACTAATGATTTTTTATGACCGTGGAATTTTTTATCCTAAGATTTGACCTTGTGACCTAGATGTTGACCGGGGGTGACCCATATTAAAGAACTTTCAAGATATTGTGCAGACACATAATCTAACCAAGTTTCATAAAGATTTGACAAAAAATTGTTGAATTTATGACGTGGAAAGATTTTCCTAAGATTTGACCTGGTGACCTAGAATTTGACCCGGGATGACCAATATAAATAATTAAGCAAGATATTATGCAGACAAATCAGTCCTTCCGGTTAGCTCAGTCGGTAGAGCGTTGGACTGTGAATCGGACAACACGGCTTCAATTCCTGGGCGGACCAGGTCACTTCTGTTGTGATTGGTTATGAAATCCTTTCTACGACCACGACCATTCGACTGTACCAATGCCCCTGGCATGTACAGAATTTGTCAGTTCTTTGCAGAAGTGAATGCACCTAGTTCTGGTTAACCGCCTAGGATAGGTGTTCGGTGGTTGAACTGTCACTCTGGGACCCTTCAATGTGCTCACGCCGGAACCCGGAGTATAAACTACTAACGTGGTCCCTATGCAGACAAATATTCTGACCAAGTTTCATCAAGATAAGAAAAAATATTGAATTTGTTACGTGGAAATATTTGACCTAGTGACCTAGATTTTGACACGGGTTGAACCATATTAAAAATATGTAAGATATAATGCAGACAAGCATTCTGACCATGTTTCATCAAAATTTGATAGAAATTGTTGAATGTATTACCGTACAATATTTCTTCTAAAGATTTGACCCGAGATAACCCATATTCTTATATCTTCAAGATGCCGACAAATAGTCTGACCAAGTTTGAAAAACTATAGATTTTATTACATAAAATGAACGCAAAATTATTAACGCCCGATACCCCGGTTTTCGCCATTCAATAACCCGTATTTTTCGATGAAAAATTCGGCTAAAAAGCATTTCGAATGATTATTGGAATGGATTGCATTCATAGCCCTAAGAATGCATTTGGTTCGGGTTACCCGACCCTACCTTCGAAATAGGAGCCGACCCTGCCATTATTATAGTCAGTTGGTAAACCAAAAATAAGTGTGTGTTTTAATATGTATTGAAGTTGAAAGCCTTTGAAGCTTTATACAGAAGATGACTTTAACACCATTCTCCAATGATGTCAATATCGTTCTTACATACCTCCCCCCCCCCCCTCAAAAAAAGGCCTGTTTTTTAAAAAAAGGATGAAGCCCTAACCAAACCATTTTTTGTTTTGTGTTGGCCCTATACTCAGTATCATGGTTTTGATATAATTCTCCTTTTTAAGTAAAGCTTCTTGGTGTTGGTGATTAAATAGCTTTTGTTTCAAGACCGGTACGTACCCCTTTAGTCTATCGAGTACACAGATCGTGGAGTAAGCGACCCAGTAAGGCCCTGAGTGGCGGCCGGGGAAGTTCGGTACACACACCTTCTCCCGAAATGCCGCAAATCCGTCCTGGTAAAAGACACATTCCAGATAGTCTTTAAACTAACTACATGTTATATTTATATATTTATTAAAACAACAACCATGATTTGGCATTTATGTGAAGGCTAAGTGCACATTAGTATTTGTTGAAGTCTGTATGTTATTGAAAAATGTTGCAAATGAAAAGTGTTGAAAAACATTGTAATATAAAGTAACTTGTATCAATTTTTAATAAACTTAACTATATCCCCTATATGTGATTCCATTGAAAATATCATACCTTGAGTTCGGCAAGGTTAAAGGAATCATCGTTGTTCACGAGGCGCTCGTAATCTATGAGTTTGTTGCCCGGGTCATCATCGCTGTCTTCGTACTTTCCGCTCGAGCCCAGGAAGTCGATGGCCCGGATATACTCACCCAGGCGGGGTCGACCTGATCATGGGAATGAATAAAAACAGTACGAGTCATTGAGATGATTAATATGAATGAATAAACGCCAACTGCAAATACCGGAAATGTCGAGAACTCCGAATTTCGGCCTTTTTGAAAAAAATGCATACTTTCAAACACACTTTTACTACCTTTTTAAAAACATTTTTATCGAAGAATGCTGCGTGTGGTAAAACTCAAATAGTTGAACACCTGGTTCGTTTTTATTAGATTACAACTTCGATGTATTATACATTCTATACATATATCCTAGTAGTGTATATTAAAATAAACGGTCTATACCTTATTCGAGTGCTTTTATTTCCAGATTACTTAAGGGGTTATATATTGATAACATTAGTGTAATAGGATAAGAAAATCCCCGTGCGCTAGCGCCAAATTAAACAACTAAGGCAGGGCTTTGTGGATTTTAAAATAGCCACTTCCTATTATAAATGTTGACTTGAAAGTTGTGCTGAAAAAGCTATAAAAATAACGCAACGCTTTGGTTACATTATAATTAGGACAACATTCAAACTCATATCCTTTGGCGGAGAACTTATGTACATGTCGACGCCATGTTTGTCAATGATCTATATACAAACAAATAATTAATCTTCAGGTTTTGTGAACACGTTTACTTTCGTGGCAAAACTTTGCCCGAACACGCTTTTTGCAGTATGCAGTTTATGTTTGTGTAACCATTTCAAAAACAACTTTTTAACTATTATGATTGAATTTATTTGCATTAACGTGCACTTCCTGTTCACTGGCTTCTCTGTCATAGTATATATATATTTCCGCTGTTCGAACTAGAAACGATTCCGTGACATATTGTCAGCGGCATGTTTCATATCAACAGTGGTGCTGGAGCTGTTATAAATATGTATTTTCTAGTATTTCCCTGTGCCATCTTCAAATAACGTGTGTTATTAACATAAACTTACCTCATTCATGCAATAATGACCGGCATATTTTCACAGCAGAAGATATTTATAAAACCTATTAACAACTAAAAACAAGAAATAAAATTTCACACACATTTTACTAATCTATAATAAAGATATAAGATAGACTTACCCATGTTTATATCGGAGTTAAAGAAATGTTAATATTTCAATTTTCCATAACCTTTATTTGCCTTCACTTCGATTTTTCTACCCGAGTCAATACGTTGGATTGACTATATGGTTTCAATTTAGGTTGATATCGATCATCATGGGTTCTATCCTTGAGCTAAATTATAAATTCACATAAACACTACATACTTTAAATAGAGTGTCTTTTAGATGGGCCGGAGGAAAGGATCAATAGTCGATAGTCGATGTACATAACGGATAGAGCTCCTTGAAACATGTATATATATATATAACGTTCACGCTATATCATAAACTTAGCATAGCATCTATAACTTGCTTATTTATTTTAAAAGAGGTTATTGTTGTTGTTTTTATTCCTGACAGATAAAATATTACAGTAAACTTTTAAAATAATGTGATTGGTGAATTCGCTTTCTTAAGAATGCATACACACACCGAAGTGAATATAGCAATTTCTTATGCGATATGTTATAAACATTGCAATTCAGATTGGTAAATATTTTAAAAAACATTTTTGAGTAATTGAGGATACACGGTGAAGACGATCAAACTTTTACAATTAAAGTTGTAATACCTGCATAATGCACCAGTCAATTGTACCCCCCCCCCCCATGTCCGTGGTTATACCGGGGAAATGGGCCGTGTTTTTACCTTTCAGGTGGCCCAGCAGTGCCGGCTGAATGTGGTGGTTTTGTCTTCGCTTTAAATATAGCGGGGAATGGGCCTTACCTAGGGTCCCTTGGTTGCGGGGACATTTGGCGGGGATTTTACCATCTGTTCGTCCCCGCAGGACAGGGATTTTAGCCGAGGTTGGCTGGACCGTAAGTCAAAGTCCCTGCTTTTCTCCGGACCTGGGGGCGTGGTTACAATAGACTGGTGCATAAAGGGTGTACGGACAGTCGTGTATTGAACTCATTTGAGAAATATGCATAATTATTAACAGTACATATACGACCAAATTCGCCAAAGGTAAGTTAAGAAAGTAATTTGATAAAGTTTGACAATTTATTGCCAATAAAATAATGTGATCAAACACAAATAAGATATTACCCTCATTTCCATTGTCAATCCATATTCTGAGTCGATAAAAATGCTCGAGTTAAGAGAGAATGCAAAATAAATTTGGTCAAATTTTGACAATTCAAGGGCCATAACTATAGAGTGGACAGTGTTATCAGGTTGTCGATCGCACTTGATCGAGATAGTATGCCAAAGACATTGTTTAGTAGAATGGATAAAAAATGCGGAAGTTAGTGAGCGCTCACGAGTGTGTCGCTGCGGAAGACGACGACGCGATTATGCCGGACAATATAATTTGTATACGTCTGATTCGCTACGCAGGCGACAAAAAACGTGGATATTGTTCTTATTTTCGTCTATCAAAACTAAATTTATATTGGGTGATCATCTATTAATCAGGAATTACCAGGCAAATTCGTTTAATTGATATCCCCCGCCAGATTAGGCAAAGTAGATGACATGGAAATGACGTGTTGGGGGAAATATTCTAACTGAAACATGCAATACGGCTACAGATTAGTGGATTCTTATGAAAGTTGGATATGGCATACGAGTTTGAAATTTAAAAAAATATTGTATATAGTGTAGCATTTAGATTTGACCTAGTAACCTAGATTTGACACCACGTTACCCAGTTT
This sequence comes from Mya arenaria, assembly GCF_026914265.1. Taxonomy (NCBI): domain Eukaryota; kingdom Metazoa; phylum Mollusca; class Bivalvia; order Myida; family Myidae; genus Mya; species Mya arenaria. Next base: position 79,131,430 of record NC_069124.1, read on the forward strand.
CAGACTAATAAAATATTTCATAAAGGCAAACATTCTGATTAAGTCGAATACAGATTAGACCAGAACTTTTGCAAAAAATATAGCCTCTAGTGTCCCAATTTTTTTCCATTCAGGCAAATTTTGAATAAGTTTCATGAAGATTCGAGCGGATATATTGCCTCTGTTTGTTTACTAGTTGTCTTTTAGATGTGACCTACCAACCTAGTGTTTGACCGCATGTGCAACCTTTAGAGTCTACCAAGATTACATCAAATGGAACTCTCTGACCAAAGTTTCACAAAGTCAGACTAAGTTCGGTTCCAGACATGATTTTTGAAAGGTTTGACCTAGTGACCTACATTCATGTGACACATTTTCAAACAAGTCATTGATTTTATCAATGAAATCATTCTGATTAAATTTCATAAATATTAGACCAGATGTATTTCGCCTAGAATTCCCAAGATTTTTTCTAAAATTGACCAAGGTTTTTGACCTCATTTGACCCACTTTTGAAATACAGTGAGAGAAAGATTCTGTTCAAGTTTGAACAATATTTGAGCAATCAATACCATGATATGGTTGCAAACAAAGATTTGACCGAGTGGCCTTATTTTTTTATCACATTTGGCCCAGTTTTACATTAGTCAGAGGTCTCTGAGGTGGTTCTTTTTTTCTAAGATATGACCTAGTTTTTGACTCCATGTAACACAATTTTACAACCGGTTGGAACTTGATTCAGAGGAACATTCCGTCCAAGTTTGAACATTATCTAACCAATCACTACTAAGATATGATTCCGATGATATGGTTCCACACAAAAAACGATTTGACATAATGACCTTTATTTTGACACCTAGTTATAGTTATAAAATGAATCGAAGAGCTCATCAGGCAACACTTTCTAATAAGTATTCATGAGTATTGGACCAAATAAAATCTTTCTAGTGTGTTCGAAAGATTTGACCTTGTGAACTAATTTTTGACGCCATGTGACCCTAATTTACAAGTGGTCAAGTATTTACCCCTTTCGAGTTCGAACATTATCTGACCAATCCGTAGCATGACATGATTCCAGACAGAAACAAATGTGGCAGGCGGACGGACTACGTAAAAAAACAATATACTATTACGAAACCTTCGATTCGGCGAGGGATAGCAAATGCTTACTTGAGGTAGACATTTTTGCTTGCCTCAAAATGTTGTGAATTAAATTAAGGTATATTGCTGGAAGAAACGAGTACTTTTCGATGCATTTTTGACAATATACAATGTCTACATTTTTCCGCATCCGTTACAAATTAATGAACAAAGTGAGCAGGTTGATTTACTATATGGTCTCATGATATTTCATATCCAGGAGTGAACTTGATTTATAACGGTAAATTTGTGTAAACGAAAATCTATATCGTTTACCAAGGAAGGAAAGCCTCGATCGTTGTAATTCAATAGGCCCGCGAGGCTAATTCGCTTTTGTCCTTTCACTAACATCTGTTTCATGTTATGGTTGCGACAATGGTATCATATGGTTCTCAGGTATGGGGTACGTACAACCATAAATTGACCAATTTCAATTGCATTATTGTTAATTTGTTTTGACTATGAAAAAATACTCCTAAGTATACGAGGAGCATGCTTTACATAGTGGTAACATGGACGCGTTACCGGAATTGTTTGTCTATTTGAGACTGTCAAAGTATTCTCTTTTGATATCCATACACTTTTCATGCCACACAATATGTAGTAGTAACTGATAAACACCTATGTACCTGTGCTTACATGCAACACTTAATCAGAATTTCGGAATCAAATAATATAGGGCAATAAGTTGCATTATATGCAAGGTATTAAATTTGGTTAATTCAGTGGTTTGGTGACTCATGCCTAACGTTTTAATGCAAAACATGATGTACTTGATGAAAAAATGTCTTAAATTAAGTAAAATTATAAAGGACCATGATTTGTATTGTATTCAAAGTAGAGTTATCTAACTTGGTTATTCAAGTAGGTTGGCTGGCTAAGTACCCTTGTATAAAAACTTAATGCAATACATAGATATTGCCGTATGTATGCTTACATGCACAACCTTAACCAGAATTTTAGATTTTATTAGAAGTATAATAATAAAAGGAAAATTTGCATTATATGCAAGGAAGTTATCTGAATAAATTAAGTAAATTTAGTAGTTGGGAACACATCTTCAGTTTCAATGCAATACATGATGTATTGCTGAGATATTGACTCAGAAATGCGGGGTAAGGTTTTGCATGTACCCCCACATTAAAGTCAATATCTCAGTAAATACATCATGCATTGCATTGAAACTTCCGATATGTGAACGTTAAATAATAAATGGCTATAATTTGCATTGTCTACACAATAGAGTTATTTAACTTGGTTATTTAAGCAGGTTGGATGGTTGAGTACCGTTGCAATACACCAAGTTGTCTGTGAGCTGTTAACCTATGTTTGCTTACATGCAAAACCTTAACTAAAAATTGTTTAATTTGTTGAAGTTGAATAATAAAGGGCCATAGTTTGCATTTTATTCAAAATAGTGCTATCTAATTTCGTTAATTAAGTTGGCTGTTTTGCAGTGGTTATGACTTCAAGTAGCTTAAATGCAAAACATTAATCAACCTGTCGGTGAGTAGTGATGCTCACCTTATTCTTCGAAAAGTCGAAAAGAAGAACCGAAAAAGTAAAGAAATGGAAATAAAGGACCACAACTCGTACACAACGTATGTAAAGCGGCCCTTAAAATACATCAACAGTGATTTTACACCATTGGCAGACAATGCTTATGTTTAACAAACATTCTGGCCAGATGGCATCATTTCAATATATACATGTGGTTTCCCATAGTCTGCTTTAACCTTGATTTCGTGAAACACATACATGTTTTGTGTCGTTGTTGATTTATGTGCTATAGCAATCATAACCAGAAATGACATTTTAACTGTCTTAATGTATTGTGGTCAATAAAATATATTCAATTTACCATCAGAATTATATTGTGACCTCTGATATACGTATAAAGTGAAAAAGAAATACTGTCAAACCTGCTAATCAGCCAGGAAAGTTGTCTCAACATGTTTATTGTAACTTTTGTACATAGAACAGATCATTCTCAAAAAACAATTTATTTGAACCATTATTGCTGAAATAAAAGTCATATTGATTCAGTTTATTACAATGCCAGATATAGTTATTTACTAACATTGTCATTACAAAATGCCATTGACATTTCTTCACATGACCCTAAAGCTAGTTCAACATGACAAGTTCACATCCATTCTGTCCCACAATGAAATCTTCCAAGTCTCCTGAAACTTTGGCAAGGTCCTCTAGCCGTAAGTGTTCTGAAAATACACAATTTAAATGGAAAATGTATACATTGCAATTTGTTATTATATCCAAGGAATGTACATTATTTTGACACACAAATCATTTTTGTATTTACTCATGGAGTAAAATCTGATACAAATGCTGTCAGAATTCAGGCATGCAGAATGAGAATTGAACAAGACTGATTTTTAGAGATCAGGCCAAAATATCACAAAAATAATAACAGCAAGTAATTCCTCAATCTTGCTTTGAGATTATGTGACAAAATGAGTTGTAATTGAGATAGACATTAGTATTTCCTCGGCAATTTTCTGGACCACCTTCACCCTACACAGAGTTAATTAAATTTTAATAGTATATCAGATTACAAATATTTGATATTTCTTTACTTATGTTTAAATAGAAAAATCAAAACCTGTATAACCAGTGCAAATGCAGAAACAGCTATAACTGAACCATAACTGACACTAAAAAATATTTTAATTGCAGTAATAAACTACTGTTGATGATTTTAAGAAAGGTGGCTGTTGTGGGGGAGAAACATTTATTTTTGATAGAGCAAGAGTTTCTCTACAAAACAGGTTCTGACATCGGTAATAAGATGCAGATTTAGAAGCCATCAAATCGTGGCAGAAAGACGGAGAGAAACTTTATAAGCTATGCTTTCGTTTCAATCCGATTCAATATATTAATGCAAATACTTAAATTATATTTAACGTGTATTATATGTATATATAGATATGTTGAATAAAATATATTTAAACCAAATCATGGCAAACACTCGGACCATAATTTGGGAATACAGACAAAAATGTGAACTTCTGTGCATATAAAAGTTAAATCAAATGAAAGGTTACCTTCCTGATCAGTTGGTCTTTTTCCTTTGTTCTGATCTGTTGCCGGTTTAGAAGATTTATGTACCTTGTTAGGTGACACCTGCACACTCTGCTTCTTTGATGGAGAATTCATTACAGTTTGACTGTTATTCGACACATTCAGAGACTTGTTCTGAACAATTCTTTCACTTTTTCGCCTCGCCCTTGTTTGTATAGGTAACTTTTCAATATCTTTCGAAGTTTCATTAACAGCCTCATTACGATTCTGGTGTGATGTTCCTGGTTTGGGGTCTTTTTGTTTAACAATATTTGCTGTATTTAACTTTTTGTGAGGTGACTTGCTTGGAGATGTAGACTTTCGTTTTGTTGCTGGCTGAGTAGGCTGTTGAAATGGATGCTCATCATCTGACTTAGACACAATATAGAAGATATCAGATTTTTAAAAATATCTTTTTATGAATTATCAGCCCAATTTATTGTTTTATATCCTCGCAGGTTGTGCCTGACTGCAATAGCCTTCAATTAAATTAATGTATCTTAATGGTGGTTTAACAGCATAATCATTGCAATTGTACCATTTTCAAAGTGATTTTTTTAGAAATTATAAAGAAAATACAATAAATACTGAAAAAGCAATAACTATGGCCATATGTGATATGTTTGACCCCAGGTGCACAACTATATATTATATATGCAGAAATACATTTGTTTAACATTTCAGGAGACTAGGTCAATTAATATTGGTCAATATAACATTATTTTTCACTGGGAGCAAAACTTTTCATGGGCTTCTATAGTCAATCTATATACACCCCTTCTCCTGGGGACTAAGTCTCATTGTTTATGCCCCCAGTGAGTATAACATTTACAGTGTATCATTGATTTGTGTTGATAGTGGGCAGTACATTTGCATGTACCTCAGATTTGTAACTGTCTCCATCCGATGTGTGCCCATCCTGGTCCCACTTATACTGCATCTGATAACGAGCTACTGGAATAACAGTGATGTCATCTTAAAACAAGATCAGCCAAGTAGATGCCAATGCTTGTCCACCTCTAGAAGCCAATCAAAGCGAATAACTTGACAATAACTAAAGCATAGTTATGGTTGCACTTACTAAGGTGATATGTACAAAGCAGAATATCTTGCAGTTTTTCATTCGGAACTCCTCGGCCATTTTTTCAAAAACAACCTCGGATGTATGCCGGTACATCTGTTGAAGTAGTCCGTATTCTTTTTAATAAAAGCATTAATTAAATGTAGTGTTTAAGAGTTGTATTCATTGCTCTCAGCTTAAATTGATTGCCAGTGAAGTGTATTATTGCAAACATAGTTACGATTCCCAAGAGTTAAGTCATAAAATTTAACTACTAAATAAGATTACTACGCGATCTATTTGCAGCGGACTTAAACGTACCACTTTTTAAGTATGTAAACCGTCCATATACATCCGAGGTTGTTTTTGAAAAAATGGCCGAGGAGCTCCGAATGGCAGTTTTTATGTTAAGAATTTATGGCTATGTTTTTTTTTATTAAACAACGCTTAAGCCGCCACCAATACGAAGACCATGACAATACCTAGAATTCTATAAAAAAAAACAGAAATTCTAAAAAGGTTGTGTTTTTAAAGCACATTTTGTATGTTGCTACTTCTATGAGTAACACCTGGATTTGACCAGCAAAACTTACATTCCTGGACATCTTTAGGTGGAAAGAAGTACTGGCCTAGCAGATCTACCTTCAATCCTCCTCTCTTTATACATTCACAGACAAAGTTTGGATGGAAGACAGCCAAGTGCTCATCAAGGTAGGATTCACTGTCAAATATACTTAAAAGCAAAGGAGGATTTATTAAATAAATAACAAATGAGATGCATAACAAATGTTTGAAATCACTGCACACAAATGATTGAATCATTGAGTGCACACCTTCACAGTGTACAAGGGACTACTGAGCAGGTATTGACTTAAAACCCTACTATTTACTGGAAGATGTGTTCCTACCTTTCAGTGTCTTGTGCTGTTGGATCCTGGCTGAAAATGAACTGAGCTTTATCAGCACCACAGATTTCCCCTCCATTGTCACCTGAAGTATTATACAGATTTACATGTAGGTATTTTTCATACCTTTAAATAGACATGTTTTACCAAAACATTAATTCATGTAATGTTTAGTTCTTGTTTTTGATTTTTATTAGTATCATTATTATTATGCACATTATAAAATAACATATGTAGACTAAACATTAAGTATTATTATGCAATGCTACAGTTATGGTGAAATGTTAGTGGCGTCCTTAAAGATCCAATATACTTTTACAAAAAACAAGAGGCCCAAAAGGGCCAATGCTCTACTGGCATGCTCTACTGGCATGGCTTTTGTGGTCATATCAATCCAGAGCATGTATGTATGGGTAAAAGGCAACAGACATATAGTTTATGTTTTGTGTTTGGGTTACCTGAAAACATAGCACGTTCAACATCTGAGCCCAGAAAGTATTGTAAGCAGATTAGTTGCATGAACTATTTTAATATGTGCCAAGTAAAAGTCATCTGACAAAAAAAAAATGCTTTCAAAACTGTACTCATAGTAAAAATTTCTGTAGTTTTAAAAGTTAAAAAAATTTGGTCAATAGGTCAAAGTCAAGGGCATCCTAGGACAACATTGATCAATTTGAACAAACATTCACAATCAATTGTGCTGAGATGGATGCACGAACACACAAAAAGATTTTCAAACATTTCCAGATTTATGTTTACCAAACCTGTGAACCCTGGGTGTGGCCAGTAATGACACCAGGTGCATAACTTAAACATTCACAACCAATTTTGTTAAGATGAATGCACAAACTACAGAAGTTAAAGCTAAAAAATGGCCTTTGGGCTTTCAACAAGAACAAGGTAGAGTAATTCACAAAATCAACTGCAGAAGCAAAAAGCAAATTGTCTCTCAAAATCCTAGACTTGCAAATTGTCTCCCTTACCTCGAGACTTAAATTTACATGTACATGAAAACTTGGCTAAAAATAGAATTCGCTCATGCATACCTGGCTAAAAATAGAAACCATTTCTTTAAAACTTTCATGGCCCATACTCTAGACATTCATGGGCGGATCTGGCTGGTTTTCGAAAGGAACCGAGCTCTAATGGATATCTAGATACTGTACAAGTTTCATTGAGATACAATCAAAACTGAAGACTGTATCGTGTTCACAACCAATTGTTTACACAATAGCATTTTTTTATACTATCAAGGGCCATAATCTAGGCATGCATGGGCGGATCTGGCTGGTTTTCGAAAAGAACCCAGCTCTAATGGATATCTAGATACTGTACAAGTTTCTGAAGACTGTATCGTGTTCACAAGCAATTGTTTACAGACGCACGGATGCACATACTACGTACACCTTACCATCGCATAAGCTCTTCTGGCCTTTGGCCAGTAGAGCTAAAAACTACAGTAAGCAAGTAGTTATTTAAGTTTAAATAAACATAAAATGATTACCATGTCTATATTAAAATAGCGCATTAAAAGAAAACAACAAAAGCATCATAGGGCTCCATCAAAGCAAACCATGTATTAAACTTACTCCAGAGTTTCTTTTTCCGTCTACTGACACTTTTCGAAAACCAAGCTGTTTGACCACTGAACATCTTTACTGCAGACTAGAAACCTAAAAGGATATACCGGTACTAATAAATCAGAAACTTTAGCAACAACATGAATCATAAAACAGTCACATTAACAGTGCAGAATAACTTAAACAAGAGATGTTTGTCAAACATTATGCCCCCCTGAGCGCCATGTTGTCAGGATTATATGGACAATTGAATGAAATATGCATGGACCGAAATGACAGCTGATTTGTTGCTGTTTTAAGATTATGACCATTAAAGTGTGAGGATAAAGTGTGTTATGACCGTCATGACCTTTGACTCTATGAACTCAAAATCCAGAGTCATCAGCTGGTCACCAGAAACCTAAATGGCAAGTTTGAGGGCCATGGGTGCAGGCATTGTCAAGTTATCACAAGACAAGTTTTTTTCGTTCAAGGTCACTGTGACCTTGACCTTTAACCCGATTAAACCCTTAATTCATAAGGGGTCATCTACAAGTCAGATGCAACTCCAAGTCAAGTTTGAAGGCCATGGGTTCAGGCATTGTTGAGTTATCACTCGAACAACCTTTTACCATTCAAGATCACTGTGACCTTGACCTTTGGCTCTATGAATCCTAAATCAATAAGGGTGATCTACTGGTCAGGCTTAACATCCATGTCAAGTTTAATGATCTTAGGTTCAGGCATTGTTGAGATATCAGTGGGGGAATATTTGTTAACTTTTTTGCGTTAAAGGTTACTGTGACATTGACCTTGGCCTGATGACCCCCAAAGTCGATAGGGGTCATCTACTGGGCAGGCCCAACCTTCATGTCAAGTTTGATGACCATAGGTCCAAGAATTGTCGAGTTTGCTTTCAAGGTCACTGTGACCTTGACCTTTGACCCCTAAAATCAATAGGGGTCATCTACTGGTCAGGCCCAACCTCCATGTCAAGTTTGAGGGCCATGGGTGCAGGCATTGTTGAGTTATCACTTGGACAACCTTTTATCATTCAAGGTCACTGTGACCTTGACCTTTGGCCCAATGACCCCTAAAATTAATAGGGACAATCTTCTGGCCGGGCTCAACCTCCAAATCAAGTTTGAGGGCCATGGGTGCAGCCATTGTCAAGTTATCACTCGGATAACCTTTTACCATTCCAGGTCACTGTGACCTTGACCTTTGGCCCAATGACCCCTTAAATCAATAGGGACTATCTTCTGGCCAGGCCCAACCTCCAAGTCAAGTTTGAGGGCCATGGGTGCAGGCATTGTCGAGTTATCACTCGGACAACCTTTTACCATTCCAGGTCCCTGTGACCATGACCTTTGGCCAGATGACCCCCAAAAACCATAGGGGTCATCTCCTGGTCAGGCCAATTCCCCAAGTCAAGTTTGAGGGCCATGGGTGCAGGCATTGTTGAGTTATCAATTGGACAACCTTTTACCATTCTAGGTCACTGTGAACTTGACCTGGTCAGGCCCAGCCTCCAAGTCAAGATTGAGGGCCATGGGTACAGGCATTGTTGAGTTATTAATTGGACAACCTTTTACCATTCAAGGTCACTGTGACCTTGACCTTTGGCCCAATGACCCCCAAAAACAATAGGGGTCATCTACTGGTCAGGCCCAACCTCCAAGTCAAGATTGAGGGCCATGGGTGCAGGCATTGTTGAGTTATCACTCGAACAACCTTTTACCATTCAAGGTCACTGTGACCTTGACCTTTGACCCATTGAGCCCAAAAAACAATAGGGGTCAGCTACTGGTCAGGCCCAACCTCCAAGTCAAGTTTGAGGGCCATGGGTGCAGGCATTGTCACATTATCACTCGGACAACCTTTTACCATTCAAGGTCACTGTGACCTTGACCTTTGGCCTGCTGACCCCCAAAAACAATAGGGGTCATCTACTGGTCAGGCCCAACCTCCATGTCAAGTTTGAGGGCCATGGGTGCAGGCATTGTTGAGTTATCACTCGGACAAGCTTTAAAATTATTTTACCATTAAAGGTCACTGTGACCTTGACCTTTGACCCGATGACCCCCAAAATCAATAGGGGTCATCTACTGGTCAGGCCCAACCTTCATGTGAAGTTTGATGACCATACGTCCAGGAATTGTTGAGTTATCACTCGGACAAACTTTGGTCTACCGACGGACCGACCGACATACCGACATGCCTGTGCAAAGCAATATACCCCTCTTCTTCGAAGGGGGGCATAATAAGATATATAATATATACAATAAATACATACTATTAACAATATAATAATGGCACCAGGTAAAAGCCCAACATTTAAGTATAATTTAAGTATCATTTGGATGTCTTGAGCAATTCTTGGATCCATAACAAAGTGGTGAAACACTAGACTGTTATAAAACACTCAAAAGAAGTTGGGCAATATATGTAACTTAGTAATAATGTAAGATGAACTAAATTTACAAGGCAAGGTGAGACTTTTGCGTTTTGAGTTTAAATTAATGGTCCATTTATATCCAACTTAATTGTATAACTTTGTTATGCACTGAGAGATTAAGAAAAAATACAAGAGCTGTTGTAGGAAAGAATGCTCCAATATATGCTGCTTTGTCTTAGAAAAGAATACAATGACCTAATATGTGCCTTTCAAAAGCAATAAAAAGACAAATTAAAAAGTACACAAGAAACACTGAAATGCGACGCAACTAGGTTTTCAATGATTGAAAGAAGAACTTCAGCCTTCATTGTGAGATTCAGTTTAAACTCTTTTTTACTAATTTTAATGACTTCTTTATTAACTTATTGAGCTTACCTTTCCTCATATTTTATGTGTATAAAATGTGATTAAAATGAAAACATGTATAAAAAGGAACATTTAAAAATAAATTGTATCTCCTTTTTAAATTGTCAAGGGAGGTCACCAAGTAAGAGATTGAATTTTTTTGTTTTTGTCAAAGCAAATAAAGCTGGGTAAAAAGAATTGTATTAAACAAACAATCTATATGGGTTAAATTATATATGCAAATAACCAAACAGTTTGGAGAAGATCTAATTTTTAAAAGTTGTTTGGATCAGAAAAGCACTCAAAATCTTAAATTAAAATCTGTTTTTCTTCTAGAAGTCATACAATCATGGGCATCGTTTACGTATAAGACGGATACTGCGATCGTAGCAAAAGAAATTATATGGAACAACAGCAAAATAAAACTCCCTAATAAAAAAGAATGGCATAATAGGGGTCTAAAATATGTTGAACATTTGTATGACTACAGAAAAAAAACTTTTTATGACTTTAACGACTTATCGAGACTATATGATCTTGGTACACATGATTTTTTGAAATACCATGCTTTAATCAGCAGTATTCCTGATGTGGAAAACCCGGTTGAAAAATGAAGGCATATCATATAACACACCAACTTACTTTGTAGATAAAATGGAGGAAAATACAAAAATTAGTAAAATAGTCTACAAGAATCTTATTATACAACTTAAACCTGAAAATAGAACTCGAGAAGAAAACTGGGAATCTCAATTTGATCTTAACTCTATACAATGGAAAAATGTGTACACACAGGCGTTCAAACTAACAATAGATACGAAACTTCGGGAATTCCAATATAAATACATCATGAATACCCTTCCAAACAATGATAAGCTTTACATGTACAATATTGTTGCATCAAGGTTATGTGATTTTTGTGTAATGAACATCGACTCAAACATCCATATGTTTTGGGAATGTCATATTTCGCAGACGTTTTGGGGTGAATCTAGAACATTCATAACAAATTCTTTACATGAAGTGAGCTTTAGAGAACTATTATATAAAACCATAAGCTTTTGTGATTTAATGCCAAACAAAGAAAAATTTGGTTATCAAATAAATTTTATGATACTTCTAGGAAAATATTTCATTTTTAAATCAAAATGTGAAGGAAAGATACCAACATGTGCCATGTTTGTCCAATATCTCAATAAACGACTAAAAATAGAGGAAACAATAGCAACAATGAAGAATAAATCAACACCTATAATAGACGATGGCAACAATTAGAACACTTATTATCTTAGTAAAACAGCTCCAGTATATAGTAGTATTGTAAAGCGCATTTGTATGAAATATCCACCAAAGAACTGTACTTTAAAAGATCCATTTGTTTTAAAGTAAGTAGGTTTTTTAAAGTTAGTAGGTTTTTTTTTTTTCATTTTTAAATTTAACATTTATGTTAGGAACACTATTCCGAAACATCAAATACACACCACCTCTCCCATTTTTTAATTTTTTTTTTGTCTACCTTTTTTTTAGAAAACAAGTCCCAAACGCTAATAGGAGTTTTCAAACAAAGAGTTAGATCAATATTTATTTGTTCACATTGATATTATTTAGTATAACCGTTTGTATTAAATGGTATACATATGTATGTCATTTATAGATGTTTGTATGAATGAACATTTGGGCAATAAAAAACAGAAACCAGAAAACTTTAAAAAAAACCTTCAAAGTTGGAGATACAGAATAAGACAACATCAAGGTACTGCAGAGGCGCTACACATAATATATGAATACATCAAAACTTACAAAATTTACTAACAGGTCTTTCTTCTGTTTTTTAGTGTTTAAATTGAAATATGTGCCGACACCTGGATTTATTTTGCATTAGCCTGTTTGGGCTACTTACTTGGTATAATTATTAGAGAGTGACATATTCTAATGATCTGGTGGTTTGTGCTATTGGGCTATTTCAAAGACTGCTTGTTTAATGTTGCCAGGAAACATAGATGTTTCAAGTGCATTCAGATGAGATTCATTGGATAGAATGGTCAACACAAATAGCAGCAGCTTGACCAGGACAAGACAAATCGACAAGTAAGTTACCTGTTCAATAATATAAGTATGGTTTTAAAGGGGCTAGACACATAGTGATACCATTGCAAGAAAAAAAGGAAATTGTCAAAAACTTACTTGACTTAAATGAGATCATTGTGTACAACGCATTGAATCTTACTTACAGATGTATCACATGGCTCAAGAAACATGTTTCTTTCGTTACAGTTTTGTGTACTTTTCCAATACGAAATTTAATGGGTTTGTCTACCACATAAATTCTAGAAAAAGCGTCGGAAGAAGTATCTTTACTTATCATGTGACTTTCTCATGCTTATTATACACAACATAAACGGGGAAACCGTTATGCGCTATTTTTAAACGAGAAAACTCAGCTGAGCCTAAGACAGCACCAAAATAATATTTAATTATGCAAATGATGTTTTATCGGAGTCATACTAGTTCATATTGTTAATACTTGGCGTGTTTAGAAGAAAAACTGTTTTTTTCAATTTTTGGAACCATCTGGTGTCTGGTCCCTTTAATATGCCCTCTCCCCAAATATAGAATCCTGGACCTTCCCTACATATTATGTACGTTTACCAAATTAAAGGGATCCTTTCTAATGTCTGCGATCATGCTAAAAATGTATCTTTACCAATATTGATAACTGAAAGGATATTGAAATAATTTGGCATAAAAGTCAACTTGTTTTATTTTTTAGCCACGAAAATATATTACAAATATGAATGTGCCTTTAAACTTACATAAAAACTTGAAAATTAATTTTAGTTTCTCCACCTATTTAAAATTTCGTAAAAAAAAAGATAATTCTTCACAGTTATTTGTTCAGAACACTATAAAATCACGCATCGTCTGCACAAAAAATGCCTAAAATGGGCTAACTACGACTAAACATTAAAGATTGAATGTAACCTTCATCCGCGCGAGATTTTTTGCAACGGAAACTATCCAATCAATACTTACTTAACAAATGATTAACCAATCAGAGTTCAGTTTACTAACCGGAGTCTTTCTACCTGTTTTGACAGATTTCTTGTACGCAAACGATGAACAAATCTTAACAAAGTTGGTATTTTTTTATTCGAACTAGATCATCCTTATTATTTCAATGTGTACGATTTTCAACGCATTTTTCTCTTAGCTGTATAATAAATCGTAAAATTAACTCTTTATGAGTTAACGTTGCGTTATTATTCGGATATTTTTATTTCGGATAACTGATGTTCCCTTCATGCTTAAAGTTAAATGTAGTTGCCTTTTTTACAAAATGTATACAAGGTCATGTGAAAGACGATAATCACAGCTAAGGCATCAACTTATATGTTGGCATGCATTCATTATAGTCAAAAAGCACGACTGCTAGTCCACCTAAATCACCGTCAACAAGTCTTATGACGATTTTCTTTTGTACTATGGCTAACAGAGATACATAAGCAATGTCAAAATAATAAAAAAAAGTATCCCTGATCGCTCATTATTGATGGCAAGCACGACTGCCACTAGTCCAAATAATTATATGCTGAGAGATGTTTTTACTTACTTTTATATGGTGAACCCTTCTCGTAGAAATTGTTTCATCTCCATGTTGGGCTATTCATTCTGGTAAGGATTCCAGATTAAGCATTTAAGGACAAGGTCTATAAGATATATCCTAAAAACAAAACATATTACCATTACATGTACTCAGGTTGTCCGATTAGCGCAGTGGTTAGCGCACTCGCTTCTCACCCAGGCGACCCGGGTTCGATTCCCGGCTTGGGCGCATGTGAGTTTGGTTTGTGGTCACCAAGCCGGACAAGTGGGTTTTCTCCGGGTTCTCAGGTTTCCCCCACAACACAAGACCACACTCTCGCGTAAAATCGTGCCAACGAGAGTGATTAATATAATGTTGTAATAACTTGTTTCACAATCGTTGTAAAATAAATATGTTTAAACTAAACATGTTTTTTCATATAAGTTCTGTGCATAAAAAGTCAACATCCAACAAACATTTATATGTTTGAGTTTTTTTTCATCCCTTACATTCAAAACATAGAAATATACATGAAGAGCACCGGCTGTTCACATATATAAATATGCAAAAGAGTTGTCTGTGTCATTAGAAGCTTTGTTTTACTGAATTTGATGTTTTAATGCTTGTTTTGTGAAAAATACTGATGTAGTTACATGGTGAAATATGAATATAACCTCTCTAAATACTTTTTTAAATACAATTTCAATATTTTTCAAGAAGACCCCCTGATTTTTTCACCAACCCATTTAGACATTTAGGGATTAGAAAAATCATGTTTAAACAACTTTTATTTAAGCTCAACCACCACAAGCCCACCACTGGTGAAATGCTTTCCCGGATTGCTCTAGTTACAGATTATATATAGCAGGGCTTGTTAATATTTTTGAGCCAAGGGCTTGTGTAAAAGTTCTGGCTTTATCATCTTAAAGACTAATTTTGATGACTGTCAACACATATAAACAGTATTTATTTTGTCAATAAAACCCATTACAGATTGATTAAACAGTCAAAACAAGTGAGATAAATGTACTGAAAATTACATCAATAAACAAATTGTCCAATGCAATGTCATATGACAGAATGGGAACAAGATAAGGAAGGCCTTGTTTCATTGCTTGTCCAGTATGAGGTCAATTAAAATAGTTAAGAAAGCCCTTTACTTTTCACACAAGTCAACACACAGTCATGATCACAGTGAATGAATTCTATCTCTGTCCATACGGTCTTTAACTCTAAAAAATGTCACATCACTAATTAGGCTAAATTCATACATGTATTAAGTGACATATTATATGATATAGTTATAAATGCAATATTATATTAACTTAGTTTATGGTATAGAGGTTATGTGTATTCTTTTTGCAGATGGATATGGAAAATAACAATCTGGACATGAAGCAGTTGTTCTTCAACAACCTGCACCTGCTTGGATTTGATTCCCCAGCCATGGAAGCTACCCATTCCATTCCTTTCAACAAGTAAACATCTGTATTAATCATAATTATATATAGCAATTCTTTATTGTGTTTCCAGCAAACGTGACATGATAGGACAGGTATTACTTTTGGTGGCAGTTGAACCTTGAGCAGATAATAACTAAGTCCTTGTTTTCAAATCATGATGAAATTTGCTATTTAAACAGTGTTTGCCTCAGTCAAAGTAGCCTTGGGGGTAATTATTTTGGTGAGTTCAGAGTTATGCAGCTTTTACAAAAAAATATAGTTTCTTTATTACTTTTGAAGACAAATACTTACTTAGTTATTATCCTATTAGGATTAAGCTTAGTGAAAGTGTTTTTCCACGAAGTTGATTATGAGATGAATCGCTCAAGTTAAACAACAGTAATGCCCTTTTTATAAAAAAATTCCCTATTAAATTGACTCTGACCTAAGTCCCTAAGTAGTAGGGAAAAAATAGTAAAAACTAATGATGTCAATATTACAATTTAAAGCTGCACTCTAACAGATATACCATTTTTACAACTTTTTTAGTTTTTTGTCTTGGAAAGAGCAAATTTTTGTGTAAATAAAACTAATGTTTTATGACTTAAACCGTGACTAACGGTTTAAGAAAATGCATATAACATCAATTTTTGAACTTAAGTATAATAATCTGCTATCTAAGTTTTTGTCAGCAGTCTTATATAACTGTTCGTTCCAGGACAAAATAAAAAAGTTGTCAAAACGTTCAATCTGTGAGAGTGCAGCTTTTAGAATTGTAAACATTTGAATGATGAAAGTTATTCATTTTTGTAGTTTCTTATGGAAACAAACATCTTATATCTTATAAAACTTGATTTACTGTTCAAACTTGTATTTCACCCATTCACTACATGCAGGTAACATGTTGACTTATAACATTATTACTTAATTATTGTGGCATAAACCGTTAACTTGTTTTTGTTTGTTTTAATCATGCTTCCATTGATATTCTGGTCAGAACATGCTATGCAATTTGCTTTTCATAAAGTAATCTTAATATTGTTGTTTGGACACACAGGAGCATGTTTGAGTTACCAAATAAGCGAGGGGCAGAGATCGTACTTCACTTCTTGTTCCAGAGACTCAACCCAACCATGTGTAAGGAAGCCTTCAGGTATGAACATACATGTTGTAACCATGCCAGAAACTGTAATGGTTTGATGATAAACTGTCTTGTTTATTTCATTAAAAATAAAAGATAAATAAACTGTGAGTTACATAGATTGTGGCTGATAAGAGGCAACAGGGTTCTACTTGCATTCACTCTTGTATTTACATGTTATGTCTTCAGAGACAGCTGGCCAATTCATGACAAAAAGAGGGAGCAGACATTCAGAAAAACTTGCTCCAACTGGCTCACAAATATTTTACAGGTAAACACAGTTGTGTATAACATTCAGAAAGTCTTTCTTCCACCAGCTTGCTAAAATTTTGCAGGTAAACAAAGATTTGAAGAAATATCATGAAGCATGTATGATGTAAATATAATTTCCAATTAGTAATTTCTGTTTTAAGATGAATAAGTTGAAATACTATTGCCACTAAGTTGTAATTCATTTGACAGTATAGGAAGAAGTTAAGTGTACCCATGACATATTTTATAATTAAAATTTTTAGTTGAGGCAATATATAATATTGCTGACATGTCAAGTGATATTGACTAAACATGCTAACTAGTCTGAGGTCAATATCGCTTGAGAAGTCAGCAAAACTACATATTCACTGTGACAGAAGTCAAATTGTTTTCTTGCATTCCTTAAATAATTTGCAAAACATATTGATCTAATGAAGTAATGAGCCATTCATTTTTTTGCATTCAAAAAAGCTAAGGTTCAATGTGCCTAAGGTGTGAACAGATAGTATAGACTAATCAAAATGAAATAAATCTAACATCTAACAAAAGAAAATATGTAGCCCTTTCCTTCATATACACTTGTTCAAAGTTTTTATTGCTTGCCAGGGAAAAAAAGACATGAAAAAGCAGATGAGGAGTCATCAACTCATCCTAGTCTACATCACTCTTTGCTGACTCCTCATGTGACATGTCTCGACCAATGAAAATTGCATGAAATATAGAATATTGTATACATTCTGCAGGAGGAGCCTGAGAGTCACCTGCCGCGTATCAATGCCTCGCTGTTTATGTCGCCCGGAGGGAGAAAAGTTTTACCAGCTGCTCTTTTACTTCTCTGGATATGTCCTCCAGAAAGCCATGGAAAATGAGCTTGGTGAGTGTCAACAAAAACAAATGTTAGTTCAAATTTTCCGACTTACCTTAATTATTTTTTACCCAAAGACAAACTTATCTTACCACAAATTGTTGCTTTTCATTTTTGTTGTTTCTTGTACTGGCAGTTTCAGACTAAAGGAAAGTGATGGTTGCAAGATGCGGTCTTACCCCAAATGAATTAATTTTGTAAATAAATACACAACTGTATTAACACTAATAAGTTATAGCCGGATAGCTCTAAATATGACAAGCTCTTACAAAGTCTTATCCCAAATGAATTAATTTTGTAAATAAATACACAACTGTATTAACACTAAAAAGTTATAGCCGGATAGTTCTAAATATGACAAGCTCTTACCTAGTCTTACACATCATAAAGAATTTATATGAACACTATTGATGCACATGCCATTCTTCATTGGCTGGCTTCCTGTACAAGTCATCTGATTTAACTACATTTCTGCAGGTGTGAAGGCTATTGAGAGGCAGAAGTGGCCAACCCTCACCTCCCAGAACCAGAGTATCCAGGACGCCATTCACAAGTCCCTCGTTTGCTCTGGGATCAGACATCGCAACCAGTACTTTGATACTGTCAATCTGAATGTTCAAGCAAGCAAAACATGGAAAAAACACTGCAGAGTAAGGCTGCTATGTAATTACCATGAAATCATTGAGGTTCATTAGTTATTGTTTTAAAAAAAAATATGACTCTGAAGTATGTCCATCAGTCCGTTCCCATGGTTTCCAATCAATATGATGTAAATGCTTTGGCACAGGAACATCATATTGTTAGGATGATTGGTCATGACCAGCAGATGAACACTATTGACTGTGAGGTCAGGGGTGACAGGTCAAGGTTGTGGTGACATTGAGTTGAAAGTCTGTATCCAATCAATAATTGAAGAGTGCTGGGAACCAGGAATCTTAAACTTGGTAGACAGGTTGGTCGTGATCAGTAGATGGACGCTAACAATTTTGAATTCAAGTTAATGTCAATATTTAATAACTGATTAACACTTTGGCCTAAGAACCTTATACTTGGTGGGCAGTTTGAACAATACCAGTGCATGACCCAGAATAAAAATGGGTACCAGAATCTCAATTCAGTAATCATGATAAAGCCCTTTACCTACATCATTCACTTAAAAGTTATCCAGTGCTAGTTATCTTGTTTCTTCATAATATTTTACATAAATGTTAAATTTGTTCTTACCATGTTTTTTATGCCCTCGAAATGCCCCCAGTGGGCATATTAATATTGCACCGTCAGTCCGTCCGTCCGTCCTTCCGTGTGTCCGGCTCAATAAATTGTGTCCGGGCTGTAACTTTCTCTTGCATGGACATATTTTAAAATAACTTGCCACATGTGTTTGACATACCAAGACGACGTGTCTCGTGCAAGACCCATGTCCCTACCTCTAAGGTCAAGGTCACACTTAGGTGTTAATTCACAATTAAATGCTGCATATAAGGACATAGAGTATAGGGTGTTGTGTCCGGGCTGTAACTTTCTCTTGTATGGACATATTTATGCACCCACAAAGTGGCGGCATATAGGGTTGCCCTTGTCCGTACGTACGTCTGTCTGTCTGTACGTACGTACGTCCCGAAGATTGTTTCCGATCTAATTCTTGAAAACCGTTTGTCCAATCCTCACCAAACTTTAAACACATGTTTGTGACCATAATATCTTGATCAAGTTCGATAGTCATGGAAATCGCTTTAGTCATTTAGGAGTTACGGCCCTTTTTTGCCAAAAATACTTCAAAAATATATGTTTCCGATCTAATTCTTGAAAACTGTTTGTCCAATCCTCACCAAACTTTTAACACATGTTTGTGACCATAATACCTTGATCAAGTTCGATAGCCATGGAAATCGCTTTAATCATTTAGGAGTTAGGGCCCTTTATTTCCCAACAATACTTAAAAAATATCTTATCCGATCTAATTTTTGAAAAGGATTTGCCCTTGTGCAGATTATCCTGAATAATCATTATGGCTTATTTTCTGTGACAAAAAATCGAAGTGGGGGCATCCGTGTCCTATGGACACATTTCTAGTTTAAAATAACTTGCCACATGTGTTTGACATACCAAGACATCGTGTTGCGTGCAAGACCCGTGTCCCTGCCTCAAAGGTCAAGGTCACACTTAGGTGTTTATTCTCAATGGAATGCTGCATATATAAGGACATTGAGTTTAGGTTGTTGGGTCCGGGCTGTTACTTTCTCTTGTATGACAGATTTTAAAATAACTTGCCACATGTGTTCGACATACCAAGACGACGTGTCGCATGCAAGACCCGTGTCCCTACCTCTACGGTCAAGGTCACACTTAGGTGTTTATTCACAATGGAATGCTGCATATAAGGACATAGGGTATAGGTCGTCATGTCCGGGCTGTAACTTTCTCTTGTATGGACGTATTTTAAAATAACTTGCCACATGTGTTTGACATACCAAGACGACGTGTTGTGTGCAAGACCCGTGTCCCTCCTTACGTCAAGGTCACACTTAGGTGTTTATTCACAATGGAATGCTGCATATAAGGACATAGAGTATATGTTGTTGTGTCCGGGCTGTAACTTTCTCTTGTATGGACATATTTTAAAATAACTTAACACATGTGTTTGACATACCAAGACATCATGTGGCGTGCAAGACCTGTGTCCCTGCCTCAAAGGTCAAGGTCACACTTAGGTGTTTATTCACAATGGAATGCTGCATATAAGGACATAGGGTATAGGTCGTCGTGTCCGGGCTGTAACTTTCTCTTGTATGGACATATTTTAAAATAACTTGCCACATGTGTTTGACATACCAAGACGACGTGTTGTGTGCAAGACCCGTGTCCCTCCTTAGGTCAAGGTCACACTTAGGTGTTTATTCACAATGGAATGCTGCATATAAGGACATAGAGTATATGTTGTTGTGTCCGGGCTGTAACTTTCTCTTGTATGGACAGATTTTGAAATAACTTACCACATGTGTTTGACATACCAAGACGACGTGTCGCGTGCAAGACCCATGTCCCTACCCTGAAAGATACACTTAGTGTTTATTCACAATGGAATGCTGAATATAAGGACATAAGAGTGTAGGTTGTCAAGTATGGGTGGTATTTTTTTATGTTCAGAGGCAATTTAAAATAACTTGCCATATGTGTTTGAGACATAAAGGCAAGATCAACTTTTCTTGTACTGACCTTGTTCATAGGTCAAAGTCACATTTGGGGGCATTCTCACATACTGTAACAGCTTTTGTTTCTATTCTAGGTTTCATTATAAAATGAAGCAATGCATTTTTTTATCAAACATGGGTTAACATGTACATGCATGTTAATGTCTAACAATCTCATTGAAAACAACCACTCCATCTTACAGTAACTTTTCATCTTCAGGTTCATACTTCATGTTATCAGTCCATATAGTACTGTTTACCTTTCGGTGACATTAGTAATATTTCTGTGACAGCTCTTGTTGTCTCAGGGCTGTTTATTTTTTTTTGCGTCTTTTTGGTTGTTTTAATGAAAATTTAAATTATTGCCCTCATATTTTGTTGCTAGTAAATTTATCTGGTTGCAATTATTAAAAAACTCACCAGGTTATTAGAATGGTGATGTCATTGGGCTGGCAGGTGGGCGGGTGTCAAACTTTTATTTCGGCCCAATAACTTAAGCTAGCATTGAAAGAGAGTAATGAATGTTCGTGTGTAGGTAGCTTATGTGAAGAGCTAGCTTGAAATTGCTTTTGAGGTGGTCATATTCATGGTCAACTGTTAGTAAAAATAGAAAAATGGTTTACGCCCAAACACTTGAGTTAAAATTGATCGAAACTAAACACATAAGATACTTAATTAGAGTAATTTTCAGTTTTGTCTCTTTTGGTTAGGGCTGCTACATGTACTCTTTTCTAACTCATACAAGAAATTAATTGGCTATAATTTCTGATTGCCTATATTAAAAACCTGGTTTTGTCACATTGCAGGGCTTCTAGCTTTTTGCTTGGAAGATTTATGTTATGTAAGGAAGTACATGTTGTTTCAATGAGGAAAGTGAGTAAACATTTGCTTTTTCCAGTGAGTATGTGTATGAGTACCGGAAGCTGAGCAAGGAGCTACGGGAGCTTGAATACAAGATGCGGGACGAGGAGCACAAGGCCCACATGGCCGCAACAGACAGGGGCAGGTAACTCATGTTCAATACAGGATACAATGGCACTAACCGTTTGTTGAGGTCTTACTTATTATCCATTTTGGAATAGTACCAAACAAATAATAGCAGAAATAAAATTGAGCGAGTGACGTGGTCTTGTATTGTAGGTGATCATAGTTTACCAAAACAGTCCAAAAGGACTCTTAGGGTACTTATAATCCAAGCAAATGTATTTTGTGTGTAAGGGCATAATTACTTAATACTTGAAAATTGTTGTACCAGAAATGTTGATAAAAATGTACACCTTAAAACAAATATCATTCATTGGCTGTAAGCTTATAGTCAAATTAATGCCTTCTTCTTTTTCTATAATATAAGCAAACTCTATTTTTGATTATATGAAACAGACTTAGGGACCATAAGGTTTAAAATTCTTCGTTCTTGAAAATGTAGCTAAAAGGTAACCCACTCAAAAAAATAATATAAATATATACAGTCTGCGAAATAAGCCATGTGATATATCAGTTGTATATTTGTATATATGTCTTCTTACGTATGTTTATAGAGGTCTTATTTTCTTAAACGAGGATGCTGAACATTAAACATAATGTACAAGAATTAAATTTATAATTTCAGCCCATCACGAAAACAAAGGTCGACAGAGCATTTTGATCCAGAGTTTGATCCTCGCACGATTAAAAGGGCACAGAGAATGCAACAGGTTTATACACAGCTTTGAGTCTTTTAAATTCAATATTATTCATGATTTGTTGCTTGTAATATACCATTCTTGAACATGCAGGGTTCTCAATAAGTTGTAGGTGAACTGACCCAAATTGAATTTTTTAGAAACTGGTTAGCTAGTGGCACTCGGGCATTTCACTTCTAGATTCGAGGGCATGTTGGAATGCCATTTAAATGCAATATTATAAGTAAAACACAATATTTAAATCTTCAGTATATAAACAAATTGACAAAATCAAGGTAAAATTCACAACAACACGAAAGGTACACAAAATAAATGAAACCTAACCCTAGGTAAATAAGAACCAACCCAAATGTCAAACCATCCTTTTCTGCCACTGGTTGGTTCTAATTGAGAACCCTGAAGTAACATGTTGTTCAAATGTCTCAACAACAACAATATAAAGTTGCAATATCTATTCACCTTCCGAATGTCTTTAGACATGGAACTAAATGGTAGAAATTCTTTCAGGTGCGTGATATGTGGAAACAGCTGGAGGACTTTGATCGCTCAGAGTCAGCTGAACGCGAGGTTGTGGAGAGCATAGTGGAGCGAACCATCAACAAACATCGAATAGATGGCAGCAACATAAACGTCAAGGTGCCTGACATGCTCCTGAGGGAGTGCCATGATGAAATCATCAAGGTGAGACCATGTGTGATATGTCTCTGTGGTCAAACACAAGTACAAAAGTTAAGGGACATTGTATTATGTGTTTACTGATGTTTGTAGTCATCAAATATCAGACTCATATGTATGACTTAAAAAATTCTTATTGCAATTGTGGCTTCTGGCAATTGATTATAAAACAGAATTATGAAAAGAAGATTTATCATTAAAAATCCCATTCGAAGATATCATGATAGTCCATGTTGCACTTTCCTGTGTTTCAGCGGAATGTGGGTAACACATATCAGGGAGGCAAGCTAAATCTGGTCAGTCTGGTACAGCTCTGGAATCTCGCCCTCCAGCTCTACCTTCACAAACTCAAACAAGGTATTGGATGAAAACTTTTGTTTGATAATATAAATTTTTAATTATATAAACATCATTTACTCGCAGTTTTAAATTATAATGAAATATTTAAGTTTTATTGTCCTCTGGGTTATTTTGTCATGAATACAAGGAGCAATTCATGCATAGGAGATATTTTTAACAGTAGTACAAAATTGCTCCTAGGATCCATGATGACACATGCTCCAGTAGTATATTTGCATTTGTTTGACACCGCAAATTTGCATGTGCGCAATAGGAATCACCTTGTCTGTCTGTATATTAGCATACCTGGTAATGGGTATATTATACATGTCCGTCCTTCTGGTTTTCCATGTCAAGCTCTAACTGTATATGCACAAAAAATATTATTTAAAAATATGGCATCTGTTTGGCTGTAACTTTGTCATAAATGAATGGATATTAAAATTACTTTACACATGTAAAGAATGACCAACACGGAGGTTAATCATTATGGAATGCTGCATATGCAATATGCTCATATATAAGAGTATCTGTCCGGGGTGTAACTTTATGATGCACTGAGGGATTTTAAAAACAAAGAGCACATCATTGTGTTTGGTACAAAAATGCATTTTGTGCATGAGTAACAGCCCGATTTTCTTACTTTAAAAAGTTTAATAATTATGAAATTATGCAATTATGCAAATATGCACCCAGAGAAAGAACAGTTGGTCATGTCTGGGCTGTAACTTTGTAATGCGGTGAAGGTTTTTAAAATAAACTTGGCACATGTTTTTCGAAACAAGGTCAAGGTCAAACTCATAGGCTAATTGTTGGAGGTTCTTGCATATATGCTCATATTGAAAAGGTGTATTTCTGGGCTCCATTCCACCAACATTCCCTTGAAAGTGGAAAAGAACACTGGTTTGAGGTACTAGACCAAGGTCACTACCTCTTACTTCATCAATCACCCGCATTTGGACATCTATAATGTTACAGCTTGTGTTTCTTAGAAGCATTCAAGATATATAAACTTCAAACTTTAAAGTTTGCTCACAGTAAAAAATCCCTCTTTTTGTGACAAGTTATATAACATGAACTTAAATATACGGTAGTCAGATTTATGGCCCTTTGTAACTTTTGAAAATAAGAACAATGTATATAATTCAATACAAATTAAAATATCTCAAAGAAAATGGTCTAACATTTAACTTCATGACCTATAATGGCATAGATATCCCATTTGACTTATAACATGCCTTCAAATTGCTACCCCTGTGAAATAACTATTATTTGGGATCCTCATCACCTGTGCACCGATGTAAATAAAGTTGTTTTATATGTCACAAATGACTGTTCCAGTGGGTGTGCCAAAGTTTGCAGAGGATGTGCAAAAGCTGACACCTCAAGTGCACGTCCAGCAGAACTTCTCTCAGATGGCTCAAACACTAAGGTTCTCTTCTAATTATAATTTTACCCTTTAATCAAATGCTTATCAACTTATATCAGAAATATCTTTTTGTTATTCATGACTTGATATACAAAAAAACCCACTACCTGCGCCTACATCATATCCTTAGAATATAAATGTGCTTTCTTTTATTAAATGTATACAATAAAAATTATCGTATGCACTTAAAATTAAACGCAAACCAACATTGTATTACCTCAACTGCTCAAGAAAAAGGTAGAGATATTGTACTCGCCCTGTCGTCAGTGTCACACCTTGGTTAAGGTTTTGCATGTAAATACTTTTTAGTCAGTATCTTAGCAAATATTGTATTGCATTGAAATTTTAAACTTGTGTTTCTGAACCATCCTACCTACATATTAACAATAAAAATGTGGTCGTTCAAACAAGCGGTCGTTTGATAACCGGCGCTCAATCAAAGTCGAAGCTTTGTCCCAACCTTCTATTTTCATATAAAATATATTGACTCTGGATCTAAACTTAAATAAGTTGAGGAGTTGAGCAACATTGCCAGCCCCCAATACGCAAATCATGCGCAAAATTTTATGATTACCTCGAGGTCATAATTTCAGACATTTTCCCGAAAGCATGTTCCAAAATAAACAAACAATTGGCAGGTTAAAATTTAAAAAATTGCAATGACTGATAAAAGAGAATTTAAAAGGTGTGGAAAACCAATTATCACCATTTACCCATAACCGCTACTTTGAGAAGAAAATTGTGAAAAGAATTTGATCATACTCTTTTGCTGTTCATTTAGAATATTTGTTGATTTTTGTAATAAAAAATGCCATTTAAATGACTTTAAACTTTGAAAATACGTTTTAAGACATTTCACAACAGATTAAAATGGGTAGTTTGAAACATCGAATTACTCAAGGTTTTAGCTCAGTCCCCTGCGATCTTGAGCGATTGCATTTCAACTGTAATCAAGTTACATAACTCAATTTGTCATATAATGCAAATTGTGGCCCTTTACTATTTGACTTCTGGTTAAGGTTCTGCATGTATGCATTCATAAGTCAATGTCTCAGCAACTGCTTGATGTATTGGATACAAACTTTATAAAAGGGTTTTAAACCATCCAACCGACTTAGGTAGTATGGTAACTCTTGCATAAGTGTACACAAATGACAATACCTGTACTTAAATGTATTGCATGCTATTGACATGCAGTGTGTGTTTCACAAATTGCTAAATGTTTTTAATTAAAACTACATGTTTTACCAAAACTTTGTAATCCTTCAAATGAAAAGAGACGAAGATTCAAGTGCTGTCTCCCTGACAGCTCTCGTTCATTTTTAAACAAAAATGGTAGTTAATTGAAAAGCTGATATGATAGCCAAAGATTGTTAACCCATTTAAATTGCATGTTAAGCTTGAGTATTTATATACTGTTATACAGAGAGCAGATGGCAGAGCGGATTCCGGAGATGAAGGCCTCTGTTGAGCAACTGAGGGAACAACTGGACACTGTCCACTTTCGGGACGTCTCACCAGAGTCCATCCGGTCAACAGTAAGTCGGTCAGGCTGTACAAGTACAGCTGCAAAATCCCAGTGCTCAGTCAATGCTCAGAAGTCATTCATTCATGAACATACCAAATCTGACTTAAGTTCTGTTCAGGTTTCAAACAAAACCAATGAAAGGAAAATAGGAGGAAAGGGAGGAAAAGGTGTTGAGAAGATGGAAAAAGGAAAACCAAAAGTGAACCCCTTACCAGTCATATACAGAAGGTTAAGGGAGTTAGTATAGGTGCAGCCAAACATTCCTACCTCATGCCTACCTCATCTTGTAAAGATAACTTCTCGAGCGGTGTACAAAAGTCATCTACCTCAAAACATGGCCATTCCTTTGAATGTGGATCTGATTGTGTCTGTAATAAAACAGCCATAAGTTATGGACTAGAATGTACAAGCGACAAAGCACAAAGACTTGAAAGCAACTTATGCGCTGACAAAATTAAGATGACAGAGGCAATTCTTCCAAGTCATAATGAGTCTCAGGCAGGTTCTAACTTCTCTGAAGCAAGGTATATTGTCTCTCATGAAAAACTGCAGGCCTTTGAAAAGGCTTTGAAAGCGGACAATCTTCACCCTGATACTTGGACAGAAGGACACAAAGTTGATAGCTCTGTCACAACCAACAGCTCTGGGTATCACTCCACCAGGCTGTCTGATGACACTGTTACATCCTCCTCTGGTCTTGACATTGGGGCTAGTATGGAGCAACTGCATAGAAAAAACACTGTTATTACTCTTTCAAGTAATCAGGCCAATATTAATAAAGCTATACTGTGTGATGGATCTGTTACTGATTTCAATGATAGAAATATTGCAACAACTCACACACTGTCTTCAGCTGACACACAGAAAGAAATGAATGCAAGTTATTTGAATATTTTCTGTGGAAATTATGATCAATCTGTCTGCTTTAGTCCTTTGAAAGATATGTCATTGTCTATTCATCAGTCCAACTCACAAGATGTTGAGTCTAAAAAGAGGCACTTGCCAAAGAAAAAGTCATTCTTGCCCATTATGGATATGACTGTTTGGGATGAAAATGATGATCATGCTCTTAGTAAGTTGTCTATGGTAAATACATCATTTGGAACATGCTCCACATTAAAAGACATGTTCTATGAAGATAATGAGGATCTCACAAGTGGCTCTGATGAAGAGAACCTGAACAAATCTGCCAAATACAGAGAACTCTTGGAAAGTACAGATGATGGAATTATAAATTTGGTTGCTGATGAGGATGCACATGATGTGGATGAAGGCGTTCTCAATAAAAATCCTGTCAAATACTTTGCATGCCGTTGGGATGGGACTGTTGTGCAAAGTGAGATAAAGGCTCTTCCATGTGCTGAGTCAGATAGTGACCAACACTTTGGTAGTCCAAAGGGACCGGGAAAAAGAGTGAGGTTTTGTATTGGTCATGCAAAGAAGTGGTGATGTGAATTTACCTTTAATTGAGATACTGAAGCAAACATTTAATGGTATTGTTCATTTATCATTCATGTTTTGTTGTTTTGCTTTTGCTTGCCAAACAAAGTATTGAATCTAGATTCCACCATGATTTGCAATTTTTAAATGTGTTCAATATGCCAGTTGTGCTCCAATGTGTTCATATATAATGGTTATCAGTTCAATTTAACACTAAATGTTTGATGTTTAGAATGTTAAATAAAATTCATTTTTGAATCCTGTCTTGTTCTATTTTGCAAGTGCATGGTGGAATCTCAGATTGCTCTTTTTGTTAGCACGCAACTTGCTTTTTAATATAAAATAAATATTTGAGTAGCATTTTTTGTTTGCTTATGTCATCATCTCATAGTATCATCATTATCATGCTGAGCTCTGGGATTTCATTTTGTACTTGTATTGTGTCCCCAATTTCAACTGTTGTGACTGTCTTACTTTTAAGACTTAAGCCTTGAAAGTCATTCTCATTCATTTAAAATAAGTATTTTTAGCTCTTCTGGCCAAAGGCCAGAAGAGCTTTTGCGATGGTAATGTGTACATAGTATGTGCATCCGTGCGTCTGTAAACAATTTCTTGTTAACATGCATGCCTAGATTATGGGCCTAGAAAGTAAAAAAAATCAGTGCGTCTGTAAACAATTGCTTGTGAACACGATACAGTCTTCAGTTTTGATTGTATCTCGATGAAACTTGTACAGTAACTAGATATCCATTAGAGCTGGGTGCATTTCGAAAACCAGCCAATGCATGCCTAGATTATGGGCCTTGATACTGTATAAAAAAATGCTATTGTGTAAACAATTACTTGTGAACATGATACAGTGTTCAGTTTTGATTTTATCTCGATGAAACTTGTACAGCATTTAGATATCCATTAGAGCTTGGTTCCTTTCGAAAAACCAGCCAGATCCGCCCATGCATGCCTAGATTATGGATCTTGAAAGTATAAAAAAATGCTATTTTTAGCCAAGTTTATATGTAAAGTCACAATTGCTTGTAAATGTTTGTTCAAATTTTGCCTCTGGGGTCATAACTGGCCAAGCCCAGGGTTCACAGGTTTGGTATACTTAAATTGGGAAATGTTTAAAACCTTTTTGTCTGAAACAGCTATGCAGATCCTTGCTATTTTGAACAAGGCTTTATTTAGGGGTCCACTACCATGGTTGTTTAAATTATGCCCCTTGGGTCAAAACTAGCACTGCCCCAGGTGTCACTATTTTCCTAGAGACTTATTTAAGAAATATTTTCAAAATGTTCTTGTTTCAAACCACAAGGCCCATACCTTTGATATTTGTTGTGGAACATCATATGATGACCGTCTGGCAAAACATTTGAAATTATGCCCCTTGGGCAAAAGCTGGCCCCACCTTTTTTGACTTACTTTTTAATTTTTAAAGCTACAGCAATGAAATTTTAACCATGTGCACAGTTTTGCCAAAACGAGCATCAATGTTATCCGTGTAAGTCCTTGACTTTGACGTTTTGAACGACTTTTTTATTTTTAAAGCTACAGAAATGAAATTTTGACCATGAGTACAGTTTTGAAAGCAAATATTTTTTACTTTCAGATTACCTTTACTTGGCACATATTAAAATAGCTCATGCAACTTATCTGCTTACAACACAAAAAGTGAACTATATATTTGTTGCCTATTACTCATACCTACATGCTCTGGATTGAAAATGACCCCAAGAGCCATGCCAGTAGAGCATAGGCTCTCTTGGGCCTCTTTTATGACATCCATCAAATGTCACTAGTATGAAATGTTAAATATATGCTGTCTTGGTATTATTAGTTTAAAATAATTCAGTCCTTGAGGCCTTTTTGTATGTTAGTGCAAACATATAGACTGAGTAATGTTGAAGCCGTGTTGGTCTTCAGTCTCTAGGTGTAGGGCTTGTGCGGCCCTCCCCCCAGGCCACCTTCTCCCCCACCCAGGCTAAAACACCAGACACAAGGACAGCAATCTCCTCGTCACCCAGGCAAGGTAAAGACTTTATTGGGGGTTTTGAGTCATAATTAATGAAACATTTTTTTCCATTTTAATGCCATTTTTAAGTACGCATGTATGTATTACTCTTTGTAAGTTAGGTGTGAGAAAAGCTCATTGTAACATTATTACTTGTTGTAACTTGGCCAACAGTTGTTAAGACTATAATTTCCTGCATTTGATGTTAAAAACATGTCTTTAATTGTTTTGCTTCTTGAATATTTCAGTTGTTGACACCCCAGAAGCTGCTAGTGTCTTTCATGACCAGGTCAAGAACACTGTGCGAAAAGGACTAGAGACGCTGTTTGATGAACCTGATCTCTTGAAAAAGTATATTTCTTAAACAATAATTTTCTGCTATCTATTTACAATTTTTAGTTTTCACAATCATGTATTAGTATTTGAATGGTCACCCGGTACTCCAACTTTAGTCCAATTATGAACATTTAATTACTGGTAAGCTGAAAATATTTCTTCCTGTCAGCAATGTAGCATGACCATGTGTTTTCTAGGATGCCTGTGCCCTCAACCATCCCCAGGCCCCACAACACAACCGGCTCCCGACATTCCTCTAGACCAACATCAGCACACAGCACTGTCAGCTCAACAGGTATACAGAACAAGTACCAGTAGATTAAACAAAGATGGTGGATTGGATAACATAACTAATAGCTTGTAGGTCTCAAGAAATATTTAAAGCATTGCAAAAGACTTTACCTTAAACATCGATGCATATGCCTCTGACTTGATTGTTCTTGACTCTTGTGTCTTGTTTGTAATTGACTCTTACAATTGTGTCTTGTTTGTTATCCAGGAGGAAAATCTTCCGTCAAGTCTACACCGAAATCTTCAAAAAGTATTGGTGTTAAGACAGGAAAAGACAAGCGAATAAAGACCAGTCAAAAGTCCATTATAGATTTGTCTTTCACAAAGCCTGCCAGTCCCAGAACATTGGTGGAGTCCTGGAGGAGCGAGGAGGGGAGGGTAAACCGAGGGGATGTGAGTGACACCTCCCTGCCTCTTTCTACCCGCTCTGACCTGTCATCAGACCACACATTGACAGGGGGATCACCGCAACGATCCACTCCACGGTCAGAGGAGTCCTTCCCCGCACAAGCTGAGCCCAAGGGTAGGGTGGGGAGACGGACGCCCACTGACTTTTTGGTGGACGAAATCATGGGCGAGGGAGTTGTCTTGTCTCCTTATAACTCTGGTAAGAATTGCTGAAATTTTGCCATGGATTTGCAATGTAATTTGAAAAGAACAAGTTTTCAGAAATATACATGTAATTTAATGTGGAACAGAGATTCATGAAATAATAGCATGACTTGTGTTTACTTGTAGGCCTTGAAGCGTTTGAAAGCAAGCAGATTATACAAAGGACCCCAGACCTTAATGAAGACATTCCAGAGTGTGTAACACCTGCTAACACAGAGGAGCGGTTTGGATCCAGACCTGACACAGAGGATGAGCAGATTGTCAACATTACCGGGCCTCAAATGCAAGATGCTGAAATGGGTGATGAAAGTCCTGACATCTGGAAAGAAATTATTGAGGATGGCAACCAGGATCCCATAGAAAGCAGTGCTCCAGATGGAGGCTCTAATTGTCAAGAAAGGCTAGAAAGAACTGAAGAAGATCTGGACAGAATGCGAGTAGAAAATATACTTGCTCGTGCTGGACAGTTCTTAAAAAGCAAGGATAGTAATGTCAAAGCCAATGTCTGTGATAAAAAAGCAGTAGCTTTTTCAGAGGAGAAAGAGAGAAGTGGTGTTGATAATCTGGTCATAGAAGAAAATGATATGAAAGTGAATGAAATGATCCTAGAAGGCATTAGGCAAGCTACTGAAGACAATGATTACGAAGATGATGAGGTGTCCAACAAGAGTGAAACTACTGAAACTGATGCTGTAAACAGAAGTGATAGAGAGCTGAGAGGGATTGATGACAGAATGCCGGCTGTAGAAATACCAGATGATGGACGTGAGGATGAGATAGAGGAAATAGCTGGTCCAGAACTAGAGGATGTTGGGGAGCTTTCAGACACTTCTGAACGCTCAACAGAGCAAGTTATTATTATTGACCGGAGTCTGCACCACTCACCTAGGCCTACAGCAGGTAGAGATATATATATATATGTTTGATATTCTAAATTTTAACTTTACATCTGTCCCTTTAGAGAGTGTAAAATCTTATAAGTTTTGTAATCATCAACATGTTTGAAGAATATGATAGGACAGTCTAATGTATGCAACTGAATGTTTGTATTATGATGTTTGTTTGTACAGGCCAGAGTCAGTTTCCGGCAGACGAAGATTGGGACGGCCAGATGATAGAAGATGAGATGTTTGCAGGGTTGGAGAGCTCACCAAGGGAGGCAATCATCATTGACAGGAGCTTCCAGTACACACCTGTCAACAGATCCAGTAGGTTGACCGCAGAGTTATTTAGACCTATGATAAGTGTTTGAAAACCCTTGCAGAAAAAACCATTGCAGTAATAGAAATATACTTGATTGAGTTATTAAAGGCTAATTTAGTTATAAAAAAGGATTTTATGCCCAGTCCATTTAAGTTGAGTAAGTTATTTTATGAATAATTAAACTTTCATCTAAATCATTTTCCAAAAAAAAATAAAAAAATCTTTTAAGATCTTTATGTTTGCAATAATTTGTTAATGTAATTATTTGTCAAAAAACACATTTCGAGGCACAGCAGTGAAAGATTTTACATCGTTGAAATTGAGCAACTTACATTTACTGGCGCTATGTAAGAGAATCATGAACATTAAAATTATATACTTATAAAATTGACATTGTTAGCTGAATGTGCCCTGTGAAAACAGTCAATGATCAGAAACAAGGATTTTTTTTTTAAGTGTAAAAATGTATGGTTATTACAACTGCCTGCTTATAACTATATCACGGGTGCGAAACAGTGGCTCCAGCTCTTTTAGGAGCTGTGTATAAAAAGGAGCCAATGACACTTCCGAGCTAGAGCAAAAGAACGGATATCATCAGGGGCGTAGCTGCGCCTATTATGAAGTATAGGCCCACTTGGTAGGGGGGGGGGGGGGAGGAGATTTTTTTAAACTATAGATTCGATATGGTGCGATTTGGCGTATATCTTGAGCTGTTTTAGTCATCAAAAATAGCTTCATGATGCACTTGACTAAAATTTATTTTTTCCTTACGTATGATTTACAGTAACAGAACTGAAATACAAATATTTGATACTAATTTGTCAAACAAGCTTTAAAATGGAAAATATGAATGTAATGGTTAAACAAGCGTGTCCTGTTGGTTTTGTTTACGATGAAATATTGAGGGTCTTAAAATTATTTCCAAGTTCCTGCATTTGACTGAAGCAAAAGTGTTAATGATTATATTTCTGAGTATTTCAACAGCCTCTCGCCGGTCATTGTAGAACGAAGGTATGTCTTGTTACGCCTCATGGAACTGAAGGAGCACTCACATGAGGCGGATGTGGCAGGCATGGTCAGCAATATCTGCAGTATAATGTATATGCAGGGATAAGCTGCCTCCGATGTCTTGTTGAGTGTCGCCAGCAGTGTCGAAGGCTTTGCAACATTCACCTGCCATCGCAGAATCCACTTCCTTACTTCCTCGCTGACTTCTTGCCGAGTCTTGGGTAGATCTGGTACATAGGCCTCGTAGAGACTGTCCACATTAGACGATTGGAGGCCATCGAATTTGGTCGGAATTAACCATTGAGCCTGGAAGCGCTCTTCATTCTTCAGGATACCAGTATTCATTTCTTGAAGCAGGTGGTCAAAAACGTAAAAGACGGAAACCTTCCAATACCGATTGGGGTCTGACTGGGGTCCTGTACATCATAGTTCGCCCTGTTCCTGTTTGGTAAAAGAATGCAAATACCTAATAGAAAATTACCGCGTATATCGGATCTCATTTAATTAATATCAAAATATCAAATCAGCTAGCATATTGTTTTTAAAACTATCAGTCTGCAGTCTGGCAAATACACGATGCGTTTCGAACTGTTACAAATACGCTTTTATCATTTGTGTTCCGTTGAATTGTTAATTATTGCGTTAAGACGCTTTGCTATATGCACCAATGGATCATTACATATATTTATCGGCAACCACATGAAATCAAGATGCAAATACAGGTAATATGTACCTGGAACTCGTCAGCTAAGGTCACAGCTTTCTGATAAAGGGCATGGTAGACAACGAGGTAGGCATTCTTGAATGCACGAAGCGCATCTGCGCTGCTCATCGACCTTGTTTCACACAAGGTCTTCAACTTTTGTTGGCTCACCATCGCTTGCTTTGTAACAACGTCTTCTGTCAGTTCATCTACAAATGCTGTGACGCGTTTTGCAGAGTAGTCAAACGTAAAGGGTATATCCTGTACTGTAGACATCATGGTCCTGACGCATGGAAGTTTAGAGCTGTGGACCAATGACATGTTAAGCCAATGCGACTTACAATGGGTATAGTTAGCGAGTAGTAATCCAGATGAGCGCTTGAACACCATAGCACTTGCCCGCCATGTTTCTGCGCCATCATAACACTGGCCCCGAATGTTCAAAACATCAAAGCCAGTGCCTTGCAGATATTCGAGAATGCATTGTGCCAAATATACTCCCTTTATTGACAAGTGCAAGTGACAAACCCTAAAAACTGTTCACGAACGACATGCTTCTCTTCTACTTTTGAAATAAAACGCATGCACACAGACAGCTGTTAAACAGTCAGTTGACTCATCAACCATAATAGAGAGGAAACCGGACAGTTTATAGTCAGATACGATTGCACTGACAACTTGATCGGCGCAGATACCCAATAGTTCGTTTTGAATATCCGGCGAAGTGTACTTTGCCTTTTATTGAGCATTTGCAAGATGATTTGCCAGAATTTCGTCATTTCTTTCAAGCCTGTTTTAAGTCCTTATGATATCTATACTACCATAAAAGTATCGCTAATATCAAGTAGATAGCTAGATAATTAACGTGAAAATTAAATTGTTAACACGAAATAATTCGCAAATACTATCAGGTTATCAATGGACGGAGTAAAGACGGACTGTTGGGTAGATTGGTTGGCGTACAGGTGGATGGAAGAGGGGATGGAGGGAAAAATGAAATCACGACAGGAACAGAGAGATGGGTGGAAGGACAATTGGATGGATAAACGTATGGGTCGATGGAAGGTTGAATGGACGGATTGTGTTAGTACAGGCGTTCTTACGAGACGAGACATATATTCTGGGTTCTTGTATTTTTATCTTTTTAATCCCACAATATTTTTTAACCCCAATATCCAGTTTTATGGTTTTATCCCACAGACTGAACAATTAAATGAAACCCTAAAACCCTATCCCTGATCATAGTCCAAACCACAAAATATAGCTTTTGTACATACGGGTGTACAGGCGGATGCATAGATGGGTGAACGAACGGAAGGGCAAAGTAACAGTAAAACATAGTACTGAGCAGTATATATTTTTACATTTTTCTTGATGGATGAAAAGGTAAATAGGCCATTGTGATAAAAGGAAAGGAGGGATTGATTATTAATAAACTGTAAAATAGTGTACCGTTATTGTTTACATAAATGGGTGTACGTTTATTAAGCTAAGACGTAACTACGAACATAATATATCCATACAGCAGGCAAATGCAAAATATAATATATCAAGGTTATGATGTAAGTCCGTGTTACCATTTTTTCTATGATAAACTAAGATAATAATAATTTATTTTTGTTCGTAATTTCCAATATTTTTCCGATTAAACATCCGTCACCCTCGATGGAAATTTGAAATCACTGACAAACTCCCATTTCTGTGATAAGAGTCTGAGTTTGAAGTCATCATTCCACGATCCATTGGAATCTCCAGGGTCGGGGTAAGGGGGAAACATGTTGAATGACATTCAAAATATACTCCCGCTTCGCAACTTATATTTGTAAACAAAACCGAGTTAAACAGACGCTCATTGGAATCATGCGATTGGCGGTTGCTGTAAAAATATTATCGAATCGATTTGTTAAATGGTTCGACTGAAAATAGGCACTAAAAATGTTTGAAAAAAACACCCTTAGTTAACCTTGAGTGTTAACTTGAATTTAAAGTAGGCATAAAGTGTCACCCCCTACCTTTCAGTTTTTATAGCAGATTTGGACATTTTGTATTTTTCATTTTTGGAAACGATGTGTAGGCCCGGGCCTACCGTGCCTATTGGAGCTACGCCGATGATTTGTAAAACGTAAGTATGACTCATTGTTTTATCTAATATCACAATTATGAGGGCTTATTCGAGAAATCGGGGAATGCAGTGCCATATAAATATGTTTAATCTTCACACGTATTTGGGTTATTTTGTAAACATATTGTTTATGGAGTTATAAAACCAATTCTCCCATCAAACACATCAATGTTTAGAAACGAAAGTAGAACATTTTCACCAATTTTCAGCTGAATTTCACTCAAGAAGCTTACATTTAAGATAAAGCCAGTATTATCGAGTGCTTTTATTTTGTCGGGAATAAAAATGACCGCCTTATTACCGGAATAAGCATGTTTATACTCCTTTTCTGGGTTGAGCTGGAGCCAAAGCCAGGGAGCTGGAGCCAAAGCATGGAGGCTGAGCCAATACGCTGTATAATAATGTATTCAACTGGTCATATTTGGAATAGTTGTAGTTTATTATTTATAACTAGTATTAAGATAGTGTTTTTTTTTTAAATATATAATTATTTATGATTATTTAATGCAATTCATCTGATAATGGGCGTTGCAATCTCAGAAATGTCGATGGAGCTAAACAATCCTTTCACAACATCTTTATAATTATATGGTTACTGTTTCTTGAACAGTCTTCTAACTCCAATCAGATTCCAAAATAAATGAATAGTAGTGGATGAAAGAAAAGTGTGTCATTTAACAAAGATTGGATAGACGAAAAACTATGTGCTAAATTACATCAAATGACCGCTAGTGCATCAATCGGATTGAATACGTTTAAGTGTTAATTTTCTTATTTTTCTGTACATTTGATTTATATTCGATATATATATATAAAAAAAAATGAGATACCCTTTTTACCGACATTAAACGCGAGCTTGGCTTAGATTAAGAGAAAACTAGTGTGAATTCTTACAATAATTCATTGTTTCCTGGACCTGCAAGGTGTTTATACAGCATAAGTAAGCACACGATATTAAAGCTGCACTCTCACATATAAACCGTTTTTAATTTTTTTGTCATAACACAACACGGGTTTGCTTTATTATTACGATAACATATTAACATTTGTTTATTAATTAATATAGGGTAATTACACCTTTTTGAGGTCGTTACCATCTGCAAAGGCCCGCAAAATGGTTTACAGCCCGACGAGTAGCGCGAGGGTTGTAAACCATTTGAAGGGCCTTTGCAGATGGTAACAACTGCAAAAAGGTGTCTTAACCATTATTGCATAAAATTACACACCATGAGTAACTTTTTTGTTGAAAAGCTGTTTAATGTCACGAAAATACAGAAACAGGTAGTTCAAAATAACCTCAATAACATGTACTTGTGTGACGTCACGAGTGATGTTGCTGAAAAAGTTTTACATTAAGCTCGAATTGGGCTGCAAAAAAACTCGACAGTTTCATTTTTGTTTCAACGCCATTTTTTTTCAGTGTTCAGTCGATTGGAAAGTGTCTTATTTTTTAGTAATTTACTGTATTACCTGGATTATTTACACACAATACCTATCGGGTAATCGAATAATTACCGATATATTCCTACTTTAACATTTATATGTTTTGGCAACTAATTTAAACCGGGAAAAATTGTTAAAATGTTCTGGACAAAATGTTCAGCATCTTCAGCCTCTAACAGAGAAAAATATATTTGAAAACTCTTTGTTCATTGCATACGAAGTAATAGAATCATGTCCATATAAGTCGTTTGTTCTGAAAAAATCATCAGAAATGACTAAAGTTGGGAGGAGTTAATCGTTTTAGACTTAATTTAGTGCTTTTAGAGCAAACAAATAGTCAAAACAACTGCAGAAAGTACTATCTAGTAAACACACATCAGCTTGCCAGGAAAAGATATTTCAGAAGGAAATATGTAAGTTATATGTGGTTTATTTCATTTTTTTAATGTTTGTATACAGCTATATATGCTGAAATATGTTTTAGTGCAATATTTGCATCGTTGACCCACTTTCGGTAAGAAACCAGGTCGCTCAGTATCCATTGTTATGATGCGGGCCCTGATAGCGCTTATGTTAAACAAAAAAGCCGGGAATTAACGGCACGTAAGTTTACTGAATAATGCACGTTTTTTACCAATAACGCCCGGGTAATTGCGTTTTAACACACCACGATAGTGGACCGAAAACACACATTTTATGCAATAATCGTTATTAATAAAAATTTTAGCGTTCGAAATTTGCCGATATTTCTCATCAAAACAGGCATTATCATACAGCGTATTGGCTCAGCCTCCACGCTTTGGCTCCAGCTCCCTGGCTTTGGCTCCAGCTCAACCCAGAAAAGGAGTATAAACTGCTTATTCCGGTAATCAGGCGGTCATTTTTATTCCTGACAAAATAAAAGCACTCGATAATACTGGCTTTATCTTAAATGTAAGCTTCTTGAGTGAAATTCAGCTCAAAATTGGTGAAAATGTTCTACTTTCGTTTGTAAACATTGATGTGTTTGATTGGAGAATCGGTTTTATAACTCCATAAACAATATGTTTACAAAATAACCCAAATACGTGTGAAGATTAAACATATTTATATGGCACTGCATTCCCCGATTTCTCGAATAAGCCCTCATAATTGTGATATTAGATAAAACAACGAGTCATACTTACGTTTTACGATGATATCCATTCTTTTGCTCTAGCTCGGAAGTGTCATTGGCTCCTTTTAAAACACAGCTCCTAAAAGAGCTGGAGCCACTGTTTGGCACTCGTGTATATGAGGCACAATATTTCACAAAATTCACTTTTCCCCTTTGGGACCCATTTTTGCAGACCATGTCATATTTAATTAAAAGGCGTGTACAATTTATGATATTCCTCAAGATATGTCCTATTATTCCAGACCAAAAGGCTTCGCGTGAAGCCCTGTCTAGGTCACTGGTGATGGAGAGGAGTCCACTGAGTGATGAGATCAGGCGCATGTTCCAGCAGGCCATTGCTGTTACACCACCCAGACAATCACCTCGCACAGGTAGGCCACATTCCTTTAATGGTTGAGATTGAAAGTTCTAGGAACAGGTTTTCTGTAGCAGAATGTGTACATGTACGTTCATGTGCGAGGGTTGATCAATAAGTCTAAAGACATGCTGTCGTTCTTGTTTTCTGCAGGTCCCATTGTGTTACTATTATATTAGTAATTAGTTTTGTTAATTAGTGATCCTTCTACATTTAAAAATCATTTCGCACATGTCAGGTAGTGAGAGATGAGTGTCAAAAAAATATTTGAAACTGTGCTGAACAAATTAACTTTCATTACATTTATTAAAGGGGCTGTCTCACAGATGATAAAATAGCGAAAAAAAGAAAGAAAATTGTCGAAAAATGTTAGATAATTAGATTAGATAATTGTAATTTGGTGCCGATCAGTGACACAGTCCCTTTAAGGAACACTATTACAAGTGAGTGACTTCATAGACATAAGCAACATGAGTGATAAAATGTATTAAATAAACCCATAACTTAAATTACATAATGGTTATCCAAACAATATTTGGTGTTCTTTTTAGGTAAAAATATTCAGATGCTCAACTTTGTTAACAAGACCAAAAGTTTCAGATGTTTATTCGACTA
Source organism: Mya arenaria (assembly GCF_026914265.1). Taxonomy (NCBI): domain Eukaryota; kingdom Metazoa; phylum Mollusca; class Bivalvia; order Myida; family Myidae; genus Mya; species Mya arenaria. The sequence goes on from NC_069124.1 coordinate 79,171,376, forward strand.
CAGTCATGTAACATTATTGTGGTTCGGATGTGCCATGTTTGAGTACAAAGGTTTTCTAAATTGGATATGTCCATATGAAAGAGTATAATATCTTGTGCACAAGAGCAGACATGTTGGTATAACTTATTTTTTATGTTTGTTTTATGCTAAGGAGATAATTATGCAAAAGTGCTGATCACTGGGACCAAGACCCTAAGCTCATTTATATTTTAGACTTTAGGACTTACCATGTACAAATCTGTTTCAGTTGATGTCCGAGGGCAGGTGTCAACGGAGGCCTGCACTCCGGAAAAAATCAGCCAGAAGGCCAGGTCCACGGACCAAAGAAAAAGCAAGCTGAAGGTGGCGGACATTTCTTGGGATCTTACTGAAAACCTGGAGGACATCGAGCTTCCAGATGATCTGGACAGCAACATTGATGACTTAGTGCCAGACTCTGTAGACCTCAGTGGAACCATGACCAGTTTAGAGATTGTTGATGTTGAAAATGAAGATAATATTGATGATTTTTTCTCTAGCAAGACTCCAGAAATGCCGAAGCGTGGGGCACCAGTTGGGCAGGAGGCTGGGCAGGGAGACGCTCCTCATTCGTTGGGAGACAGTGGCTCTAACTGGCCATTGTTTCCTCAGGGGTCTGGTATAGAAGATGAAATCCCGCTTATGGCATTTACACCTTAAAATGTTCTCTTTTTTCTATAGATGGACATGATTACTAGTCTCTAAATTGCTTCAGTATAGTGTGGCTAAAATGTTATTTCTGTGATTTTTTTAAGTGAATTCTGAAACTAATTCATATCTTATTTCATGCTTTAAAATTGATTTTAAATGATTAGTAGTTTAATTATCCTTATTTAAGCAAAACAAATGTAAATGTTAAACTTGAATGTTGTTTAATATCATGTATTGACAAGTATACTTGACAATTCTTTATAGTTTATCATATTCAAAATGGTATTTACAGTGCATTTTAAATGCATTTAGTTTTAGAAAGCGAACTATTCCACAAAATTATACTACATCATAAAATGTAAATTGTAAAATCATGTTTAAGTCCACGGAAGACAAACCTTTTGCTCTGACTTTATAGTATTGTGTAAAGAAGCATTTGAATATGAAAATCTGTTTGTGTCATATTTCTGATGGTAAAGCAGAAATTCAGCTCTCTACATGCCCTGAAATAATAATCATATTAAAAAGACATCCTGTGTCCAAAATGTGTAGCAGAGTTACAATCATGTAGATATTTTTTATATAAAAAATGGCAATCGGAGAGAAACTCATTTGAGACATCAAATTGTTTCGTGAATAGCTAGGGAGGATCTACCCATAATTATTGCTTCTGTGACAAAAAGGTGTATTTAATGTGTTTTGATACATGTTTTATTGCACATTGATGAATATTTCATTACTGGTTTATATCTGTGAAACATAATGAAGTGCAGTAATTGGTCTCTAGTGCAAGATTTTAATGACGTAAAATTGTAAGCTTGCACATGAAATGATTCTGCCAGAAAATAGTTCCATTTTATGTAAACTTTTGTATGTATACAGATTGTAACTATAAAATGCATGTAAATAAAATGCAACATACATCTGCAAAGTTGATTTGTAAAGTTATTTTTTTTTTCCACCTTAAGCTTACAACCTCACTCTGCAAGTGTGCGTGGGAATGTGTTAGCATCCCAAGCATTTATGACCGAAGCATAACTCCAACAAAAGTATTTTAGGTTTTGAATTCAAATTTTATAAACAAATATGCAGTACACAGGAACCATAACTCTGGACTCTTGGGTTGTTTTTTTTGTTATTGTCCTTTGTTTATATTGTTGGGAGCATAACTACAAAACTTTGAAGTATTGACTCAAAACTTCATATACAGGTTGAACATATTGAGAAGTGCAGAGCACTGGAGACATAACTCATGCTGCAGAGTTATGGCTGCAATGTTTTGATATAGGGTTCTTTTTTTAATCAGGTTCATCGAAAGGTTATTAGAATGTGGATGTCATTGGGAAGATGGACGGGCGGGTGTCAAACATTGGTTTCTACCAAAAAACTTTAGCTAGCATTCATGGATAGTAATGAAACTTGGTGGGTCGGTAGCTTATGTGAAGAGCTAGCTTGGGTTTGCTTTTCAGGGAGCTGGGGTCAAGGTCACTGTTATGTAAAATAGAAAAAAAAGGTTTCAGCCCAATCAGTTTTAAGTAATAATTGATGGATAGTGATGAAAGTTGTTGTGTAGGTAGCTTAGGTGAAGAGCTAGCTTGTTATACTTTATTTGTTGTTAACTTCATGCTACTCAGATAATCATAATGAGGAGAATTGGAAAGCACATGCACCATAACTCTGTCTTCAGTATTTCTTAAGTTATTGCCCTTTGCTCATTTTCATTCTGATTTTTTGTCTGTAGCATTACTGCCAAAATATTTGTGGTGATAACTTCATTTTTCTTATCTATGTTCATGTAATACAGATTCAACTTTGTGATTACTGTGACCTTGTACTTCATCAAAAATTAAACTTACCCTACTTTTTATAATTGTTACATTCCAAGGTTTTCGACAACCTGAACAAGGCTCATGAACATCCTTTACATTTATGCAAAAAGTTATTCATCTTGGAAATTCAGATTTTCTCCATTTTTTAAAATTATGATTTTGACTAGCGTAGTAGATGTCTTAACAATATCATCATTGCAAAGTTACATCCATCATGCAGTTCATGTATTAAAAAGTAGTCAGTTTGCATATTAAGCATAGCACACTTGGATAACGTTGCTATTTAATGTTGTTCAATTTGTACTCGAGGGGTTGTTGTTTTGGTGATGTAAAAGAAATTAGATATTTTCTATTATAACCTTCAACTTTGACATTGAATTGGTATTGCTGAATATCTATGAAATCTTGGAACACCTTAAAAGCAAATATTTTCGTATATGAGAATTTAACACAAAATAGTAAAAAAATGCTGCACTAATACATCATCAATTTCTATCACTCACTTCAGTTATAAAAGCTGGATTCTCAGAGTTCTGTTTGTATTAGTTTAACATTTTGTATAGTTTAGCAATTATTCATTAGTTCACAAAGTTTGATGGCATTATACGCATGTATATATGTTTAATCACAAATACATTTATATACAACACATATTTTATACCATTAGCTCCATAATATTCTCTTACCATTAAAACATTAATTAAATGTAACGTTTAATACATTTATCATACTCTTTTGAGTTTTTTAGAAGAATTCCTTAACTTAAATAATCACAAAATAAAATGAGATGACATCTTAAACGTAATTTATTACCACAGTCTTCATATTTTTTGAATGGCCCTCGTATATAATCAGATATATATTCTGATCAAGTTTCATTAAGATATTAAAGTTAGGAAATGTGTCTGTTTGAATGTTAACAAGCAATAAATGTAAAACTGACACCAGTGCTGAGGTCAGAAGAGCCATGAATCATAATACAAGATTAGTGGTTTTTCAAAGTATTTCCATATTACAATATCATTTGTATTGAAAAGCTTAAACCATGCAAAACTGTATACACAAACCGACATACAAACATGATATGAACAATTTTACAAATATCAAAGATTCAAAATGAAATATATGTAATGTAACGGAATAAATATATGCAGGACACTTGTACTAATCAGCATCTATGACTATGAAGTAAAATTGTAACACACATGTGTAGTAAATGTAAAGATCTGTTACTTTGATCCTTTATGTACATGCCATATCCTGTGTAAATAACCCTATTTAAAATTCATTTAGTTGTACTTATTTATTAACAGTTACACTGAGAGACAAATTACAAGCAACTGACTTTGTGGGATTGACCACTTGAAATGCTTAATGTTGAGCGAAGAGTCTGGAACCCTTCATAATGTTTGAGTGTCAGATAGCACTTATTTCTGCATGATGGTCATGTATTATATTAATATGCGTATAATTTCGGGCTTTCACAAAATATTGCAATCACATTTCCAGAATGTAGCATCTAAGCGTGATTTCCATCATCCCATCACCAACATGAAGAGTATCACAACAACGTTTATGCCAATCAATGGAACTGAAAAAAGATAAAAACAATATTTGTTTACCATTTAAATAACAAGAGCCGTCGTAAGACAGCGCGCTCGACTACGCCGCTTTGACTTAGAATACAATAACGTATAAAAATACCAAGTTTGGTCTCTTTATGTCAAACCTAACTAAAATTATTCGATACATAAGGTGACTTTGATGCTGCCCTCCCACTAGCCCGCCCAAACAATGACACAAGTCATTCAAAAAACTTGATTTCCCATTATGAAAATGTGGTTAAGAATATACAAATATGTCAAGGGCCAGAATTTGTATTTAGGCTTAAAACGGAGTTAGGTTTCTTGTTGTAAGATGGTCGTAAATAATTTTGACTTTTATTAAGTGCATTTAATGAACGGTATATGAAGGTTTTTTTATTAAAATCCCAACTTGCCCTTAACTTTTACTTGCCTAAAAATTTAACCTAAGTCAATCAGGGGCCATAACTTGTATTAAGGATATGGAGTTATGTAACCTCATTGGGTGATGGTCCTGAACAATTGTGTGAAGTATTAAGTCAATTAAATGAAGGGTATAGAAGTTATTAAACAATATCCCAACCTGCCCTAAAACTTTAACCTAAGTTCCATAGTCAATCAGGGGCCATAATTTGTATAAAAGATAATATGGAGTTATCTAACCTCATAATGTGATGGCTCTGAACATCTGTGTGAAGCATTAAGTCAATTGAATGAATGGTATTGGAGTTTTAAGTGAAAATCCCAACTTGCCCTAAAACTTTAACTTGCCCTAAAACTTTAACCTAAGTCAATCAGGGGCCATAACTTGTATTTAGGATAATATGGAGTTATGTAACCTCATTGTGGGATGGTCCTGAACAACTGTGTGAAGTATTAAGTCAATTGAACAAAGGATATAGAAGTTATTAATAAATATTCCAATTTGCCCTAAAACTTTAACCCAAGTTCCATAGTCAATCAGGGGCCATAATCTGTGTAAAGAATAATATGGAGTTATCTAACCTCATCATGTGATGGCCCTAAACAACTGTGTGAAGTATTAAGTCAATTGAATGTAGGGTATTGGACTTATAAGTGAAAATCCCAACTTGCCCTAAAACTTTGACCGGACGCCGACGCTGGGGCGAGTAGTATAGCCCACCTATTCTTCGAATAGTCGAGCTAAAAAGCACTGATATATTATAAGTATCTAAATGAAACTGAAGACATATGACTGTTAAGAAACAGGCCATACTAAAGACGTTATCGACATCCATCTTAGAAACTGTATGATGTTTATCTACAATATGGCATGCTATTTTCTAAGCATTTGAGAATTACTTCAATGACATTGGCATTCTCTAAAAAATGATATCATTAAGTGAATGGATTTTTTTGGTATGTGCATGTACAATCACCAAGTTTGATAGTAAATAAATTGTCGGTAAAAACCCCAGTAAATTTTATACTTCTCATGACTGTTCGGATTGATCTAACAAGATTCATCAGCTGAGTTTTCATGCCTGGTTGCTCCCCAAAACCTCGCTGGTCTGTGCCCCATCCAACTTAAATACAAGCAACACAGTTACTGACTTGAAAAGTCAAACAAATTTTTATTGAACACCAAACTAACATAATATTGTTTTTGAATAAATGATGCAGGGCATCCAATCATTAGTCGCTCATTTAGCGTCATATTCCTGAGGAGAAACATTAAGGTATACTCTTAAACACTGAAAATTTCTGCCTAAATATACCAACTTGACTCTGTCCAACATAGGGCTGCCAGATGGGCCAAACATAACTATGGACAAACATCAAGTGTCACAGACATGATGCAGTATTTACAGTGGCATAGGCTTGATCATAGAATAATTGTTAAAAGGCTCTCTCTTATGTATAAAATAACACATAACATAATAGCCATCCCCATATCTGGCTACCTTATCCCACTGACAAGACCATCTTCACATTATCACAGCTCCTCTTACAGATTAATATTTGCAACCACAGACAAATTCTCCTTCCCAAGAGCTGTCTTCCATTGGAACAACCTCCTACCTAACATTTTAGCCTGCCCTACCTACTAAGTGGAGCAGTTCAATCAGGCTGTCTGTCAGATTGAACATGTCTCGCCATAGGGAGCTATCAAACTTCTTTTTACTTTTTAACCTAATCTGTACCTCCTATTTTTAACTTTGCTTTTATAAGTTCTGTGTTTTTTTCACAACCTTTACTTGCATTCTTGCAGCTTGACGCGCAAATGTCTAGATCCCCAGTAGGGGTTTGGAATGGAAGATAGATTGATCCGAATATAGATATCCGAATTACATGTTACCAAACTTGGATCATTGTTTTAAGTCCTGCAGACGTTAAGGCACTTACTTTTTGAAAGAAATCGTTCTTCATGAAGAACACATACAGCATTTAAACATAAAATCACTGCTTCTATCAAGGAATAGAGTCCAAACGCCATTTTACTGCCCAATAAAAGAGTTTGACGTTGGCATGTGGCACTCAACACTTCCCGAAAGAAATGCGAACTGACAATGTCAATGAGCCTTTTTACCAATTTTGGTATTTGCAGGTTCGTTACAGGAAATCATTAGTCATTGAATATTGTTATATTGTTAATATATGTATGTCATTTTAAGAACGTTTCCCCCAATGCATTTCTCTGTTCTGTAAAACGTATGTCCGATGTTATAAATAACAGTTGCCAGTCAGTGTATCCCTTATTAGTTTCTCAATTTATCGCCACCATGCGGCTGCTGCACTCTAACCGATTGAAAGTTTTGACAACTTGTTTTTATTATTTGTCTTGGAATGAGCCAATTTTTGCGAAAAAGCATGGAAAACCAGTGATATAAGACTGCTGACAAAAAATCAGATCGTAGGTTTTCATATTTATGCTCAAAAAAATGATATTTTATGCATTCTTCTTAAAGCGTTTATAATATATTGGTATATAATATTACTTTTCGAACGTAAATATGAAAATCTGCGATCTGATTGTTTGTCAACAGTCTTTTACATGTACCACTGGTTTGCAAGTATTTACGCAAACATTAGCTCATTCCAAGACAACGAAGAAAAAAGCTTTCAAAACGGTAAATCTGTGAGTGTGCAGCTCTTTAGTAAAATTTCATGCAGGAATTAAGCAGAATATTTCAAATAAGCTTTAATTTCTATAAGTATATAATCAATTCAAAATTAAGAAACAAAGAAAAATAAATGTTTTACACATTCGTTAGCTTTTTTCAACAGTATACTGTCGACGTATCAGTGTGACGGTACTGTATATATTACTTGACATAGATAATTATACTGCATGTACGGTTATTGTTGTTTTTGTACAACCATCAATGGTTAGCCACACCGACAAGAAGCGGGCGTCGATACATTCAGGAGACGTTGGCAAATCTACAACTTCTATTCAATTTCATTTAGAAACGCCAAGACTGGGACTTAAGAAACATCAGAGAACTACGCGTAATTTAACGCCTGAAGGTGGAAAGTTTCTCCAATACGGTTTTCGGAAATATCAGAAATAAATGTGCGCCCAAGTTAAATTTATTACGCAAATGGCTGTTTCATTCTTGCATCGGGTCTGTCAAAAGCCAGCCTGTCGACATCGTATGACTAAAGTTATATAATGGCATGTACTGGCATGTCTGCCGCACCGTCACGGAACAAATCCCATGCGCCTATTCACCCATCCATAAAATAGCAATATATTGATATTTTGAAGCTTAAGAATGTCCAGTTTTCAGAGAAACGCAAACGTTCAAATTTAAATGTTCGGCAGTAAAACATTTCATTGGCCAATACATACAGCCCATCCAACACGTACCCAACCACCCCCAACACCCAACATACGAAGCATGGCAGACTCGTAGGGATTTCTCTCTCCGGTGTCGTCGTCTTCCTCCAGGGCGACACACTTTCATTTCCATCGTTTGACTGACTTGCTTTATAGTTGCAAATTGTTCATGGTCAGTAGAAGACCCGTATTAATAGTGGCGCTAGCACAACAATGTAGTTCACATGTTAAGACAGTTTTGACCTGTATAAGATATTTGATTTCCAATCAATACCCTGTGAATGACTTAGTGTAGAGTCCTCAAACTATGTGTGCATCTTGTTCATGGACAATGAGTTACCACAATTGTTCTTGGATTCAGTGGACCAAAAGCCAATAACATGGTGACCTTTATTAGACAAGCCGTTTTCCGGTGGAGTCCTCAAACTTCGTTTGCAAATTAGGTATGGATTCAGTAATTGACCTATATTGACTTAAGGTGCAAGCTTTATATTTCAAAGAGATTTGGTCCTGATTTGAGAGGTCCTTAAATGAAAAAAAAATAATTATTTATTCTATGGAAAATGAGAATCCCTTTAATTAACTGTAAGATAACCCTCTTACTATTGTTATAATACGCCCGTATGTGTTTGTGTGGGTGTGTGTGTTTTTTCTGGATTAAAACATTATTCAAAAGGTCGACTTTAAAAAAAAAAGATTGTCCTTTTCGAAAACGAATCATGATATTCTTGAACGTAAATTTGCCCAAACAGTCTGGAATCACGTCATTGTGATAGAGCTACTTACTTTTAACATTGTGATATAGCTACTTACTTATGGCATTGTGATAGAGCTACTAGCTGGTAACATTGTGACAGAGCTTTTAACTGGTAACATTGTGACAGAGTTACTTTAAAATACTGGTAGCATTGTGATCGAGCTACTAACAACTATAAATCAATACAGCACTAAAAATCAGATATTTTCTATTTCATTTAACTGTGTGGCCACTGATTATATGTTTTACTTATTACTATTACATCACGGGTTTTCACAACACACATAACTGACTCGAATGATCTTCCACCATAATTGTTTATCAGCAATTTCCTGTAAATGTCACAATGTTGCGACTGAAAAACCTACCTAATTAACGAGGAGTGTCCATAATAACTAATATCACGGAATTCAACGATTTATTTTGATTAAAACAACAAACTGGCTACATTCACAAAAAAACGACATCTCAACAACTCTATAAGGATTTGTTTTATTTAAGTAACTATAAAGTCTGCTTCACAACCAATGTATCTAGAGATCGATCAACATGAATCATATAATCTTCCACTCTTCGTTGTCTCTAAAATATTGCGCCAAAAAAAGAGAAAAATTCAAGACGTATTTTACGATCGCCGTCGTTTTAGTTTCATTTCGACCTTTCGAAGCGAGTACCTGTCTGAGTCTTTGAGTGTATACCAGACAATACCGTCGGCAAATGTGTACTTTGCCTGAGCGTACCAGCCCACATGGTACATCCCGTTAAGGTGACTGAAGTAGCATTCACTGAACCACCAGCCACCCTTGTTCTCTGCAGCGCAATTCCTGTCATGGATGTCATTGTCCAGATCCTTCGTGCTGAACTTCATACCATCATGGTAACTAAGAGAATCACCCGCGTTTCCGCTGTATCCACTAACGTGCAGCGCGTAACGCCCAACTTCATCGGTGATCATAAACGTGTCGTATTCCGCATACGTTATATTCCCTTCCCAGTCCCAAATGTCCACTCGCAGTCCATACTCATTGTTCTTCGTAAGTTCATAAATTAACTCGTTTCCCGCCCAGAATTCCCCGTAAATGTTTCCGAAGCCGAACTTATATTCCAACCAGCCCCTATCGAAGTCCTGCAACCCGTCCACCCGCCTCTGAATGACCGTGTAGCCGACAGGATCGACTTGGCAGTAGACCTCGGAGGGAGGCTGAACCGCACCCACATGCACGCGATACACGCCGCTCATTCTGTGACCCGCCAACGCGACGTCCGTGCAATCTGCAATTAAGAATTTGTGTCGATTTTAAATTTTCAAACCGTATAAGCTACACATGTCCATGATGGATATTTAAAAAACAACAAAAACAACAACATCTAACAAAATATACAACACATGATGGAAAGCACGATTTTTTTCCATTTTTTCAAGAGAAATTTTATTCGAAATGATTGGTCAGATGCTCTCTGAAAGAAATATTAAGAGTATCACTTACAAGCATATCATCAGTAAAATGATTATTTTTCTATAATTATCTCCTGAATGATTTTGCCGAGAATATCTCTTAAAAGTGTCTCAGGGCAGTGCGTATATATTTGGTAAAATTGCTTTCACTTTAGTTGAAAGATTTAATTAAGAAGAAAACGAAATTGCAGAATTGTTTGCTAGAATGCAAACCCCTTGGGAAACTTAAAGAAAATTATCCTCCCCTCTGGGATTTGCTTCATGTAAGATTAAACAACGTTCACTTTAGGTTTATTGCACCTTATAATTCATGTAACACCCTAACCTGCGTACTCCGAGAAAAAAGGAAAATGCATACTGCTAATTTATATCATTTGTATTGTTCACTCTCACACATTACCACATGCTTTGGAAATAAAACTCCCACGAAACCAATCCGGCCTAAACTCTGACTAAGGTATGGTTTCCATTCCCTTCATATTTTTTACCTTTCGGGATGTCGTTCTCGTCCCACAGTTTCGTGTCGGGCGGATCGATGCTGTTCTCCACCGGGTGTTTCCGGGCTGTCGGCGCGCCCTTCGACCACTCGCTGCTGTGCGCAGTTTGCATCTCCTCCAACCGCTGTCTAGAGTCAGTGCACATGGCCTGCAGTCGCACAAGGCCGTTCTCTTGGTTCAAAAGATCATTTTTTAGCTGTTCCTGAATAGATTTAATGCTCACCATATCATGCTTTGTTTGCTCAAGATCGAGTTTAAAATTTGTAAAGTCTTCTTCGTAAGCTGTTTCTTTTGTTCTAGCAACTTTAAACATGTTTGCAAATTGTTCATTTTGAAGTATTATACTGTCTGATTTGTTTTCGAGAGTTTCATGATCCTTCCTGATTAAATCAGTTTCTTTTCGGATTAGAATAAAATCTCGCTTAATGAGTATCCACTCGGCCTTCAGGTCAGACACCAACGACTTGAGGTTTTCCACCAGTTGGTGCCTTGGTGTATCAGCCTGTGCGTGGTTCGGAACCATGCGGTCTTTCCGCACATGTTTCTTCCTCGAGCTACGCCCAGCAGGAAACACTGAATTCTGCACCTTTCCTTTCAAGTCTTCAAGTTTTATTTCGAATTGACTTAACTTAATACGCAGTTCTTGCAATTCGTTGTATTTCTGCAATTGGTAATTTTTCAGTTCGGACAGTGAACGCTCGTACATGACTGTCCAGTTCCTGCCGCTACTCGTCTCCACGGAATTGTCCAACCGGAAGCGCAGCAGCTCCTTGTCCACGTAGTTGGAAAAGTTGGCGAACTGTATCTCGAGACTGCGCATACGCTCGATCTGGTCAGCATCCGCCTGCCACACGTTGAACTCGTAGCTACACTCCTGCTGGACGCCGTAACGCCCGAGGCACTCGAGCACCGACGCGCAAATGATGAACAAAACATGAAGATGCATTTTCAAGGGACTCCTGTGCGTCTCAAAACTTTTGTTAATTCCAAACATGTTTTACTTGTCTACATCGTATCGTGAAGATTAATAAAACTTAAGAGACAGTGCACGACTCTACTATTCGTGCTAATACGGTTCATAGAAACATATTACCATTTTCCCTCTGAAGTTTTCCTAACAGATATATCTCAAGGAAAATGCTCTTTTCCAGTCCAATAATATTAGCCATAGAAGTTTTCTGTGCAATTTTTCTCCGCAGACCCCAGGCTTATTTAATGATAAACGTGCGCTTAAGAACTTTCTGAATTATATCATCCTAAAATGACTCCTAAAGGAGGTCTTTATTCCAAACAATTTCCGAAAATAATAATCTCTGTAAAGAATTTACTTGGCTGTCACACACTAAATATTTCATTTTCCAACTAAATTATACGCTGTTCGCTTATTGAATATGGTTCCATAGATGGCGAGGGATGCTGAGAAACAATTAATTTCACGGCGTCTGGCACCGCCGCACGAGAGCCACGCAGATTCCGCCACCGAGGAACACTATTCCAGGCAAACGGAGTGATTGCTGGGGTGTTCAGCTACAGAACTGACGATGATGTGAGAAATGTGTCGACTTTGCTCTGTGCAGAAGACGTACGTCGTTTGGCGATTGATGTGCCATCGGAATTAAGTGCAATCTAATGACCAGTAGTTTGTCCTTGGGCCGCTCATCTTTAAAGGAAAGTCGTTTAACGTCTGTAGCTTCTGCGGCTTTATCTCACGAACATATGAAATCAATTAAAATAAAAGTGGCGGAGACAAAAAACGATGTGCTCGTGCCGCTGTCTCAGTTCAAGCATGGATGATCTGCAAAACTTCATTCAAAGATGAACTAATCTCAACTATTTTGGCCAAAGTGTTTCATTTCAGAAGCAACGTGAAAATGAACGTGTGTATAACAATTACCTAATATTTCATAAAGAAATAGTTGTTCGATCAATAACTGTTGATATAACCTTTCTCCGCAACAATTATTGAAATGAATAGTCTGGTATCAAGCATAGCATTTATTCAGTCTTCATAGCGACGATCAAAACGGCATCTTAACTATTGGCATCTATATAAGCAGTATCTTCATAGTTCAATTATATGCAAAAGTTAGCAAATCTTATCCCCGTCGTTTGATTTTTTTTATATATAGTGTAAACACTCACTAAAATAACAAGCAGACAGTTATGAATGTCATCTATTATTATTTTTTATATATGTTTTCAGTGAAACATGCGACTCTGATGCCGAATCACGCGATTTTCTAATATTCGTGAAGTATCTAAGAGCATTGTTGGCATATTGCTTATTACTGTGTCATCGTTATATAAGAATGGAGTATCTCTTAGACTGTCTGCACTGATTAGTCCATACATCAGATTAATAATGCTTTATAATGTGGGGTTTTAACTGTTAACCGTTTTAATAACAACTAATGAAATTTAACAAAATTTATTATAATTCATAAACATATAAAACATGAAAAAATAATTTAATATTAATATTCTATCACAGTTATTAATAGTTTAGAAATGATATTTTTAGGAAAATGAAAATCAATGCAAGTCCATGCTTAACTAGTAGAATACAAATGGCTTATGTCGGGTACTTTTACACAGTATGTCTAAAGATTATACTAGTATTGCAATTGCTTTTTCTCAGTACATATTGTATTTCATTCTTTAAAACTGGCTCATTAAGCATGATCTAATCTCAAACATTTTCCAATCACTGAATCCTTTAATTACATAATGAACACTCCTGTCTGTGTAGACGGGCTATATGCGTTGTTTGTAGAATGTTTTGCCCTGCAGCGCCAGCTCCTTCTCCCACTGCGCCAGCTCACGCTCATATTGCTGCTTGAGCGCCACCCGCCGAACCTGAAACAACAACAGCAAAAATAAAAATGTTGAACTTGTAAACCAATGACGTCAGAAAATCCTATCATCATCCACATAAGTGACGTCGTTTGATGTTTTGATTTTGGCTATATCATACTTATATTTTATATAAATAATTTCGAATACAAGCAGGGTTAAATTTTCATTCAGTTGAAGTTTGGCTTTGGATTTGTCTGGGCAATTTAAACTTAAAGGAGTCTAATACCCCCTTTATACGACCAACATCTGTCGTTGGATCCGTTAATATGGCAATTAGGACAAGGGGCTAATTAGGGCGTATCATGTGGCTCTTCTGGCATGACTTTTTAGGTCATTTGCAATTTGATCAATTCCAGTGGCTATAACCAAGTCCATGAGGGATCCGGCTAATTTTCGAAAGGAACTGTTATTTATTAAGTCAATATCTTACAACTATATAAGTAGAGTAAATAAACAACACATAATAAATGGAGGCTTTTGTTTACTAGATAAATTATACCAATTTTGACAATTTCAAGGACCATAATCCAGTCATGCACGGGCAGACGTGGCTGGTTATAGAGGGAACCGTCATTAAGTCAGTATCTGACTACAATATAAACGGTTAGTAAAATCAATCAACCCTCTTTAACAAAGACAAGGAAGAGAAACAACTGTACGCTCCCTTCGGCCATTTTCCATGGAAAATAATCTAGGATGTATGCCGGTACAAGTAGTATGTAAAAGATAAATAATAGTATTAATTAATTGAAGTGTTTTAATGTGTATTGTATTACTAAGTCTAAACGGATTGCCATTTAAGTGTTTTGTTGCATACATTATAATGATTCCCGAGAGTAAAGTCATTGGATAACTGCTAAAATTAAATAACTACGCGATATATTTACCGCGAGCGTAGTTAAAGTGTTTAGATGTCTGACATTGTAAGCAGTCCGGTTGTTTTCGATGGAAAATGGCCGAGGAGTTCCGAATCTGTACCTCTTTAAGAAAATCAAGGGAGAGAAAAACAGAAAACTAACTGCACTTTTCTAAAACAGGTTGTCTCTCTTAGACCATATTTTTTCACTTGGCTACAAATGGCTAGTTGAAGAAAGGAACTGAGCTTTCATGGATATCTAACTAATGTAATGGTTTGATTAAGATACGATCAAAACAATAGACTTAATCGCATTCAAAAGCAATTGTTTACAGATAGATGCATAGACAACCGACACAGTGCCATGGCATTACCTCTTCTAGCACTGGCCAGTAGAGCTAAAAATTTACACTTATTAAAAAGCCTATACAATTTGTGTTGGAAAAATACATCAATCATATTGATTCAATTATTATTAGTGAATTGCGGTAGAAATATTTTATGTAATACTATTAGTTATTGCTTATAAGTAACATGATCCAGTAGAACCTGTAGATAAACTGATATAAAAGTCCTCCCTTTCAATTACCTAGTATTGCAAGTTTGTTAGCCTAATGATTGTTTCAAATAACAAAATAAGAATCGGGTATCTTTTTAAAAGTCATTAGTGACTTCAAAAAGTCAATGTATGTTATATTTGAGTTGTTTTTGCTTTCAATTATTGCATATTGAAAGGTAAGCATTCCATTTCAACATAGACTATGAATTATTTATTTATAACAATTTTCTTCCAAAAAGTTTGTAATTATGTCAATTAAAAGGAAAAAAACAACAACCAAAACTGAAATTCTTGTGAGCAAAATAGGATTGGTTCATATGACAAAAATTCCCAGGGGTGCAAATTTACACCACCTATGTGGCAAATTTGCTTCCAAGGGCAACTTTGCCCTAAGGTAATTCTTAGCATATAAATGAGGTATAACTTTAAGATGCTTTCACTATATGCACATAATACATGTCTAAGGACTCATAAAACACTTCATGTGTTAATTACACAAAGATGCAATGCTGAAAGTGGTTGTTTAAGAGTTCTGTACTGATCTAGTATAAGCTGAAGCAGTTTGTTTAGTACGGGATGTACATACAGCCAGTGAAGCCTTGGCAGCCATCCTTATCTCAGACTTGATGTACTCAGCCTCGTTCTGGATGCGCTTCTTCCAGCTTGCCACCTCTAAATTCTCGTTCCAACCCGCCCGCTGGTTAACGTTCTTTTCCCTGCAACGTGCACCCAACATGAAGGACATATTGAGCTGTACAAAGTATTTCTATAAGAATCACGTGTTAGTAATGATAACAAGTGTCTGGAAACAAGCAACACGTTGCCAGACTGTTTTCCCCTTTTCAAGTCAACTAAAGTGATGTACCACCACAAGCTAAAAACACAATTATTTAGAAAATTTACACCCTGAATCAACAGATTTGTGTTTAATTTCACTTTTGTGACAATATTATACTGGCAGGGACCTATTACTGGGCCTATTTTTTATTTATAATAGTGCAAACCTACATGCCCCAGTCCATGTAGATACAAGGTGGCACAATATATTACCAACAATTTATTGATTACATACATAAACATATAAATTTCCTAATGTATTCATGTACCATATATATTTTGCTTCAGAAAAATTATTTGCAATTAGTCATGAAAAGGAGTTTTTCTTATTTCACATTCTATATTGTTAACAAATACAAACAACTATTGATATCCCTCAAATGCATGAGAGCCATTAGGAAAAATGGAAATTTAAGTATACTATTTACACTTTACATACATACATAAACATTAATATACAAAAGGTGTTTTATTATAACTACTGAGTGTTCCTAAGCTGGTGCTTATCTTGTCTATAACTGTGAAACTAATGCATGTGAAACCATGGTAAATAATTTTCTACAGCTGCAATAAAGTGATGAACATGATTCCAAATGAATGTGAACTTGATTCTAAGTATCATAAAACAGTTAAAGAAAAGCAGAAAATCACTGTTATTCTGCAAGATCCCATACTTTTCGCATTCAATATCATGTTGAGTATAATGTGCAGTCACTGTTATACAGGTAGGATGGTTCAGAAGTAAAGAATGACCTACCACATATTTTATTTATTAAACATTGTGTTGACATCTAAAATAAGAAAAAGTACACGGACGCCCCTCTGTTTTACCCAATTACTTCAGGAGGTAGCCAAAACTCTATAAATATTATATATACCAGAACCAGGTATATATTACATATAAATATATATTATGTATATATATATTCGAGGTCAATTAAGTGTTGCCGCAGGCTGAATGTAGACGATTGGCGACAACATTTTACCAGTATTAATTAAATAAATGGTTCACTTCTTTATTGTATTTGATTCTTAAGCCATGCAATAAGTGTGATTTTATTTACCAGTACCTCCTAAGTAGATATACACACATATATGGTAAGTTTACTTTCTACATATGTCATCATTACTATCACCGCTTAGCTAATATGTTGTTGACAAATTTCCTTTAAAAAACACCAAAAAAAATGACAACAAAACAAACAAGCTAAGAAAATATTAATTCAATACTCTCTGTGATACAAGACAGATTCGGATATCTTGATTAGAAGGTCTGCCCCATATCAATAATTTTACTGTGAGAAACAGTTATTTGTAAGCAAGACTTGAATTCAGTGATATACTTATGTATAATTATTAAGCTGGTGAATCTATTGCGTACTCTATGAACTAAATTAACAGTTTAGTTACGATATTGCAATACCTATGTAATCCATTTAACCTTCATATTTAAGGACAATGCCAAGATGACAATGCTGTTAACTTGATAGCCTTCAATAGAAGTATGCCTTGAGAGTAAAATAATATATAACCCATACATACACCTAAATTAATGTTTACTTCATTAGCCACACAGGTACTTAAGTTCATGAGCAAATGATAAGCAATAGTGGGAAAGCTCTTTTGGCTATCTATGTAATTGGACAAAGATTGCTTATTGTCTGCTGAGAGATAGGACTATACATAAAGCATCCCATTTTTGCATTAAGTTTTATTTTTCCTCCCGTAAGAGTCATTCTTGGCATGTTATATATATGACTCTGTCACTGATAAGCTTCTAGCATATAGGGATGGCTGGGACCACTGCCCAAGCAGTACTTTTTTATTATTTCTTGCCAAGTCTGAAAAACATCAATCTTGACTTGTAATTAGATTTTTTTTATTGATTATGAGTTTCATTTTTACTTGTATGTATCAAAACCCTCACATTCATTTATTCATTCATTTTCTTTATGGTCAAAGGGAGTAAACTCAGACAACCATGAACAGTAGAGTGTTGACTACATATTTACAAAATAAATAAAAGGAGGCTATTGTCATTCAAAATATGACATGCCCACTTTAGGGGCCCCGTAAGTTAATAACCACTTTTCTGTGTCTTTTGGTTAGTTTGATTAAGATAATTTTTCATGCATTTGTAAATATAATTTTGTGTACTAAATGAAACAGTATACAAGCTATACAGTGGAAAAGCATGTGCAAAAGCCTGCAAGTTTAAGGTGGCTACTTGTCACAGGCCTCCTCTGTATCAGCATCTGCCTTGCCCTCAGCTTTGAGCACAATAGTGTTCACATCTTTCACCAGGGAGTCCCAGAAATCATTGTACTTATGGCTTCAACAGCAATAAAATTGAAGTAATACTAGTATGCAAAGAAAACAACAACACTTAACATGCTAAGTGTCAATTCACTGTACAATGTGTTTCAGGCTAATTTCAATAAAATGATTTGTATTTTAATTTATTCTAGAGAAAAGGATAAATGTTTTTATAACAGAAAATTTTAAATACAAACAATTTTATATAAATAAAGAAATGCATATCATGTAACTTACAGTCGAACCACATTCTCTCTGTCAGCCATAATCTCATCATACTGAAACAAATAAATAATATTTGACATCCTGACTTTCTGACAGGGAAAAAAGCCTCAGCCCTTCTACATTGGATTTTGGAGCAATATGGGTGGAAATTACCAAATAAATGTTCAACTATAATCAATGATGATACTAAATTAAAGGCACTAGACACCACTTGATACAATTGCAAGAAAAAATAAAGTTTTCAAAAACTTATATAAAATTGACATTGTTGTGTACAACGCATTGTATCTTCCTTACATATGTATCACAACCTAATTTTGCATATTTTTCCAATTTGAAATTTACTTGGATGTTTACCACTGATTCCAAGTCTATTTAAAAATACCATTTGTTTATGTATCTATACAAATCATGTGACAATCACATGTTAAATATACACATTATAATCTAGGAAACTGTTATAAGCTAAGTTTCAACGGGTTAACTCAGCTGAGACAGCAACAAAATATTCTTTTGATCATGTAAATTGATTATTATCGGCCTCATACAAGTGGTTTTGACAATTTTAGTCTTGTCTTGTGTAAATAAAGAATTGCCGGCTTTGTGACCATCTGATGTCTAGTCCCATTAACATGCATACCTTTCCTTAAAATAATTTTACATACCATTTTATATGCATGTTTTACGTATGTTTTATATATATATATATTTTTGGTAAATATACGTCACTACGACAAACAATACATACATTGTTGTTTCTTAATTTTAATAAACTTTAAACATTAAAATTAAACACATATGCCATACTCCCATACAGGTTCACTCTTCTATATTAGCTCATATAATATACATAATACAATCATAATAAATGCCACTGAACAAGATGAGAACATATATATATATTCATTTAGTTAAAATATTTGACCTCATATTGGGATAGGAACATTTTAACATTTTGACTACTCGTGCTGTTTTATAATTCTGTTAACATTTAATAAGACACTTGCATGTAAATAAAACATTAAGTAGGCATAGTTTGAGTATGCTCAAATGGAACAGATTAAAATGGTTAATAGGGTAAAGAAGATGGCAACCTTGCAGTAGTGTTCTTTAAAATGAAAATGTTAAATATCTGATTTCATGAGTGAAAGAAATTTGAAAATCAAATATAAAATTGTGATACATGGAAATTGTAACATGTCTTGCAGGAGGCTGCTATGGAGTCAGAACCTCTCTAATTACTATCCATACCATTTCAAACTTCCTCTTAAATAAAAGTCAGACAACATATCCACACATTTTTCTTAACAATTGTCCTCAGTGATGAAAACTCTACATACACAACAAAACGGTTTGATTTTGCTTGCAAATGATTTGTCATTTGAGTTATAATGCAAATAATAATAAAAAACTGGCATAAACTGATAAAGCCATGCCAATCTCATTGACACTCATGAATTGTTATTAGTCTAACATAATAGTTGTGTTATATGGGATTCTTCTAATCCCTATTATTTGGACTAGAATTGTTATGTCAGAACTTGATACTGGAAATGATGCCTCTGTAGCAATAGTATTAGAGTTCATTGGTATCCGAGATTCACAGGGGCAATTCAAGGGTGTGTCAAAGCGAAAAGATTGAAATGGTACTGGCAGCTCCCTTGGCACCTGACATATGAGGGTAAGATACCCAGTACTGGTTATAACCCAGAAATAAGGTATCTTGTGCTATTGGTACTTTTATACACCATTTATATTAGAAAAGAACTAGGGCATTTCATCCGGATCTTCTTGTATTTCACTCTATTCTTTAACACTGCTGTAAGAGTGGTTTGAGATTTATAGAGTATAGACTATAGATAAAATGCCAAATCGCATCCAAAAATTTCAGAGCAGATTGGGAGCCCTTGTAGTACCAGTGCCAATTTTTTGTGTCCTTGTTACATGTTATATTCTGAAAATAGCTCATTGAGCTAATGTTTCTTGTTAACACATACCCGACTTTTAATAAAGATTCTTGTATCTTGTATTCTGCCAAAAAGTTAGCAACTGAGATCATTGATTTAAAATGGTGTGTATTGAAGATTGTGAATGGGGGGACAAAATTCATAATAACTGAATGTTAAATACAATACAACAGTGAGGATAAATACATACTTTGATTCTTTCTACTTGTGCTTCAAATGCTTTCCTTAAGTTAGGGTTAGCAGGTTTATCTGCTTCAAATCTTAATGCTGACTGGATACTCATTCTGAAACCTTCTTGTGTTGCTAGTGACCGAAGCCCACCTGATGTAAACTAACTAGTCCGCAAAGTTTAAGTGTGCGTAATTATTCGAAGCCAATTTATAGTAAAGTTGAAATATTTTATCGAAAGACGTTAGTTTCAATTAATGTTTACAAATATTTTGAAGATAACTAAAGGAATTTTGATTCAATAACGTAAGAATATCGGTTGCAACTGTACACAAATAAGTAGTTCTGCAGGTGCGTAATTATTAATTAACGTGTAAACAGCAACTACGCGGTTATTTTAAGCTATTATACAAGGCGATACTTGGTTTTCATGGCACCCCTTTTTATCTTGAACAAATATATTGGTTTGTTTCATATACAGTTACAACCACTTGAGAACATTTGGCATTACAACATAATCTACATAAAATGAATATATTATGTAACACCAAAGGCTTGGCGGAATGTTACCATAAGACCCAACAGCTGAGGTCTGTAAATATCAGCCAGTCAAAAACCTCTTGTATAATTGGCGAGACTTATTATACAAAGGAACATGTGTGTTCTACATCTGACACTTGAGAAAAACAAACGTTTTTTTTACACAAACGGGGTCCTTATCGTTTCCCCTTTTTACAGGCACCCGTGATTTAAGCACACACGATGGATACATAGAAAATGCAAGCCAAATGAAACACTAGTTTCAAAATTGGGGAAGTTTTGTAGTTTATAAGCATTTATAAAGCACTGCCTTTGCTTCCAAATGTTCAGTAAGGTTATGAAAGACAATGTCAGTCAAATCTGACTAAAACCATGTCCAAATAACCTGACATTCTTCGACTCGGAAACTAAGCCAGTTAGAACGAGTGTTCTAGTCAAATCCTTTCCGGATCAAACTTCTGTTGGGGTTTCTAAGGAATCAAATGGTTTGTTTTTACTTATATTATCATGATAAAATAAATATGTATGTAAGCAGACGTCCGACCAACATGGGCCCCGTTGGAAATAAGCTCTAAGACTTGCACTTGTGCATCTATAGCTTTACGCGTTATCATACATGTGCAAATGTTATCGAAATTGTTACTACATCATATCAGTAACATCTGAAGTAATATATATTCTAGTAGTTTGATTTAATTAATATAAAGCTCTTGTGATATAATTTATTATTACTCTAAGTGGCATGCGAATACAATCTTAGATGTTTGTAGTATAAGTGTATATTCCATGTTTTTTTTAATAAAATATTGCCATTGCTAAACAAAATACTATTACTACCAACTTACTAAACATGTACCGTTTCAAAATGGGAAAAAAACCAGAACGGTGGTGTAAATTAAGCGAAAATGCGTTTCATACATAGATATAACTATGCTGTTCGCTTTTGTAATATTAAGGTATCACCACCCTCCAAATCATAAGAAATAATTCTTCACGGCCAAATAAAACAAATAATGAGCTTGATCCGGTCGCTGAAAACTAATTTTGTCGGCTGTTCAATATATAACAAAAGAAAGACTGAACTACGTACCGTAATAAGCTCACGGTCCCATGGTGTTTCTATGTAGGAAGGTTGAGTCCCAGCCATTTTTACAGGCCGCTATATGTCCTGTGATATCCGAGAAAATTCCCCCTAAAAATATTCCCTTTTAATGTCTAACGTCTGTTGGAAGTCTCTTGAGATAATACTATATAAAAGAACACAATTTAACAATTGTCCAAAGAAGATACGTTTATACTAAACGAGAGTAAGAGTGGATTTTATTTGGATGTTTAATTTTCTCATAGCAACGTCCAACAAGGCTGATGTCAATAAAGTTGTAGCGTTAGTATTTGACATGAAGTGTAAGTTGAGAGGATAAACCAATAAATTATGTAGATAAAGCAATGCGACACCAATAAACATCGTACAAACATTCAGAAATCAGTTTGTTCCTTGTCCCCCACATTGTTTACACACCAATTGAGAATGTCTTCAGTCATTTCGCCGGTACGAACTTCATAGGGTCTACCTATGTTTTCTGGCAGCTGCGGGATTAATATCTTCAGTTTATTTTTCTGTCATCAACATGCACATCTAACCTATTCGGAAAAGGTTGAACATTATACACATCGTCTTTGGAAAAAATCGTATGTTTTTTCAGCAAGCAGAGATACAGCAACCCTACCCGAGCATGAACACCAACGTCACCAAACAGACTTCCATACGCACGGTCTTTATTCACACCAAAAGTATTATATATCAATGTGGGTAGAATATTGTATATTCATTTAAATAAGTCTGCTACTTTAGCTGACTTTTACATCTGATATGTATAAAAACAATATAAGGTCCATGACTACATGGACCTATATGATAAATAATATGAAATCGCGTTCGCCGCGTTGAAATACATCTATTTTCAAATGATCTTTTAAGGACTCAAGTTATCAATTACATTGGCTAAATTTACCTGGGTTTAAAGTGAAAGTTTACCATTTTTCATTACAATGGATATAGCTTTGTAATGTTCGTTTGTCAATCCTAAGATTAAACAAAATGTTGAAACCTCCAACAATAAATCAGATCAGCAAAAAGAGAAGAAAAGAAAACCGTAAACTCTTAAAGCAGAGTGTAAACATGTCTTTCGGAATTTCATTAAAACAAGGCCATGTTTAAAAAATCTAAAATCCCTTCTCAGAATCTTGTATTATTTTTGTAGTATAGTACTTTAAAAATGTAACTGTAAGATTGAAATACTTTTACCGCCCGGGACAGTGAAAATACCGTTTTCTAATAAACAAGGATTCTTAATAGAACATCCGAATGTTCAATAATAATTTTGCAAAATTATAAAACAGGTTACTTCTTTAATCATGGTAATGTGATTGCAATCAGAACGTGATACCTTTGTCGAAAAAAAGGCACACTACGTCAGTACGTGCTACTGTACATAAGTAGTTTCGATGACGTACCCAATGACGCAATCACTACAATTGACGCCATTTTGAAATGATGGAAGTGGTAAAGGAAAACCCGTTTCCCACAATAACATTTCTCGAAGGTAATCCGTTTATTTACTGAATGGCAAACCGAATGCATGGACATGCAATTGCTTACCTTTTGGATCATACCATCCTTTATCTTGTTAAAAAAATATGTACATCAGGCGCAAATCACAACCGTCTCACAGGCTTCTGAATCATTGTTTGTCACTTAAATATTGTTTAAAACCATTTTGGGTACATACAATGAGATAAACAACACATCTGAAGATATTTAGTGTCTTTGATATACAAAAAAGAAACTTTGTATATCAAAGACACTAAATATCTTCAGATGTGTTGTTTATCTCGTTGTATGTACCCAAAACGGTCTAAACAATATTTTACTGACAAACAATGATTCAGATGCCTGTGAACCGTCTATGGCTAACTGAAAAATAACGGCGTTCTGTACGTGATACAATCCAAATAGTTCAGACCTTCATGTACCGTCCCTGTACATCTAGATCAATAAAAAGAGTTAGCGAAATCTGCCTCATCAAACAGGCAGGCTGTCAGCTATGTCTGGACAAAATGCGGCTTGACTCAGTATAAAATTATGGTAAATGAGTAGTCGGGCTTGTTAAAGCTTGATGTCTTTTGCAATGGTCTATACCAGTATCGTCCATGATGTATAGCTATCGCTAATGGTCCATCATGCGATGCTATTATTGTAATGTTGTCCAATTGCAGACGGTCTAGATGCGACCGGGGATCTGCAGGAGGAAGTGGCACTGAGGCGACAGTACCACAAGTTGAACGACGCCAGGTTGAAAACCGCATATGTCCGGGAAAAGGTGCGCTGTTAAATTCCATTCCATAGTAATCATACTGAAACATGTTTAATATATTATCTTTTTTAGAGAAGCTGTTAACGTATGCTATTATCTACTGGGGGGGGGGGGGGGGGGGGGAGCGTACACGTTTTAAAGATTTCTGTTCGTTATAAATATTTATGTATTTATGTTACAAGTCGTCTTTACAGCCCTATTTATGAAATATTAATGATATAAAGGCAGTTATCTGGTCAATAAATTGCAGTTTTGTTATTTATGTACGCTACAGAATTCAGGTAATCGACCCCTGACCTGTTTTCTTCATCCAAACTTGACGCCTTGTAGACTACTAGATCACCTCAGAAATCGAGGGGTTTCAGACGCCGTCATTCTAGAGTGGACCAGACGCCTCCAGGCCATCAGAGAATCAAGCGACAAAAAGCAGGCTGATTGCAGCATTGTCATCCTGAAGAATGATTAAACCTCATTGACAAATAAGGACGATCTAGTACTTTCCGTTCGTTGTTTGTGCCGAATTGTATTTGTTGGATATGTGTTAAGTAAACATATGGTTTTTTTTATTTTCTCTTTGATATTTGCTGTATCAACAACGGTGTAGAATGCTAACCACAATTATACAGCTAATACTGATAAGACAGGAATCTGCGTCACTAATAAAATAATAAGAGACATCTTATAACGCATGTTCCACCATCAATTAATTAACTCCTACGTCACCTGACACAGAAAACAGTAAACATGTGGGATATGATACCCGATACTAAAGATTGGTCACCTAATGAGTTTATCTTTAGCAAGGATAAACACAATTGCTAATGTCGAAAAGACTAACGTTTTTGCAGTAATACTCACTGAAAATGATAGTCGGTTTTAAATGTCAAATGCGTGCTTATCTGCGATTGAGAAAGCATGGCTTTTCTTGTTTTGGTAAAAATGAAATAGCTATGCTAAGTACTCATTCAAGTGATTCATTTGAAAAAATTCCCGGATGAAATTCCTTAAACAAAACTGCCTGATAAAAGGAGGACATAATTATACCGCTAGAATATTCTGAACATAACCACTGTGAGAATATCAGGTACGGGTGCTACAATTCAAGTGAAAGTGAACTTTGAATGAAGTCTGAAACTATGGAGTGGAAAACATTAATATGGATATATTTTCTTCAGACGTCAGTTATCCAAGTGAGTAAAATAACATCACGTTTAAATTTAATAATTCAGTAAAGGAGTAAGCAGAAATAGTTGTCATGCTTTTTCTTTCACCGTATACATTTCAGTGAGTTGATGCGGTCTCTTTGATGTGGTATAATTTAATGAATTTTAAATTATCCGTTTATCAAAGATTTTTCGATAGGCATTCATTAGTATTATGACAAATCTCTCAAAGTCAGTAAATCGCCATTGCCATCACTCTATTTTCTTCTTCAGGCGAATATGGTGAGAAATTGGTCAAAAAACGGTGAGTTATGTTCTCGGAATAGCAATTGATTTAAGTGTCTTTATCTTTAAACTGCATGGTCTAAGCCATGTCATTGTGTGTGTTTTTTCGACATTAATGTTCGATCGTTATACTCGTATTAAGATTTATTTTCATATTTATAGGTGCCATTTGTACAAACGCGTCCGCCAATATTGTCTTTGCCCTGGACACGTCCTTCAGTATCCACGAGAGCTCTTTCCGCCAACAGCTGGCATTTGTTCAGCGTATAATCTCGCACTTTAGCATTGGAAAGCAGGAAGTGCGCGTCGCCGTTTTAACGTTTGGATCTGACGTCATACACGACATAGAATTCGACGATTTTGATGACAAGACGGCGCTTATTGCCGCAGTAGGCAACATCCGGTACAGAGGAGGGTCGACCAACACATCGGCAGCAATAAAACACGCTAGGGAGGTCATCCTGTCGGAAAAAAATGTTCGTGAAAACAGCGCTCAGATAAATATCATAATAACGGACGGCAACTCCGTCGACAATCATGCGACTGTTATTGAAGCGTCAATATCTCGGAGTCTCGGGATAAAGCTGGTTGCGGTCGGGGTTGGTGCAGGGCCAGACCGCCGAGAGCTGCAGGATATCGCAAGCGACAGACGTGCTCTCGTGGATCGCACGGGCATGTACGATACAGACAGCCTCGACAGCAAGCTCGTGTTTACGGTGGAAGACTTCTCACTGCTCAGCGACATCGAGGAAATGCTTTCCACTGTCACATGCAAAGGTAGAAAAATGCAACTATTTCTATACCACATAATAATGTATATCAAACAAGAAAATGTATCATAACTAATATCTATGTTAATAACCTATAATCTTTGAGCCGAACTATTTCAAGGTTCTTTTAATTTATTATATACGGGTTTCAATCCATCGTCGGTATATTTTATATGAAAAAAGGAGGAATTATGGTCGGCACCTAGGCCTCTACCTCGACCGTTTGCCAGTTCTAGAACTACCGCCTGTTCGAACGATCGCAGTTTTACTCTATTCTGGTATTCTTCGAGCGTGTTTCCCTTATTTTTTCTCCTTTTCTTTGCCAAAAAATAAAGTTTTTCAATATAAAATTAATGTGATTTATTCTTTTTCTCAGAAATACAACTCGACCATCTATCAAACAACACAGAATATGAGAAAGAGGCTGCGACACAATGTAAGTACATGATAAAGTAACACTGATAAGTCATCATGCTATCTGTGAATCATGTAATTGTTCTTAACCACAATAGCACAAACAGTCTCTAAATCTCTTATAACTAAGTTTCAGGGAGAAAGTTTGCCTAGCTCCGTCAAACATTGGTAAATTGAAACTAAACTCGAATTTGACCCGTATTAAACCCATGTAGCAAAATAGAAACTAAGTTGAAAAGAGGACACCTTTAAAAAAGCGGGTTAGAAACAAACGTCGAACTGGACCTGTTTTATATGGCGGTAAAGATGTGTTGTTCCAAAAGGTATTTAAACTCGTCAGCCATTGTACGAGATGTTTGTCGGACACCTTTTGGGTTTTCTACGTTGTAGGGGCGGGGGGATGGGGCAGCAATGACTCAGTCGAAAAGTGGTAGTTTGTAACCAAAGATATACTCTCTGTAATCTGAGATGCTAACCCTGTGTACTAAACTTTAAATTCGTCGACCCTTATAGGTATACTTGTCCGGATATCGTAATAAAACCCAGCAGACCGACCGAGAAGTTCACTCATTTATATTTATGTATGGGCCTGAGGCCTTTTGTACAATAAACTTGGTCTATTACCACGCCCCAAGAACTATTTTGTGGAATATAATAGCATTTATGATATCGATTGCCTTGGCGTTTTATAGAAATCTGTTGTTTTAGCCTGCACGGGGAAAGCAGCTGACGTGATGTTTCTAGTGGATGCTTCAAGCAGCATTTCGTCACCGAACTTCCGTAGAATGCTAGAATTCACCGACACAGTTATGGCATTCTTTGACACCCGTTCTTCTGGCACAAGAATTGGCCTTACATCATACAGTGACGATGTCAATGTAGTTATTCCATTGAACAATGCATACAGTTCCCAGAATATGGAGGCGCGGATAGCAGCCACGCCCCAGTTAACAGGTGGCACGAACACTGGAAGAGCCCTTCAGTTTGTTCGAGGGATTTTTAAGACGCACTCACGGCTGTACGTGGACCGTGTAGTGATCGTTCTGACGGACGGACAGTCGGCCGACCCCGAGCTAACCAAACAAGAGTCCCGCGCGTTAAAGGACATGGGCGTGCGTATGGTTGTTATCGGTATCGGAGATCAGGTGGACACTGTGGAACTCCTCACAATGGCAGGCGAGGATAATATCCAGTCAGTGCTCACGTTGGACAACTTCCACGCACTGCCGGACATTAGCAGCACTATTGCAGTAAAAGTATGCGGACATGTAGACACCAAACTTCCGAAATATATTAACGACCAAGGTATTGCAATTACTTATTATTATTCTTTAGCACACCTTTTATCAATGACTTTCAAGTAAGCCGCACTGTATATGTACCCAAGGTCAAACAGCAAAGATACCAAAAAAACCTGAAATTAATGACAAAATGAAATTATGTACAGCAAAT
Source organism: Mya arenaria (assembly GCF_026914265.1). NCBI lineage: Eukaryota > Metazoa > Mollusca > Bivalvia > Myida > Myidae > Mya > Mya arenaria. The sequence goes on from NC_069124.1 coordinate 79,199,754, forward strand.
GTTATGTATTTCAGAGAAAAGCCGCTGTGGGGGCACCCTGCCTACTGATGTAATGTATGTTTATGACGGACATTCTGTCGGAACAGAGGCCAACAGCAAGACAATATCCACAATATCAGCCATGATAAAGGCAACATCAAACAGTGTTTATAACGTAAGATCTGGAATTCTTAATCACGTGTGTGAGCACGTCAAGTCTTTGGATTTATCTGCACACATCAGTGCCTCCGATATGAAAAATATCATTACTTATTCACAAAGCAAAAATATTCCAAGATTACTGCAGGAATTGCGGGTTGATAGCTTCCAGAGAGCAAGAGGAGCAAGGAGGAACAGTAACAAAATCGCTGTGATATTTATATTTAATCAAACAGGGGACTACACAGAAACATTTTTAGAATTACGCAGGTTATCATTACAAGGCCAAGTGAAGACTTTCCTTGTTTATGTAGGAAACACCATTCCGGTTGAATTAAAATTACATCTTGAAAAAGCGAACTGGAATCATACTCATTTTATGCAAATCAATGAATTAACTGATTTGAAAAGATTTGTTCCAAAATTTACACAAGAATTATGCAACAATTAACTTTGGCCAATGGCATTTAAAACGTATCTCAAATTGACCTTCATATTCAGAACTAGTTGTCCGACATGTTATAATTGGTCAAGAACACACATACATGTAATAGCATCATGAATGACCAATGTTAACACACTAAATAAACAGCCGTTACTGAATGGAACATGCTTTAGCGGTCATGAAAACTCTCCGCCGAAGATGAGGTCAATGGCAGCCTGGAGGTCTCCGTTGGTGGCTTGGAGTGCCTGACGGGCAACGTTCTCATCTGTGATACCCATCTCACGCATCTGCTGGATCTGGCCCTGCATGGGAAACAATGATACAATGTACGTGGGCCTCTTCATGAACAGTTATAGTTATACAAAAACATGTATTTAAATTGGAAGAAGAAATTGTTTTCCTGTTAAGTAATTTTGTAGCCATACATATTTGTCGTTGTTGTCTTTTAACAATGCATTTGAACATATGTATTTTAATTGTTGAATGTCACTTTCAACTCTTCATGCTCTGTAAGAATTTATGTATGCCAAAAAAACTGCATGTTAATTTTTTAATTTATTATTTTATGTTTTTCTCAATAAACCTACAACTCAAATAGTCACATGCTTTCCAAATTCTCTGATAGCAAATTTTCACATGACTAATCTCATTAATTTCAAAACAGTTTTGACTGAGTAGGATTTTATTAAGGTACCGATCTTTTCCTTTAAAGATAATTGGACAAAAAAACAACTTCTAAAGTGTTAAGGAACTGTTCGTACGGTCATAGTAGACTGTGCCTGTAGAATGGCCTGTTGGAAGAAGTCCTGTGTGATCATGTTGTTGGAGATGGGTTGACTCTGGGCCGAGGGCGACCCAGCGCTTCCCCCTGCAGCTGCTGCAAGAGCTGCTGCCAGCTGGTTGGCTGTAATTGCCTGGCCCCCACCGCTCTGAAATAGTTAAATAACAAAAATTAATAAACATTAGTCAGTTTTTCTATTAATTCATGTTAAAACATAAGATGTCTGTACATCTGTTATGTATTCAACAACTTTTCAAGTTGTTATTTAGAAGCACAACAAAACTCAACAGCATAAAATATTCAGCACTAAATGAACAAGAGTTGTCACTGAATGTGATTAATAATCCGAACACCGCCCTCATAGGAAATGGCAGTGAAATAATAAGAAATCCTACCTGAAATTGAAAATGCTGTGGATAGAATTAAGGTTCTTGTACACTGCACTTCCTCTATTCAAATTGTGCTTTATATATTTGTTTGAAGTTGAATTAAATTCCATCCAGTAGTAATGCTCTGGACAAGAAAAAAGTAACAAAAGGGCAATATCTAGTAATTTACTGAAATATAGTTAAATGTAGTTGTATTACTATGTTTATGTCTGATTAATCTTTTTCTTTTTTATGTGTTTAGTTATTTAATCTGCTTTGAGGTTTGCGTATCAAATTGAAGGGATAGCTTACGAAGATAAAAGCTACTGAACACTATTCATTAATTTTTGGAATTATGAATTTAAAAATACACTCAATTCCTATTTGATTTTAAAATTTTATAACACTTAAAGCAATTTAATTCAGGGAAAATAATAGTATTAAATATAAGTTCTTCTATCACAAATCACTTATACATTGTGTAATAGCTTAATCAATAAGATTAATGTTCTTTTCCAGCATAAACTACTGGCTTTTCATTGCTAATTGCTAAATAAATGAGCAGAAATATACCGCCTGGATCAAATGTTGGTCTTAAAAGTGGGGTAATAGTAATTTATCAGAAGTGTTCTGGTATTAAGAAATGCATGCTACCGTTGATGGTCCATCCTCATCATCATCAGACATATTATCAATGGAGTAGGACCCTGACGAGGGTGTGGTGAAGTTTCCACTATTTCCTGCCTCCTTTACACGCTCGCACAACACCTCCGCCAGCTCTCCAAAACATGGGTGGGCCTCCAACAATCTGGTATGGAAAATATACAAAAGTAAAGCAAAAGGATATAAAATTAAAAAAATATAGTTTTAAAAAATATATATAATTGTAAATATATTAAATAAATGTTCTTATTTTAATTGTTGTACCTTGTTCAAATGTGTAGGTTTTTGATTTTTGCTAATTATTATGGTCAAAATAAAAACTAAGCTAAATACTCAATTTTGCTTGTGCTTTCATATGCATAAGCAATGATACATTGTAAATTTAAAAATTGCACTTTTTGCCAAAAACAATAGTGCCCTTCCCTATTTAGGTCAAATATAAGAGCAATCGGTGAGTCTGTTGGTCAACACCCTTACCTCGGTGAGTCTGTTGGTCAAAACACTTAACTCAATGAATCTTGGTGAGTCTGTTTGTCAACACACCTACCTTTGTGAGTCTGTTTGTAACATACCTACCTCAGTGAGCCTTTTGGTCATCACACCTACCTCGGTGAGCCTGTTGGTCAACACACCTACCTTCGTGAGCCTGTTTGTCAACACACGTACCTTTGGTCAACCTGTTGGTCAACACACTTACCTCAGTGAGCCTTTTGGTCAACATACCTACCTCAGTGAGCCATTTTGTCAACACACCTACCTCAGTGAGCCATTTTGTCAACACACCCACCTTGGTAAGCTAGTTGGTCAAGACACCTACCTCGGTGAGCCAGTTGGTCAAGACACCTACCTCGGTGAGCCAGTTGGTCAAGACACCTTCTTTGGTGAGACTGTTGGTCAACACACCTACCTCGGTGAGCCAGTTGGTCAAGACACCTACCTCGGTGAGCCTGTTGGTCAACACACCTACCTCAGAGAGCCTGTTGGTCAACACACCTTCCTCGGTGAGCCAGTTGGTCAACACACCTTCCTCGGTGAGCCAGTTGGTCAACACACCTTCCTCGGTGAGCCTGTTGGTCAACACACCTACCTCGGTGAGCCAGTTGGTCAACACACCTACCTCGGTGAGCCAGTTTGTCAACACACCTACCTCGGTGAGCCAGTTTGTCAACACACCTACCTCGGTGAGCCTGTTGGTCAACACACCTACCTCAGAGAGCCTGTTGGTCAACACACCTACCTCGGTGAGCCTGTTGGTCAACACACCTACCTCGGTGAGCCTGTTGGTCAACACACCTACCTCGGTGAGCCAGTTGGTCAACACACCTACCTCGGTGAGCCTGTTGGTCAACACACCTACCTCAGAGAGCCTGTTGGTCAACACACCTACCTCGGTGAGCCTGTTGGTCAACACACCTACCTCGGTGAGCCTGTTGGTCAACACACCTACCTCGGTGAGTCAGTTGGTCAACACACCTACCTCAGAGAGCCTGTTGGTCAACACACCTACCTCGGTGAGCCTGTTGGTCAACACACCTACCTCGGTGAGCCTGTTGGTCAACACACCTACCTCGGTGAGCCTGTTGGTCAACACACCTACCTCGGTAAGTCTGTTTGTCAACACACGTACCTCAGAGAGCCTGTTGGTCAACACACCTACCTCAGAGAGCCTGTTGGTCAACACACCTACCTCAGAGAGCCTGTTGGTCAACACACCTACCTCGGTGAGCCTGTTGGTCAACACACCTACCTCGGTGAGCCAGTTTGTCAACACACCTACCTCGGTGAGCCAGTTTGTCAACACACCTACCTCGGTGAGCCTGTTGGTCAACACACCTACCTCGGTGAGCCAGTTTGTCAACACACCTACCTCGGTGAGCCAGTTGGTCAAGACACCTATCTGGGTGAGCCTGTTGGTCAACACACCTACCTCGGTGAGCCTGTTGGTCAACACACCTACCTCGGTGAGCCAGTTGGTCAAGACACCTATCTGGGTGAGCCTGTTGGTCAACACACCTACCTCGGTGAGCCAGTTTGTCAACACACCTTCCTCGGTGAGCCTGTTGGTCAACACACCTACCTCGGTGAGCCAGTTTGTCAACACACCTACCTCGGTGAGCCAGTTGGTCAAGACACCTACCTCGGTGAGCCAGTTTGTCAACACACCTACCTCGGTGAGCCAGTTGGTCAAGACACCTATCTCGGTGAGCCAGTTTGTCAACACACCTACCTCGGTGAGCCAGTTGGTCAAGACACCTACCTCGGTGAGCCAGTTTGTCAACACACCTACCTCGGTGAGCCAGTTTGTCAACACACCTACCTCGGTGAGTCAGTTGGTCAAGACACCTATCTGGGTGAGCCTGTTGGTCAACACACCTACCTCGGTGAGCCTGTTGGTCAACACACCTACCTCGGTGAGCCTGTTGGTCAACACACCTACCTCGGTGAGCCAGTTGGTCAAGACACCTACCTCGGTGAGCCAGTTTGTCAACACACCTACCTCAGAGAGCCTGTTGGTCAACACACCTACCTCGGTGAGCCAGTTTGTCAACACACCTACCTCGGTGAGCCAGTTGGTCAAGACACCTACCTCGGTGAGCCAGTTTGTCAACACACCTACCTCGGTGAGCCAGTTGGTCAAGACACCTATCTCGGTGAGCCAGTTTGTCAACACACCTACCTCGGTGAGCCAGTTGGTCAAGACACCTACCTCGGTGAGCCAGTTTGTCAACACACCTACCTCGGTGAGCCAGTTTGTCAACACACCTACCTCGGTGAGTCAGTTGGTCAAGACACCTATCTGGGTGAGCCTGTTGGTCAACACACCTACCTCGGTGAGCCTGTTGGTCAACACACCTACCTCGGTGAGCCTGTTGGTCAACACACCTACCTCGGTGAGCCAGTTGGTCAACACACCTACCTCAGAGAGCCTGTTGGTCAACACACCTACCTCGGTGAGCCTGTTGGTCAACACACCTACCTTGGTGAGCCTGTTGGTCAAGACACCTACCTCGGTGAGCCTGTTGGTCAAGACACCTACCTCGGTGAGCCTGTTGGTCAACACACCTACCTCGGTGAGCCAGTTGGTCAACACACCTACCTCAGAGAGCCTGTTGGTCAACACACCTACCTCGGTGAGCCTGTTGGTCAACACACCTACCTCAGAGAGCCTGTTGGTCAACACACCTACCTCGGTGAGCCTGTTGGTCAACACACCTACCTTGGTGAGCCTGTTGGTCAACACACCTACCTTGGTGAGCCTGTTGGTCAACACACCTACCTCGGTGAGCCAGTTGGTCAACACACCTACCTCAGAGAGCCTGTTGGTCAACACACCTACCTCGGTGAGCCAGTTGGTCAACACACCTACCTCAGAGAGCCTGTTGGTCAACACACCTACCTCGGTGAGCCTGTTGGTCAACACACCTACCTCGGTGAGCCTGTTGGTCAACACACCTACCTTGGTGAGCCTGTTGGTCAACACACCTACCTCGGTGAGCCAGTTGGTCAACACACCTACCTCAGAGAGCCTGTTGGTCAACACACCTACCTCGGTGAGCCTGTTGGTCAACACACCTACCTCGGTGAGCCAGTTTGTCAACACACCTACCTTGGTGAGCCTGTTGGTCAACACACCTACCTTGGTGAGCCTGTTGGTCAACACACCTACCTCGGTGAGCCAGTTGGTCAACACACCTACCTCAGAGAGCCTGTTGGTCAACACACCTACCTCGGTGAGCCTGTTGGTCAACACACCTACCTTGGTGAGCCTGTTGGTCAAGACACCTACCTCGGTGAGCCTGTTGGTCAACACACCTACCTCGGTGAGCCTGTTGGTCAACACACCTACCTCGGTGAGCCTGTTGGTCAACACACCTACCTCGGTGAGCCTGTTGGTCAACACACCTACCTCAGAGATTCTGTTAATCAACACCCCGACCTTGGTGAGCCTGGTGGTCAACATATTTAGGTTGGTGAGTCTGTTGGACGACCAACAGTCCAACAGACCAACATCCTTACCTCAGTGAGTATGTTGGTTAACACCCTTTTCTAGGTGAGTCTGTTGGTCAACACACTTACCTCCTTATGTTCCCTGGATGAGCAAGCACACTGACAAGTTCTTGGTCCATGAACAAGTCTGAAATAAAACACAATAGCTTTTTTTTCTTATTCTCAAACAGAGTCTCATGAAATGTGTTAGTTTGTTATGCATAACAAAATATTTAATGGTCAAAAGTAGAGAAGGGCTAAGCCTTTTCACTTAATAATTTTTAAATGTGTGGCTTACTAAGTGTTGAAGGATTGGCATTGAGGCCGGGGACAGCATTGATCACATCATGCAGTTGGTCCGGTGTAGAGAAAATAGTCTCAACCTGAAAACATATATATTTAAGATTCTACGTTCCTCTGCTTATCAACATTTATTTGCCAGTTTGAAACTAGAGCTATCACTAAAGGTGATTAATACCCCCGAACGCCGCCTCTCATTATGATTTATCATTGTATGAAGTTTTATGCTATTCCATCTAGTAGTTTTCAACTTACTGTCCGGACAAAAGTTTGACAAAACAAACACACAGAAAAAGGCAATAACTCTGTAATTTGCTAGTATAGTGTAGTGATTCATGTACACTGAACTCCTTCTCATTGTGCTGTACCATTGTTTAAAGTTTTATTACATTCCATTCGGTAGTTTTCAAGTTATGCTCCGGACAAGAAAAAATTAACGAAGGGCAATAACTCTGTAATTGGCTAAAATAGAATTGCGGTTCCTGTACACTACACTTCCTCTGTAACTCTGTAATTGTATGTATGTATGTATGTATGTATTTCTTTAGACCTTGCGGTCAAGGATAACCCGTGAAAGTGCAAGCACTTATTTCCAACGGGGTCCTTTGTTTTTGCTGAAGGGACAGCACGCTGAAGAGACAGTGGTGGGATACAAGGAAGTCCGGGTGCGATACCCTAGCTCTTTTTCGAAGAGACCCCTTGGTTCTTTTACGTGCTCGGTGTAAAGCACCGATGCACGGGGTACAACTTTCCTGGGTTAAACCAGTACTGAGTACACCACTTTTCCAAGCACTACCCTTTAAATGCCAAGCGCCAGGCAAGGGAGCTACTTGTACCAATTTTTAACATCTTTTGGTATGACGCGGCCAGGGATTGAACCCACGACCTCCTGCTCCGTAGGTGGACGCTTAACCACTAGGCCACGGAGACAAATAGCTGAAATAGAATTGCAGTTCCTGTACACTGCACTCCCTCTCATTATGATCTATTACTGTATGAAGTTTCATTAAACTCCATCCAATAGTTTTCAAGTTATGCTCCGGACAAGAAAAAAACAACAAAGGGCAGTAACTCTGTAATTAGCTGAAATATAATTGCGGTTCCTGTACACTGCACTCCCTCTCATTATGATCTATCACTGTATGAAGTTTCATTAAATTCCATCTAGTAGTTTGCAAGTTAATGTCTGGAAAAAATATTGACAGCAAAAAAAAACAAATAAAAGGCACTAACTCTGTAATTGGCTGAAATATAATTGTGGTTCCTGTACACTGCTCTCCTTCTCATTATGATCTATCACTGTATGAAGTTTCATTGAATTCCATCCTATAGTTTTCAAGTTATACTCCAGACAAGAAAAAAAACAAAGGGCAGTAACTCTGTAATTAGCTGAAATAAAATTGCGGTTCCTGTACACTGCACTCCCTCTCAGTATGATCTAGCACTGTATGAAGTTTTAATAAATTCCATCTAGTAGTTTGCAAGTAAATGTCTGGTAAAAAAATTGACAGCAAAAAACAACAAATAAAGGGCAATAACTCAGTAATAAGCTCAAGTAGAGTTATGGTTCTTGAACAACGCAATTCCTCTCATTGTGCTTTACTATTGTATGAAGTTTCAATGAATTCCATCCATTACTTTTCAAGTTATACTCCGGACAAAAAAAGTAACAAAGGGCAATAATTCAGTAATAAGCAAGAATAGAGTTATGGTTATTGTACACTGCACTTCCTCTCATTATGCTCATTGTATAGTTTAATCCAATTCCATGCAGTAGTTTTTAAGTTATGCTCCGGACAAGGTAAATTGCAACGGACCGACCGACGGACCGACCGCCCGACCACAGGGTGAATCCAAATACCCCCTTCAAACTTCGTTTGTCGGGGGTATAATAACAAGAGGCTCAAGAGGGCCTATCCTCTACTGGCATGGCTCTTGTGTTCATTTTCAATCCAGAGCATGTACGTATGAGTAATAGGCAACAGATATATAGTTCACTTTTTGTGTTTGGGTTAGCTGAAAACGCTGCACGTTCAACATCTGAGGACAGAAAGTGTTGTAAGCAGATTTTAATATGTGCCAAGTAAAGGTAATCTGAGGGTAAAAATATTTGCTCTCAAAACTGTACTCATGGTCAAAATTTAATTACTGTAGCTTTAAAAATAAAAAAGTTGGTCAAAACGTCAAAGTCAAGGACTTACGCGGATAACATTGATGCTCGTTTTGGCAAAACTGTACATATGGTCAAAATTTCATTGCTGTAGCTTTAAAAATTAAAAAGAAAGTCAAAAGGGGTGGGGCCAGCTTTTGCCCAAGGGGCATAATTTCAAATGTTTTGGTAAACGGTTATCATATGATGCTCCACAACAAATATCAAAGGTATGGGCCTCGTGGTTTGAAACAAGAAGATTTTGAAAATGTTTCTTAAATAAGTCTCTAGAAAACTTGTGACCCTCGGGGCAGAGCCAGTTTTGATCCAAGGGGCATATTTGAACAACCATGGTAGTGGACCACTAAATTAAGCCTTGTTCTGCATAGCTGTTTCAGACAAAAAGGTTTTTAACATTTCCCAATTTCAGTATACCAAACCTGTGAACCCGGGGGCGTGGCCAGTAATGACCCCAGGGGCATAATTTGAATAAACATTCACAACCAATTGTGACTTAACATGTAAACTTGGCTAAAAATAGACTTCACTCATGTAGACTTGGCTAAAAATAGACTGCTAAAAATAGCATTTTTTTATACTTTCAAGACCCATAATCTAGACATGAATGGGCAGATCTGGCTGGTTTTCAAAAGGAACCGAGCTTTAATGGATATCTAAATACTGTACAAGTTTCATCGAGATACAATCAAAACTGAAGACTGTATCGTGTTCACAAGCAATTGTTTACACAATAGCATTTTTTTATACTATCAAGGCCCATAATCTAGGCATGCATGGGCGGATCTTGCTGGTTTTCAAAAGGAACCGAGCTTCAATGGATATAATGGATATCTAAATACTGTACAAGTTTCATTGAGATACAATCAAAACTGAAGGCTGTATCATGTTCACAAGCAATTGTTTACACAATAGCATTTTTTTATACTATCAAGGCCCATAATCTAGGCATGCATGGGCAGATCTGGCTGGTTTTTGAAAGGAACCCAGCTCTAATGGATATCTAAATGCTGTACAAGTTTCATCGAGATACAATCAAAACTAAAGACTGTATCGTGTTCACAAGCAATTGTTTACACAATAGCATTTTTTTATACTATCAAGGCCCATAATCTAGGCATGCATGGGCAGATCTGGCTGGTTTTCGAAAGGAACCGAGCTTTAATGGATATCTAGATACTGTACAAGTGTCATCCAGATTCAGTAAAAACTGAAGACTGTATCGTGTTCACAAGCAATTGTTTACAGACGCACATATTACGTACACATTACCATCGCATAAGCTCTTCTGGCCTTTGGCCAGTAGAGCTACATACTGAAAGTATAGCTCAGACTTTAAGCAATTGAAAATATTAAAATTAGTAGTATGCATCAAAATAAGCTGTTATTCAACATTGTATCTTTCTACCACAATAACCATTAATTTCAATATTGCTTAGATACCTATAGCATATATACAAACAAAAGTACAAACAATGAACATAAACATTTTCATCGAAACAATAAATAACATTGCCTCCTTTACACTGCAAAGGAGTATATCATTAAATCAAGTACAGATAAACTCACTGTTGATTTATATGCTGGGTTTTTGAGTGCACTTTGTAGGAGAGTTATCAGGTGTTTGATCTTTTCTTTTGGGATTGGAGCTGTAATGATAAACATTGATAGTCAAAAGGTGGTTTACATAAACATTGTCTTGTCAATTTTTTGTATATTTACCGGGTTATATGAATAATTTCACCTCAAACATTTGAAACATACATTTAGGAAGGAAGAGTGTTTTTTTTTTAAATAATCGAACGATTACATTAAGTGTTCTAGTAGCACCTCGCACATGTATATGCTTATAACAAGGTTTGTTATATATACATTATAAAACTGCAATGACCATGTTTTCAAAGTCTTTAAAATAGTTGTTTATTTTTTTCTCAAGATTTTGATCAGATATTGATGGAAAAAAACTTATTGCTGTATTTCCATTTAAACAAATAACTAGTGAATAATTCATAAAATGTGTGCTTATTTTCATAAATATTTATTTATTTATTTGCCATATTCTTTCACGCATGAAAATAGGTAATGATAATTATTTGTTTTTTTAATAACTTGGCATTTTTATGCCTTTTCACTTTTGACAGCAAAAAACGATAATCATACACAATCTGTAATATTCAACAAGAAAAGGATTATTTGTGCCACTTTTAAAAACAATTCAATAAATCAGGTCGTCAAGAATTATTAAAATAGTTATACATTAACAGTATGGTATAAATACTGTAAATGTCCAAACGGGCAAGCTTTTTTTTCATGGGTCTATTTGCAGATTCTGTGACATAAATTGATCTCTGTTCGTCACAAACTTAGACGCTGCCAACCATCTAGTTGATAGGTAATGTGACAAGTGTCAGCAATTCATACTTATGACTCTACACATGACTGGTCATGAAATTTAGCAGATTGGTTCATGAATGGTTCATGAAATATTGTTCTTTTTCAGCAAACTGGGCTTCTTAAAAAGACATGCGCTTGAAGTGTCCAATAGAATAGCAACATATTTTAATAGCACACACCCATACTCAATTTCATAGACCCAATATAGCAATGATTAACTGATAGAAAGGTGGATTTGTTAATATTAATTCATTTTAAGAACAACCAGTTATTTGAAGTTATAACAAATACAGTGAATACAAACATAGTATGCTTGCCATTAACAAACTTCATCAAAGTGTATGTTGAAACTATACCATACATGGACTCACCTTTACTATCACTAACATCATCACTGAAGGGTTCTTGCTTTGCTAACAGATGCACAGTAGATCCAGAATGGATTCCATATGAACAGAGGGAAGCATCTTCTTTCAGACATTGGCCACAATACACAATATCTGAAAATATGACAATACAAATGACAATATCTGGGTATGTAACAACACACAATACAATATCTAGAAATGTAACAATACACAATACAATATCTAGAAATGTAACAATACACAATACAATATCTAGAAATGTAACAATACACAATACAATATCTGGAAATGTAACAATAAACACTATCTGAAAATGTAAGCAAAACTAATATTATATTAAGGCAATAAAACACAATATAATATGTAGCTTTTATTCTTTTTTAAGACCATTATCTCGTCAAAAAGTGTTCATTTGAGTCTTTTCACTATTTTCTTAGCCATATGACAGCAACCACATGTTTTATCCGACAATAAAATAAGAAAAGAAATGCATAATCTTCTACTTTGATAGTATTCAGGGAGATTTTTTTAGCAAGTCCAAGTTAGCAAAATATAAAAAATAATTTTAAGGCAAAAGTACGAAAAAATGTATTAACAAATATTTATTGCTTTGAAAACCTTTACCATTTTGTACATACACATGTACAGAAGTATTTTAAAAATCATCCTTTTCTTATCACACACTGTCATGCCTTTCAATACTTACATATATTTTTTTATTTCTTCCATTTCCCTAATAGTAATATTTGTTTGCCTTCATCATTATAACAAACATATAATAATCACTTCTTGTAAAAGTTGATAATCAAAATGATAAATTCGGGGGGGGGGGGGGGGGGGGGCATTATGGCCCTTTATCCACATTTTAATTTTCATTAACTTATTTTAGTTAACTTATTGCAGCTTCCAGTTTTTACCCACATTCCATCCGGCAGTCAGTCAAAACTGTTTATTTAACCCATAGGCCACTCCAGTAAAAACATTTTAGACAATTTATGTATGGGGATCATAAAAAGATCACTAGTGATGAATGTTTAAGTATCACATGTCAAAATTCTGAAATATGAACTGACAGATAGCACTGAAACTGCAAATTAATGGTGTTTGGGTGTGCTCAAGTATAACTGATTGACATTTCAGGAAACATGATTTGTTCAGTTTAATAACAGTTTGTTTGCAAATAAACATAAAAACATGCTTTCTAAAAGTCACACATTAGTACATGTGTACTTTTTAGTTTATTCATATATCCATCTTCAAAGATAACTACCAATGTCATCTAGACTAATTAATGACATGGGTTTTTCAGCCCTTCTGTAGGAGTCGAATATCATTGATTCCCTAAGTATTTTAGTCTATGATTTTCCAAATCACACAAATAAAACTCACTTAAAGGGGGAATGAAGCCCTGTTGGCTTTTATTTAAACAGTTCTCAATAGTCACTATCTTATTTTTATGTTTTATATTAACACTTCATGATTGATATACGGTACATGTACAATCTTAATCATGTGTACCTTCTCTTTATCTAATATGTTTTACTTGATGAATGGTGTGCATGAACACCTTTTTTTGACAATGTATCGCTATATATTTCTTTAAAAAAAAAAAAAGATTATGCAAACATATATATGGCCAAACAAAATAATATGTATGGTTCTGTAGACCCGAAAGACCCTAAATTTTAACCACAGACTCTACTCCTTTGCGTAATTCAGTATGGAAAACAATGGTATGAAAAAGGTACGAATCTTTGGAAACAAATTTGATTGGTGCGAAAGCGGAGAGTTCAAATCCACTGGATGTGTTCAGATTTTTTCATTAAACTAAAAAAAAATTATATGGAAGCCTCCATGACAGCTTCATGTCTTGTAACTATGGTTTCAAAAATATTTTCATCTGGAAATTTAACATGAAATGGGATAATATTCCCAAAATTGGAGTTTCAGAGTTGTTTCCCATCTAATCCCATCCCATCCATTTGCATCCCATCCCATACCACCCCATCCCATCCCATCCCTAACCATCTATCCATCTATCTATATGTGATACTATAAAATAATAATAACTCATGAGCTAGCATTAAAATTGAGTGTAAGAAATGAAACTAATACTAGTAAAATGTGGAAGAACTTGTGTGTCAGATATTTGTACATTACTTTGTCAATTATTTGTACCGTAGCTCAGACACTTCGTCTAAATAATTGTATGTGGACAATTTTTTTTATATGGCAAATCCTTTAGGGAAATCATGTTTTGAATGTCTATTCGTTTAGACTACTCAAAGTTATTTAATAGTCTGTTTTCTGGTCAAAAAGTTATCCCCTGAGAGACCAGTAGCAAACACTGTTCAAATGAAAAGGCAGACACATACAATGATGACAATCTAACCCTGAAGTCTTAATTTCCTGGGAAACAGTTCATATTTAGGCATCAGCCATCATTTTTCACATGAACATGCTTAAGAGTTTGTGACAAGCCATTAATGGCTTATTTGCACTCACCATGCAGGCATTGCAGCTATGTTACAAAGCAGGTTTAATAGCATGCTACTGATCGTGAGTAAGAGCCATAAGGTACATAAAAGCAGTGTTTAGTAACTTCACGTGATCTTTTATGAAAGATTTTAAGTGCCTAAAAATTCTGACACGTACATGTTCACAAATTTTCTGATTTAAACATATTTTATTGCATGATGATACAATACACAATTTATGATGAAGAAAACAACAATGAAAGAGGACCAGTGCAATGTACAATCCTAATGTTCATATCAAAAGAACATGCAAAGGGAGTGGGCCACAAGTTTTTCCCATCACATTTTTCTTACCCTGTCACATCAGTTAAACCCCTTTCCCATAATATCACAAATTGACTTGCGGGATCTTTTAGGAAAGATTTTAAGATGAAAAACTTCTGACCACGCGGATGTTCAAAAATTTCCTGATTTAAACCTATTTATTGCATGATAATGCATTTATATTCTATGACTATGTACCTTGTTGGTATACAGTACACTCCACGCGGAACTACCACTTTCCACTTTCCTCGGTGACTCGGAGGCGTTTTTAATTTATCGCGGATTTCCGCCGAGTACGCAACCTTTTTCCTCGCTAAATTTCGCCGAGTTGCACCGAGTTAGTCGTTTTCTATGGAGGGTTTTATTGCCGATAGCGCCAGCGATCGTATCGATTTATTGACCTAATCGCGGAACTCCGCGTTTTGTGCATAGCTACTACAGTACATTGCTTCTGTTAATACAGTATTAAATAATTAGATAATTAATTTTTCAAAGTACAGAAAGTTTCTTTAAAAAACAATTATTGTAAATTTTCATCAGCATCGTCAAACAACTGTTGTTTTTCACATTATGTAATTAAAAGATATACCATAGCGTGCGTTTGTGTTTGTTATTGTCATCTGTCTCATTTATCCGTACTTATCAATGGTTCTAAACTTATTTATAACGCATATGAGTTTAAATCCTTCATCAAGGTAATTAAAATCCCATTAAACACCATTTTATACATGCATTGAAATGAATAACACATTCTATCGGCTTTAGATCAAACAGTCACTCTGTGTGACGTCACATAACTCACAGTTTTACGAGGATCTCATGGAGAGCATGTATATTGTTATGCAGGATTAATGTGTCTGAGTGGTGTTTTCGAATGTAACTGGAGTATTGCATTTCCAACTTCAAATTCATCACACTAATTAGTTACCTATATCATTGAATGTGTTGACTTTTATTGATGATTCAATAAGTATAACTGTACATAATTGCTTCATACAGTCTATAAGTGTGGTATAAGTTTTAAAGTTTATTGGCAGATTGTTTTACAAAAATGTCATGTCTTTGTTTTCTTAATCCCTTGATTGCCATTGTTGTTTATTTAATCCTCCAATAAATATTTCACACTCTCTCTTTCTACATGCAATACATTGTTTAAGATGGGTATTTACTAATTAACTTGTCACAGTGGTGTACTATATGGTTAGGTAATCTAGCCAGGATAAAAGATGAAAATCAATAATCTTCGTCTGTGAAACTTGGTAAGTGTGAAAGTTACGATTGATGTCCTTTGGGTGTCCGAAAATTAGGTACGCGAAATAAATTATTTTTATAAACAATTACGGGTGTAGCAAAAATTATCAAATAAATTAAACAAAATTAGATACAGTGGGAGATTCTTATCGGTTTTCCTCCGAGTTGCGCGGTGTTTTTACCTCCGAGTAACGCGGCGATTGTAAATGTACGGGCCACTGATCAGCCTCGGTGGGTGAACGAGTAAAAACGCAGAGGAAAGAGGATTATGATCAATTGGATGTCGTGTCCGCGATGACCAAAATCCGCCGAGGAAAACGGAAAGTGGTAGTTCCGCGTGGAGTGTACTGTACGTCAAATAAAATTATGTTCTGTTTTGTTCTGATGATACAATTACACAATTTATGATGAAGAAAACAACAAAGAAAGATTACCGGTGCAATGAACAATGCTAATGTTCATATAAAAAGAACATGCAAAGGGATTGGGCCACAAATTTTTCCTTCGGTTATGGCCATATCCCAAAATTTTACAAATTCCCTGCCACAGTGGCAGGATTTAGATAATAGTGTTGTGTATATTGGCAATCTGGGGTTGCGCTCCATAAAGATAATAGTAGTGTGTAAAGACTGCATTCTCAGGGCACTGTTTTTAAAAAAAAAATCTGTAGGCATGTAATCAAATGACTATGGTCTTTATAACTTAAAGAAGATATTTATTTATCATTTAGCTTTCTTTTACAATGTAAAGACTTTTGAAGGACACAGTTAGTTTCTGATATTTAGTGGTGTGTAACCTGCTGAAACGTCAAAAAAAGGTAGCAATCATTAAGCAATAATTATACCGTAGGAATGTGGAGAGGAACTGCAAACACTGATTGCTTCTTTAAAACTTTTCACATTTTGGTCTAAATTTACACCAGGCAGTTTATTTCTTGTGTTTTTTCCTTCCTCCCGTCTGTCACATATTGTTATTGTGGCCATTTTGTTTTCTATAAAGTTACACCCTAATAAGATTTACAGTCAAAACGTCCTATGGTCAAAATGTCCCCAGTGCCTAGTCAAAACGTCCACAAGAACGTCCCCATTTTTTTTTAAATTTATACATCAACTTCAATGTTTATGATTAATTAAAAACAAGAAGTAATAACTTCCCAAATATTTATTTGATGTCAGGAATTATATTTGTAACAATAATGACAATAAGTTTACTAACATTGACTACAATTATAAATACTTTATTTATTTGATAATACGCAATATATTAATAACGATAATGATAAGAATATAATAATACTTTATCTATTTGTTGACAGGAAATATAATATTATCAATAATGAAAAGATGTGTACAATCATTTACTATAATACGCTATTAACAAAACTTATAACACTAGCATATTGCAGACAATAAATAAGCAGTTAGTCCTCATCCTCAACCTCCTCTGTTCTTAGAACTCGATGACCATATATGACTGACACCTTCTTCAGGAGCCCTGAAGTTTATATGTCGCCGGCAGTGTAGGCGTCCCACGCACTTAACAGCCTCGACTGCATCGACCGAGTTGATTTTCGTTGTATTTTCCGAAGACTGAGTTCTGAAACCAGACATTGTCAAACACAAATAACTATATAATGTCCAGATATACAACACATTTACAAGATACAATTTATAGTTTATCCTTTATAATCTCAATGATAAATCACGTGAATATTACTGTAACGAGGGTCATAAGTGGTATGACGCAGGGGGGGGGGGGGGGGGGGGAGCTTATTTACCCTCGCCATCGGGTTATACCCATTCGGCGAGCACGCTACGTTTTACAGTATTTCCACAGATTTAATAACATTTACAACATCTCGTCTTTAATCGTAGCGTGGGTGCTTTGGACTGTATATATAAAAATATTCCTACACAGTATGTATAAATCTCTGGTTAAAAATTCAATATTTAAATAATATCTTAAGTATCTATCACATACGCATTAAAATCAAACACTTCAAATACATCTATACAAACATTTTAGGCTCAGCCTACATTTTTTTAGAAAGATGTCTAAATTTTAAAATTCTTTACAATAGTAATTGTTTATATTTACAACGTATCCTTGGCATTATAACAACTAGCTAGTGAGAAATTTTATTTATTTTTTAAATGACAGATTTCTCACTAGTTAGTTTCCTAAACCACCCCCACCAGAGATGGGGGCTAGGTATGACGCATATCCCAAAGGAAGGGATTTATAAGGAACACATTTAACAATTGTCACACTTATTGCAGCAAACTGCTGATATACTTTCCAATTAAAGGCCATGGTACCTAATTATTGCAACAAACTAATTCAAACTTCTTTCATTTCATCCAATTACGTACATCAAACACATCGCCTACTTTCATTGAATGATACATAATTATCTATAAGCTACAAACTGCGATCACACTTCCTTATTTTATTAAGGTAAATCAAAGAAATTAAAAGAAAAAAACAAACAAAGTAAATAAATAGTATTATTTCATATGTAATACAAAAAAAGGACAGAGCCTGGTGTGTCGCCCATGATAATTGCCTGTTGTTTCGCCCGGTACTGGATGTCCCAATCACATAAGTAATCACATGATTTGCTGAAATAAAAAATAAATAAATCATTTATTAGTTTTATTTTAACATATATATTAAACAATAATTCCGGTGGGGACGTTTTGACCAGCCAATTGGGACGTTTTGACTTTTGGTGGGGACGTTTTGACTTTTGGTGGGGACGTTTTGACCAAAATGGGGACGTTTTGATGGCGTGAGACCACAGTTATTTTTACTATATGTTTCATATAGACACTAACCTGGCTTTTGACTTTATACACACCCCAATTGAAAAACAAGGACATGGCATCTCTAGAACAATTCAAGACACAAAATATAATCACAAGAAAACACCATGTTAACCATTGACCCGACTGTCAAAATTGAGTTCAAATACATAACCCTTCCGCCAGGGAGTCAATCGGCTACAAACAACTAATTTTCAGACTTCCACAAGCTATGATTTTTCCAATATTTACATTGAAAACTATCAATTTCTGCAATAGAGTGTCAACTTCAGTCAAGTTCTCTGCAAAAAGAACATTTTTTGCTTCTTTTTCATTCAATTTTAATAAAATATTGATACTTGAACACAAGCACTCTTTGTTTCTGTATTCACATCCGGATCTTGAGCCTGATGGTAGGACGTTTTGACGGTAGGACGTTTTAACCTGGGGACGTTTTGACCTGCAACCCCCTATTGTACATGTTTGGTTATATTATTTCCCGTCCATATTTCGTACCGTACGTTATACGCATTAAATATTGATGTACTCGGAACGCATACAGGGTCATCTTGAATACCTTATACGAAGCCATGGGACACAATGCCTAATGTCAGTGAATACGCAAATACTAAATGAACCGTATCAAACGGCCCGCTTCCAGAAAGGGGACGGTAGTATTTCCCAATCCCTCCCGGCCGTATTACCTAGTCCAAATTATTCTACGTTGACGGATTTACGTTACGATTTTTGATATGGCAAATCCTTCACGACGTTAAGGATTGGAATCCCGTATAACAGGTCTAATATTTTAGACTACGTATTACCCGGCCCCAATATCACGAAAATAATCCATTCTACCATATTTAATTCAAAATCGTGGGTTTTTTTTAAAAGCGTTTTTTTCTCATTCAAAGCAAACTTAATCTGGAGCAGAAAATGTCCTTTAATAATTGTTAATAAACTATAGAATATGTCTTCCTATTCAGGTGTTGAGGAGGTTATACCGTCATAATAGACCATGGACATAACGGACCAAATTTATGAACATTACGAACCATATTTGGGTAAGTAAAAAAAAAAAAAAATCATGGTCCGTAATGTCCCGCAATATGGTACGTTATAAAGTTAAATCAAACTGTAAGTAAAATTATTAATCAGGGTCCGTCATGTCCACAAATATGGTACGTTACAAAGTTAAAACAAACTGTAAGTAAAATTATAAATCATGGTCCGTAATTTCCCCAAATATGCACCATTATGTCCCTAAATATGCTCCGATATGTCCATGGTCCGTAATGTCCTGGCACCTTTTGAGGGTGAGAAAGCGGTCCGGTAGCTCAGTCGGTAGGGCGCATTTGCTGTCAGCGAGGGGTCCCGGTTTCGAGCCCCGATCAGACTGCACATTTTCCTCATCCTGTGACAATTGCTTCATAGTCAGACAGTGTTTCATAAAGTTAGCATTAATTTCAGACTCGAACACACTAAACCTTCGACTCACGAAACATTGAAACGACGGTGTCTCTACTTAAAGTGTGTCTATAGGGTTAAAACAAATATTTGAAAGTAAATTGTGTCATGGTCAGCGACCAGCATATAGTTTTCACTAGACTCCATATTATTAGGAGAAAATGGCAATGCTTCTAATAAAGTACGGTTTCACTTGAACCATACACATTTGAATTTTATGTAAATCCAGAAGCTTCATGTGTCGTCAAATTTCTGTATATTCGCTATGCTCTCCATGTTATTGATGAAATGCAATAATCAACTATCTTTTTATATCTTAATAGAAAAACAATTTCATTTGTCATATTTCTCCAACTAACAGGGGTTATAACAGCAGATGATTGATAAACCTGAAAAAAAAAAATCATCGGGGTCAGTTAGAGGGCGAGGGATTCATGCACATAGCATCGTAAAGGGGCTCGGATTCTTTCCGAGAAAAAACAAAACATTTTTTACATCCGTTACAAGCTCTGAATATCGATTTCAGGATTAAAATGTACTCTGCACATGGTCACTGGCTGTCTTTAAAAGCTTGAAGCAAATCCTTCGAAAGAAGCAAATCCTTCAAAAAGTTCACCATTCAAAATGTATCGAGTGGCGTTATTCTGGTAAAAAAGAACACAGCACAAATCCCGCCTTTATGGTTATACGAACATAACTGAACCTACATGTAATATGTGAACATCTGAGCAAGTCCTCAAGCTTTTTTTACTACTATCCCCTATACAGGAAAACTGTTATTAGGGCCATAACTGTGTACAAATGGACAGAACACAAAATTCTTCCTTTAGTCGACTGCGCATATTGCCCGAACATCTGATGAAGTTTGAAGATGACCAAATGGTTAAAGAGTTACAACTTTATGTCATTCTCCATAATATAGAAATAAATAACGAAGGGTCGTAATTCTGGTAAAAATGGACACAGAATAAAATCCTTCCTTACTGGTCATTTGCACAGGATACGTGAAGCATATAGGTGTTAGACATACAAGATTCAGAATAAACAGATGTACAGACACGACCAAATGTGTACGCCTCCCAAAGGTGTACGTGTGTATATGATGAGGGATACATCATCAGGAATAAATCATTACAAGTACAAACTGTTTATTGAAAAACTGAAGTATGTGCATTATATAAATACCTGATTAGAATGCATCAAATTAAAGACAACAAAAGCAACATTACACAATCAGTGATTTGGTTAAGAAAAACAACAGGAGTATCATGCGTGTTCACCTGCTTGTAAAATTTTCAGGGGTTGTTCACTTTTCCTATGAAACAATAATGACATTCTTACCAAATGCAGATTAACGCTATACAGCTCATCACTTTTTTATTATTATAAATTGTGTAGACATGCAATTGCATGGGGGAATTGTATGTTATTTGAGCAAAAATCAAGTTCTCATCCAAGTAGAAAATGAATTTATGTTTGGCCGCTGTACAAAAAGGAACACGTAAATACATGTATTGATGTTTTTGCATAGAAAACTCATGGTTTGCAAGGTTTTTGCACCATACTTTTTATGCTTACATTTCTATCATATTAACAAATATGTTTTCTGTAAGGCAGGCGTATGCTGAAATGAACTCATTAATTAATGTCTCATCGAATGAGCACTAGAAGATATCAACTTTCCATAATCACATGCAATGAAAAACAAGCTTTGTGATTCAAACAGGCTGATAGTTCTTTGGTCAGGAAAGCTCATTTTGTGGATATTTACAGCATTTTACACTAGTAGAACACTTAATTTTCATCATGTTAGTTCACTTTGGTGGCTTTCACTGGACGGGTAATCTTGATAAACAGGGCTAACAAAACGTGGAAATTCTGAAACAGAATAAATAGAAAATTTGCACTAAGTTAGTAACATTAGAAACAGATTTTCATTCTGACTTTTTTTGCAAACAGTTCAGCACATTAAACATTATGTTTGAAATCAATATTAAGTGTAAATTTTGTTGTTTTTTGCAGATATCAAAACCCTTTAAATG
Organism: Mya arenaria; assembly: GCF_026914265.1. Taxonomy (NCBI): domain Eukaryota; kingdom Metazoa; phylum Mollusca; class Bivalvia; order Myida; family Myidae; genus Mya; species Mya arenaria. The sequence goes on from NC_069124.1 coordinate 79,221,730, forward strand.
TAACCATTTCTTTACCTGGACAAGAAAATAAATAGCTGTTAGGTAGCCGCCAATAGCTACAGCCAGGAAGAGATCAAACACAGCTGGTTTTACGTTAAAAGCATTCATTTTGTACTCTGCTCCATCATAGAATAAGAACTCCGGGTCTCTGAAAGTACAATTAAAACAGCTTCATAAAACAAATATAGTGCTTCATCTAATATTTTTTGCTGTTATTTCACATTCTGATAAGAATATGAGTTTAGTTTACATAAATACGTAATTGTCAGTATTAAGTAGTGGAAAAAAGGTAACATGACATCTAGTTTTAGTAACTAAAGAAAATAGTTCAGGTCTCAATAATATAATCTAATGAAAATCTTAAGGCATTGGTAAAAATGGCGCTTGAAATGTAGCACAGCTAATATGTGTATACCTTTTGTCTGTTTTGACAGTGGATCGTTTGACGTCCTTGAGGTACCTGGCCATGGTTTCTTCGAGGGTGGTGAGGAGGCTGGCGTCGCGGGGCAGAAGCTGGGCAGCACGGGGGGTTGAGGTCAGGTGGTCTAACCATGCGGACACTAGCTCACCCTGCACATCCTGCACACAGAGAACATGAGTAATGAAGCTTTGATATAAATATCCCGATGATTTTTTTTAAATCAATGCAACTATTGGAGGTTACTAAAAAAAGGTTGAAATTAAATTGTTTACCTATCTGGAAATGATTTTTTTTTTTTACTGGATAAAGACTTAATATTAATTGTTAAAAAAGTGTTTTAATAATAATAATTTCAGTTTAAATGACTTATATCAGACCTTAAACGAAACTGTTACAGTGAGTAAGAGATATCCCTTTATTATTAGTTAGTTCTGCAAATGATAGTCTATATCCCTTGTCTACTGTGAAATCATTAATGTTCGTGGGGCATTTATGTTCGTGGTTTTCGTGGGTTGGGTGATCCACGAATTCAAGATCCCACGAAATATAAACCCTTTATTCACTTTTTCAATTGCCTTGTTACGTACATACTCTAGTATATTCTTAACAGAGGTCGCAGTATACAGTGTTAAAACCTGTCTCACTGTATAACTTACGATCATTATTCTGTTAATGTATTATATCTGCCTTTAACAAATAATGAACCAAATCAATTAAATGTGTTTTATGCAGCAAATGACAGTTATCAGCACGTGGTTAAACGTGTGCTGTTAATGAAAATCTTGAGTTTACAAGATGTTCGTGATGAGTGTCCATACTCGATTTTTTTATTTAATGAAATAATTAATCAATTACTAGTACATTGAAGGTTACTAAGCACCGAACGTGACAATATACGCACCTTTTCGGTGTTTTCACAATTTGCAAAATTCTTAATTGGCATTCAATGGCTTCCCCTATCTGTATTTATGATCAGGGTACATCTTCTTTTATTACCTTTATTCCCAATTAAATCGATACGTGACATGGGTATATGCACTAATTGGCATGTCGTACCACATTAGCGAGTGTCATAAACCGAGTGACGTAGAAGACGGAAATCACGGGCCAGCGCGTGGATATTATGCAAACGATCGCATCTTCGATTTTTTTTTCAAAAATGAAAATCCACGAATTCAAGTACCCACGAAATTGTTTTTGTTCGGCAAACCACGAAATTTCATGCCCACGAACATTAATGATTTCACAGTATTTCATACTGGTTGCATGTACATACAAGGGTATCAGAGAACAGCTGCACATTTCCCTGTGAGGTAAGGTTATACACGTGTCTGGCCAATGTCTCTGCTACAATGCGGATATTTCGTACAAGTACTGTTTCATCTACTCTTGACCTGAAACATATAAAACTTGCCTGAAACTTAAAATATCCTATACTAGTATTGTTCTTACTACCATAACATGAGCTTAATTAACCTGATGTTGCATATTGTGCTTACTACCATGACTTTATAACTGCCATAACATGAGCTCAGTTTACCTGGTGTTGAGTACTGTGCTAACTTTAAAACTACCATATCATGAGCTTAGTTAACCTGGTCTCCAGTATTTTGCTCACTTTATAGCTACCTCGACATAAGCTGAGTTTACCTAGTATCTAGTATTGTGCTTCTATCCAAGGCCTTGTGTGAATCTAGGTGTGAGAGTGTGAAGGCTGGGAGGCGCTTCATGCTGTATCGCTCATGCTCCCAGGCCAGAATCTCATCGGCTAGGTTGATCTTCTTGTGCACCATCTTGAATCCAACGTCTGGATAGAATGTCTGAATGACCTTTTCCAGGTGCTGAGGAGAAATGTTTAGCTTTCAGTTTAAATGTATCAGTAATTCCCTTCTATTTTGATCATTTTACAATGTGATATCTGATCAAATATCATAATTGAAAGTTAAGTCCGGAATTAATAACATGGTATTACGCAAATAGTTTATGCTTTACAAGAACAACACAAAACCTCTTCGCTAACAAATCACCAATAAAATCTGAAGTCTTCAGCAGAGTTATTACCTTACTTGCATTTTAATGAACACTTAGCTTAGATGGCATTTATTTCATACAAGGGATGAACATACTGTAGGGATGAACATATTGTTTTTAGGCACCTGTAAGAACTCATATGCTGACGAGTCTTCTTTCGGGGGTTTGGAGACATGTAGATGGAGCATGTTATCCCTGCCGATACTGTCCAAGCACAGCACATATGCAATGTCTGATAGCAGAGTGCTCTCTGGAAAGTATCATCCATTTCAATCATTCCATACATTTACATTCTTTATACACAACAAAACTAAATAAATTATATGTTTGAAAATAGATAAAGCTTTAATACATTAGCCACTAATAATCATTTCATAATAAATTCTTACAGTACAGAACTGGTTCAGCTTAGAACTATCATGTAAGTGATGTTGTGAACTTGTGAGGCAAATACAGCACATACCAGACATTTCATATCCCATACTGTCAGAGCAGTGTACATTAGCAAAATCAACAAGTTTGGTAATAAAAGTTCAGTTCTAGATTATAAGGGTTTGATGTTGATTTCATAATCTTCCTTTACCAATATTATCTAGTGAGTCCTCAATCCACTTTTTTGATCCAAGGTAATTGAATTTGCCTGCACCAGAAAGCAGGAAAACAAGGTTGAACTTGGCATGAGTGCGAGAGTTGGTGTACAGCTTGGAGAAGAGGCGGGCAAGCTCTAAAATAGCTATCACTCCACTGCCATTTGAGTCTGCACCAGTGGATAGGCTCTAGATAAAAAAACATCATAAATATATTTTCAAACATCCTTTTTGTATCAGGTTTGGTTATAGGCTGGTATGTTGCTATAATATTGCTATCGATTGCTTAACAATGAAAAACAAAAGTTGCATGCAGGTCAATTTCAAATTGTTCAAATATTTGAAGTACTAATGACAGCGAAAGTGCGGAATCGGTGGACAAAGTTGGTATGTAGATATGGACGTGATAATAAATCTTGTCTTGAAAGATAAAATATAATATGTATCAAGCAAACAAACATAATTCTTACTGGGGCAATGCCAAAAGCATCATAGTGTGTGACAATGGCGATGGTTGGCAGCTGCTCTTCTATGCCGTAACCAGACAGGTGCCCTTGGATGTTGGAGATCTGGAAGTCTGTCAAGGCTTTCCCTGCCACACCACTCTGTACCATCTGAAAACCATTGGCTGACGCAGAGCTGAACAAAGCTGAAACAGGAAACCGTGGAATTATTTTATCTGAACAGCTTAAACCTTCATAAAGGGAAGGTAGACTTTCCGCATGCTTACTGCGCTAGCAAGAATGATGTGCTATGCGAAATATGAATATCACTGAGTAACCCATTAATAGTTCTATACAAATAGGCACATACCTTCCACAGCAGTAGCAGCATCATCCCCAGATCCAGCTATGACTGACTGGTAGATGTTGAGAATTTCAGGTGTCTCCCAAGCAAAGTAGACAGGTACACTACTATCCTCTGTCCCCAGTAACTCCTGCTCCACGAGTTGCAGATGCTAAATGAGATAGAGACATGTATCATAATTATGTAACAGTATACCTTATGCCTTAGTTGCAATGATATTCAGTTTTTAAAATAACAGTAATGCATAAATCAAATTATGCTTGGGCGCATGTGAGTTTGGTTTGTGGTCACCAAGCCGGACAAGTGGGTTTTCTCCGGGTTCTCCGTTTTCCCCCACAACACAAGACCACACTCTCGCGTAAAATCGTGCCAACGAGAGTGATTAAAATAATGTTGTTATAACTTGTTTCACAATCGTTGTAAAATAAATATGTTTAAGGCCAAAAAAAAAAATAGATGTGTTTCTGGTGGCATGGTCAAAAAAAAGAGGGTCGGTAGGTAGGGATTTTTTTTTAATTTTTTTTTAATCTTTTATCGGATCATAACTAAGTGGTGGAGGGTGGACTGACTGACTGACTTTTATCGGATCATAACTAAGTGGTGGAGGGTGGACTGACTGTAATACCACAGGGGCTGAAGGAAAATGTTTATTTTGTTTTGGACAATTCAAAGAACTCATCTAAAAGGGGAAAAAAACAACAACAAAGGAGCTATTTTGGTGATGATTGTGGGACTTGGGATTCAAAAACTGGGGCTTCAACATATATATTATATACGAACAGAGACTTTAGAAAAAAGGAGATGAAAGGGAAGACACGTGACAGTTACTTGTTACCAACAACTGTCCGTCAATCGCCGCTTCACTGGTGATCCCCCAATTTTCTTAGGCCCCATGTTCATACACGACCACAGTGATTTTGAAACATATAGTCACTTTTTCCATCACCTGAAGCTCAAGTTAGGAGTCAGTTCCGACAAATTCAGGTAATTTTATTATGTGTATGACTTATGTTTTATGCAGCCTTCCATGTCCGATGTTAATCAAATGTATATGTCATGTATGTAGAGAAATGATGAAAAATAAAATAAAAATTTAGTATTAAGTTAACTGTATATATTTGTCATGTTCTTACTTCACCTTAAACATATCAATAAATCGTATTTCGGTTGAGAACAGGAGAATACTCTTATTGGCTAAATAAAGGAAATTCTTTTGTCAAAAAACTCATTATTTCTAGATATTGTTTTATAATTTTTGGCTACAATGTGTAAAATCATTAAATATATATGAATATTAAAAATAAATATAATAGCAAGCGTCTTTCGGTAAATTTCTATCATGTTTACTCCAGTATAACCATATCCATAAATCGTATTTCGGTTGACGACGGGAGATAACTCTATTTGACTAAAAAAGGGAAATTCTTTTGTCAATCAAGTCATTATTTCTAAAAAAAACAAATTTAATTTTTGGCTACAATGCGTATAATCATTATATATACAAGATTATTTAAAAATAAATGCATTAGAATGCGTCTTTCGGTAACTTTTATGCGTATTTCGGTAATTTTATCCGTCTTTCGGTAAATAATCGTATTTCGGTAAGTCTAGGGACCCCATTTTGACGCTAAGCTAAAGTATTGGCGAATAGTTTGTGTGTCGTCGCCGTCTAACATTTACGAATCATTTTAATATCGTTGTCGTCTTAATTATCATTTGAACCCGAGAACATCGTCGGCGTGGGTCGAAGGGTCATAAAAAAATACGGTCGGTCGGGCCACCAGAAACACATCTATTTTTTTTTTTGGCCTAAACTAAATTAAACTAGAGTTGTCACAGGAGTGACGAATACCCCCAAATGCTGCCTGGACACAGGAATGGCAAACCATTCCTTTGAAAAGAGGCCATAACTCCAAGGTTACTGCACACTGCATCTTCTTTTATCATGCATGTATTGTTTTATTTAAATCTGTTGAGTAATTTAGAAGTTACACTGCTGACAAGATAAACTAGCCTTTCATGAGTTATCGTCCGGAAACCGTTTTTCTATTTTTAGTAACAGTGACCTTGACCTTGGCCCCACCAGCCCCAATATCGAACTTGACCTGTATCTTCTGATGTTACACCTGTGTACCAAACTGTATCTTCTGATGTTACACCTGTGTACCAAAAATTGTTCAAATCTGTCTAGCATGAAATATCGTCCGGAAACCGTTTTTCTATTTTTAGTAACAGTAACCTTGACCTTGGCGCCACCAGCCCCAATATCGAATTTGACCTGTATCTTCTGATGAAACACCTGTGTACCAAAAATTGTTCAAATCTGTCAAGCCTTTTATGAGTTATCGTCCGGAAACCGTTTTTCTATTTTTAGTTACAATGACCTTGACCTTGGCCCGACCAGCCCCAATATCGAACTTGACCTGTATCTTCTGATGTTACACCCGTGTACCAAAAATTGTTCAAATCTGTCTAGCCTTTCATGAGTTATCGTCCGGAAACCGTTTTTCTATTTTTAGTAACAGTGACCTTGACCATGGCCCCACCAGCCCCAATATCGAACTTGACCTGTATCTTCTGATGTTACACCTGTGTACCAAAATTTTTTCAAATCTGTCAAACCTTTCATGAGTTATCGTCCGGAAACCTTTTTCTATTTTTAGTAACAGTGACCTTGGCCCCACCAGCCCCAATATCGAACTTGACCTGTATCTTCTAAAGTTACACCTGTGTACCAAAATTTTTTCAAATCTGTCTAGCCTTTCATGAGTTATCGTCCGGAAACCGTTTTTCTATTTTTAGTAACAGTGACCTTGACCTTGGCCCCACCAGCCCCAATATCGAACTTGACCTGTATCTTCTGATGTTACACCTGTGTACCAAAATTTTTTCAAATCTGTCTAGCCTTTCATGAGTTATCGTCCGGAAACCATGAAAACCGACAGACAGACCGACCGACCAACCGACAAGCTCACTCCAATATACCCCCTCAAACTTCGTTTGTGGGGGTATAATGATGCAAAACGTACCTGCTGAAGACTGTCTGCCATGCTGTTAAGGTCTTGAGGCAAGAGCACAATCAGCCCTCCTGCCTTTTGATCCACCAAGTCCTGGTACCTGGCCCCTGTCACTTCTTTCAATCTTGCAATGATACACCTTCTTGTTACCATTTTTGCATCAAGTGGTCTTGCTTCCATATTAATAAGAGACATCTTACTCCCTGAAATGACGGATGCAAAATTTCAACATTTTCATTAACTATATTTTAACTAATTCACTGGTAACTGCAATACGGGTTGAGTACCTAAATCCTAGGGATAAAATGATGATCCAGTATTGTCGAAAGTCGATTATTAGTGTCCGAGGTCGGCGATAATCGATTTCATTATTCCATAATCGATTATCGCTAATGTACGGCAAAGGAAAGTAACCATGTTGTGTATGTACTGATTTTCTTTAAAACGGGAAACGGTACAGACTTATACGGGGTTACACGGCAATTTATTCTCAATTATTTTAGAATTATGTTATCTCCTATAAACATTTTACTAAATTATCAATTGTAACCTGGAATGTATAACAAAACAGCATATATAAAACATAATTGATTGTAATATGTTTTTTTTTTATTTAAAGACATGTATGTACAAACCAATATAGTTTTGGTTATATTTGTAATATATTCACTTGTTCCGTTTCGATTATATAATCGATGATTGATCAAAATGGCTCGTCCGATTATTTTCGATGATCGATTATGACTTTGGTCCGATTTTCAATCCCTACTAAATCCTGCCACATTTTGATGGTTTTCTTCATCATCTTTCTTAAGTTTTAAACGATTTCAGGGTTCAACATTAACGAAAGTCTGACTATCTAAATTCCAAAGCTGGTAGTCCAACGGGACAAGTTGATTTCAAATAAAAAAAAGATCTCAAGTCAAGATCATCTGTTAGGGCTTTAAATTAAGTAATATAAAAGCAATGTTTCATGCAATATGGATTGTCTACATGTTACAAGAAATTGAGGAAACAGGTGTAAGCCATAGAAATTGGGCTGTAATTGATTTGCGTGGTGAATTGTTACACCAGTGAGATATCACATTTTTCTTGTTTTAAGGGTTTTTTTTTATAAATTTTTAATGGTGTGTTATTGTTTTTAAAGAGAACTTCGAAATATAAAAATATAACAGTCATTTTAACGACATTGACAAATATATTTTCATCTAGAGACATCTGTGATCTGTCATCTACAAATCATGGTAGACCTTTCAGCTATTGGTTTTCTTTGCCATATCACAGACCTATAAACCTGTATACGTCCGTGGCCATATATGCCTCAGCAATTAAAATGTAAAATTAAGTCAATAAATGTTAGTGAACACACTTGAATTGTGTTAGAAATCATTTGAGATGAAAAGATTCAGGTCAACACAAGTATTGTTTCTGTCTACTTGGCTGACTGATAAAGTGAAAGGAGAAGTTAATGTCAAGATCTGGATTTATTAAAAAGGTACATGAACACTCTACAAAAACAATAACGATTAGGCTGATGGGCAGCCACTAGATTTGATAGGGATTTTAACTGTTTTTATCATCATTGATCTGTTTCACACTTCAAAATGACCATATACACAATACATATGAGACTATGCTCCAGGGTGAGCCCTGCAATGCTGCATAACCAATAAAAATAACTGATGACGCTACAAATGAGGTTCAAACCACTGACCCTCTTAAACCAGTTATAGAGTAAATTATATCAATATATGCTAACCAGTAACCACTTGGCAAACGCAACTGAAATATATGCAATTTCTGTTTCACATATTGTGGTAAACCTGAGAGGAAAAGTGTGCCCAGCATTGGGCTCTAACCCACGACCGCCAGAACACTAGCATGGTGCTCTAACCAACTGATCTTAACGGGCGGCTGGGGCGCTCATTTGGGATTTAGGACCCAGTCTCTTCAAAGGCTCGAGTTTGGATCCCACTGCTGCCACCATTGTGGTTAATCTGGGAGGAAGTGTGCCCAGTGTGGGGCTTGAACCCACAACCTCTATAACACAAGCTGGGTCCTCTAAGCAACTGATCAAACAGGGTGGCTGTTTTTACCCCACACACACTCTAAAATATGTTCAAATGCGTAAAAGTTTGTTAAATTTGAAAACACTTTTTAAAAAAATTAAAAAATACAGCCATACTTACCAACTTTCATATCATAACGATCGAATTGCTGCATTCGATAAATTGCAAATTCGTGTGCAGCATTTACCGGCGACACCGGTGAAATGATGATAAAAATTGGAATAAAGAATAGAAATGAAAATGGGAAACAGTTTTTAAACATTTCAACTAATTCACCTAAACCTTCCATTGCTCAATACGGAAGGTATAAACACTCGATTTGCAAATAAATATCTAAATTTCTTTTTGGCAAGTTCTCACGCCTGACGTATACAAGGGGAACAATTTGTTAAAAAACGCTACCCTAATGAGCATAGTATTCCTAGAATGCGAAACATTGTGTTCATCTAAAGAGCGAAAATACCAAAAATATCAAGGGAGTACAGTATGACTCAGTTTTAACAGTCTAACGTATGAATGTAAATCATTTGGGTCTGTCAACGCGTGTTTTGTTCACACAAAAAACATTTATATCAAAGGCGGTTCCAGGATTTGACGTCAGAGGTGCGTGGCTTAGGGGTAAGACCTTTTAACTTGCTCCCCTCCGTTCAGAACTGAAATATATTTGATGTCAATGTTGGAAGGGGTGGGGGCTACTCCCTAAAGAAAATTGTAACATATCTTGTCCGAGATGTTACCCCTTTAATCTTGGACGGTTTTATTATACGGGGTTCCGACATCCCCCCCCACCGCCCCCGCCGCCCCCAACCGTCAAGTAAAGATATGAATCAGTTAGAATAAAGTGAATCGAAATCGTAAGTGCATATTTTGTTATATACATTAAAAAGGAACTGTAATAAATAATGATACTGTATCCACAGTCTAGAAACAGGACTCCATCTGCGCCTATTTTCCGAACGGTGTCTTATATATGTAACACGAACGGGGTAGGAAATAACTACATAATGACGCGTTGGCAAACGGTTGTTGGCTTTGGCGCAAAAAATATCTCTAACTTACACTGTGGACCCGCCTCTAGTGGAAAATAATATGCCGCGAAGTTTGTGCTGCGGGTGGCTTTAATTTCTCAAAAAGGGCTTAGCCATGAAAACAGTAGCAAAACAAATTGTATCGTTTATTAAAACACGTCAATATAAACACGAAAATGTATTACAATTTCTTTGACATAAAACCTTTGCTTCAAATGATATAGATTAAAATCGTGTAAAATATAATCGGGTTGTAGCTGCCCCTATTACAAACGCAATGTAAACATTACTTGTGGATTAGAAAAAACGATTATGTATAAACTGTTTATGACCACATACATACACATGTAAACAAAACTGTTCAAAAAATATATTGAACGTCTGAACTCAGTTAAAGTGAATATAATTAACTGTGACTATAAAATCACATCGCTAACATAATGCTGACCACCGCTTTCATGATTTAATGAGCACGTGGTTGACTATAATAATGACACTGAGCATCACGTGGCTGATTATAATTATGACACTGACACTGAGCATCGTTCAGAATGCTTGAAAATTCTCGCTTCTAAAAACTATAGTATGCATAATTATGCACCGTCGAATAAAAATGAAACAATTTATTACGAAAACAAAAATGTGCTATTTTTTTTCCAATTCTTCCTTAGGGTACACTTGGCGTAAAATACAGTCAGCACTCTCAAATGCGCCATATTGTTCTACCCGAGCCCCATCAAGTGGACGTGTCTCATACAATGGCGTTATCCGGACCGCATCACGCGAGTGCATGGATGGGTCCTCGTCAAGGTAGTTGAAAGGCATGATGTGGAACGACAGCTGGGAACCAACCGTGGTTGTGGTCGGCAGGTTCTCAGTCTGCGGCAAGTGTTGCGTTCCTATGGTGATCCACGTCACTAAATCCTGCAAACGTGATAAAAGAAAGGTAAAATATTTCGTCTGAGGAAAATGATGAATGGAGCCGCTGACGTTAATAATCAATAATTTATTTATACTGGCGAACTTCTTTTTTGGAGATAGCAGGTAAAATATGAAACAGATACGTCATTGCGGAAATAACTGAGAAGCGAGTTTGATTAATTTCAAAAACAGATTAGACAGATGGTCCCGCTTCTATTGTTTGCTATCGTTTTCAAAACTGATAACTACAAACAAATCTCGCATAATCTGATAATAGACGGAGTAAAGTATACTCGATGCAAAAACGCATATATTTTAAATTAATTTATTTTTGGCTCTTTCGGTATCAATTTCCGATAATAAACCCATTACCGGTGTTTAAATATAAATATCAACAGTAAAATCATACACTAAATTAAAACATAAAGGCTAAGGTTTTTTTTGTCTTTTTAGTAACATACGCAACAAATACTAATGATTTAATGGACGAATATATGCCATATTTATAAGCATGAATCACTAGCGGATCTAGGTTAGGTGGGGCAACGCACCCGCCCCCCCCCCCCCCCCCTAGAATTTTATTTTAATTTAGGAGAAAAAAGTAATGACATACGCCCAAAAAGCACCATTTCGGTGCTTCAGCAGTACTGACCTGATCAACGAGAGTGTCGTTGTCCTCAATATAACGGATGAAGTTGACGGCGGGGCTGCGCGCGTCCCACATGGTGAATACAGACGAGCTCCTCTCCTCTTCAGGTCGGTAGCGCGTTACCGCCATTTGGTAGCGGGCCCACGACACGGAGGGTTCGAAACCATAACCCTCAGGATGCAATTGCTTTGTCATTTTATGAATTTCCACTCTGTAGCCACGTGGATTTCCCAGACTAGAAATATGGCCATAATTAGAAAACACGTGGACCTTAGGAGTATCAAAGTTATACTTATATGTGGCTCCTAATTCGCTGGTTTTAAGTTCTCTTACTACTCGTGTTTGGTATAACGAACGTTCTGGAAACCACTGATCATTTTCTTCTTTTGATTTTATGTTTAGTGTTTCATATCTATTTTGGGTTCCTTTAATGTCAAGATCAACTTTAAAGTGAAATAAATGGTTATGCAATGCAGCTGATACGTGTTCGTGAACGTGCGTACCATAGATGGCTTCTTCCGGGAAGAAAAACGCCGTTCCCAAGTACCCTGTCATTGAAACCTTGGTTTCAACCGCCCCGGTTGAATAAAACATAAAGTCAAATACATAATCATAGTTAAGCACGGATATAATTGACCTTATCACAAGAACTATTTCTTCCAAGCCACCATAGAGCGCGCCTGAGCGTCCATATGCTCGATGACGCCTAATAGGTGTATGTTTGTTTAATTCAAATACACAAAAGGCATTTTCATACGCGCGTCCTCCGCCCTCGTTGGACGTGTACAGGTAATTGTCGACAAAACTAGCGTGGCCCGGACAGTCAACCCCCGGGAGGAGGCCCCGAAAACGCGTCCCGTACATGCCGGCGCCGTCGGCGTAGTTCATCACTTGAGAGTACGGGTTGTGACCGCTATACATGACCGCCACCTCCTGCATGCTGAGTTCATATAATATCCTTTCTTCTTGAAAGCGTATGTTAAGGAGTTGTAGGCCGCCTGTTGTTGATACCCGGAAGTTCATCTTCCAGTTCATGTACTGTATCTCATTGTCGATGATGCTGTAACGTTTTCCGTCAGGTTCAAATTGTCTTGGAGCACGCTGAGGCCTTTTTGGTGATAATGGCGCCCGGAAACGCATTGTGCTCCATTCATAATCTTCTTGCTTTGGAAATTCAATTCGCGTTTTAGTTATGTTTCCACTTTCGTATTCTTGCAAAAACACAGTCAAGTTTGGAAACATTTGGTTCGCGTACCAGATTTGTTCAACCGTCCACTCAGTCGGACGGACGGATGTCGTATCAACGAGAAACTGGAAATCGAGCGGACGGACAGAAGAAAACTCAATGTCATGTTGAAACCAGAACCAAGACTTCCTTTTACCTGCGGGGATGAATGAACTAGCGACCGGGGCCATGGATATTTTCAAACATTTGTCCCCACATTTCATTGGCATTGCGTCGTAACTTTCCTTTAAGACATGCCCAGCGCGCTTTGTTATTTGAGGCAATATGTATCTGAAAATTGAAAAGAATTCAGCCGTTGAAAATGGTCTATAAATGAAAGGAACTTGAGTTTGACGCCTATCAGTCTTCAACAAATGGGCATATATCTTGTCACCGATGCCTCCAACCTTGTATTCATCAACTGTTGGCGGATCGTCAGCCCCTCGGAAGAGGTAAACAGTTGCCATTCGTTCTGGTTTCTTACCTCGTCCGCTCAAATATGCGAGAACATTCTCCTTGTCTGGCAATTTCATTTCTATCGAATGAATGCAATTTGATTCTATTGATAACTTGTCTGGTGATTCTAATTTCAAATCTGGCTGAGAGTTGAGAAACTCTACCACTTCGTAGATTTCGGTTTCAGTTAATTCCTCAAAAACGTCACTGCCGTTTGTTTTGATTGGCACAGAACACTCCAAATATCGTCTGTTTCTGCCCTTTGATCGGTCATGTTGCGTGTTTTGCTCGCACGGCGCCGGGTAGCGGTTGCCGGGATGCTTGTTGAGAGCGACCATGCACATGAGGGTTATAAAGAGCACTAGGGAGGTGAGGGCAAACAGCCAAGTGAGAAGCACCCATATCCCTCGGGGGCGCCACTTTTCTTCCGAGCCTTCCTCTTCCGCCTATAAAGAATTAATGAAACAAGTAATAATACGCCATTAACTACACTCATGACATTGTATAGTGTTTGAAAAGGGGGACCGAGTGGGGAACACAAGTGTTCACGTTTGCTAGGGCGTAAACAAATAATGTTTGTTTCCGTTTTCATGCCTCCCCCCAAAAAAAAAATAAAAAAAAAATAAATAAAATAAAAATAAATAAATAAATAAATAAATAAATAAATAAATAATAAAAATAAATAAAAAATAAATAAATAAATAAATAAATAAATAAATAAATAAATAAATAAATAAATAAATAAATAAATAAATAAATAAATAAATAAATATATAAATAAATAAAATTAAGAAAAATATAAGGTAGGTGGGTCGGAAAATCTTTTTTACAAGTCAACTTGTTTGTTCCCAAACTATACATTAAATGTTAAGAACATCTAAACAATCAGTATTAGCATCACTGGTATTGTTAAAATCCAAAACACATCATGTTCAGCCTTTGAAAGAAAACAAATCAAACAAATTAAAAAAAAAAACTCAAGAGAAAGGTTTAGCGTCGGGGCAAAAATAGAGTACGTCGGGAAATTGGAAACGAACATTTTCTACGCCTAAGCATTAGACACTAGTACGGATGATATGCGTCTGTTTCAGCCATATATAATATATTTCCCAGATAGGACACACAAACGATTCTTTGCAGTTGTGTTCCAAGCAAGTATGAAAGCACATGGTTAGCATTGCTCGTTTGAATAAACGAATAACCCTTTTTTAATCGCACCATTTTGTATATTTTGAAAACAAATAAAAAAAACAAAAAAAACACCATCATCACCATCAACGACATCGCTGTCAACAACAACAAAAAGAACATCAATAATAAGTTTGTGTTGTTGATCTTTTTGATTATTTCGTAATAACGATTTATTATTTTGTGTTAACGTGAATTCGAATATTATTTTATATATAACGATTTAATTGTGTGTTTTTCACTGTCGTAATAACGAACTATCTATTCGTAGTTGTGAAACGTTTATTTTTTTAATTGATGCTCTGAGAGATCTTATAAATTTCAATTTTCAATTGAATTGAATTCAGTTTATTAAAGTAAACAAAGGCCACCGGCCCAAAATACACAAATTCTACAATAAACACTGTATTGAAGTTGCAACAAATGATTTACATAATTATCATGTTCAACAGACGGTATACGTATATTATTACTGTTAATGCTGTATTATTATTTTGTGTAGACATTAGATAGCAGAAATCATTTAAATTATAACCGGACGACTACCAATTAAAAATATATTGTCTACGAAAAACATCGAATCTAAGACATTCAAAGGATGCAATATATATTCACAATCAATATCTGTCAAATCTCGAGTCAGACAAAATTTACAAAGTCGCTCATCTTGTGGAATATAAATGAAGAAATACATAGTAATTCGTAGGTAGAGTTTCATTTTGATCCGCTGAACGTTTAAGTCGGAAGGCCTGGCGTAGACTTATCATTAAGAAGGCAAACAAATACATGCTAAATTTTTTAGTGTTCAGCGCGAAATGCAGCGCGAATGTCTTTATATTTTCAAGAGCACATGTGTATGCGTAAGTTTTTAAAAAAACTCACTTATATCACCAATCAATTACTCAATGGACTTGGCGGTTATTTTTCGTTACTTAATGAATGTTCGGCGTTTTTGTAATCTGCGTAATGGATTTTTGTTTGTCAGAGCTCTTCTTTTTAAATATGAAAATAATGGCGGGGACATAAGCCGGAACAGTAATATATATGTATTGTTGAACTGTTCAACTAATATCAAATATAAATTTAAGAAAAAAGGTTCAAGTTGAATATTTTTTTAATATCTGCGCAATTTCAAGTTTTCATAATTCTTATGCTTTATTTAGAAACGGGGTAATTAAATAACGATCAACTCAACTAATAAAAAGGCATGCAAAAGGTGATAATATACGTTGAAATGAATACAGTTAATAAAATGTAACTGTTCATATGCGTGTTTACCTTAATTTGTTCCTGGCTTTCAAAGTATTCATGAAAAATTCCTTTATTGTCATCTTTTGATGATTTACACTTATTCTTAGTTGACATTGTAATGTTATTAAACATTGAACACTTCAGATTGTGTCGATTCTGAAAAGCGCCTCACGTTATACCGTTCCAACGTTCGAGCCAAATGATACTGGATTACGCAAATTCATAAGGTCAACATGAAAAGTTTTTTGGTACATTTCCAAGTCCTTGCGCAAGTCTAATGTTTATTCATAAGGAGTAGAAAACGCTCCCATTCATTTCGTAGCTGCACTTTAACTTTGATATTTAATACGATGAATGTTTGTAAAACGTGTGTTTTATGTCCGAAGAACGCAGAAGCCTAAGGGCACTCGGCCAAAGATTAAGTGAACGTATGTTTCGCCTGTCCGATGCACGTGGCTTTGTTTGTAAACAAACCCGTGTCAATTTTACGCATGCGCATTTGTAAAGTGTGTCCCGGCCTTAAAATATTTCAACAACTAAATCCATTCCAAAAAGGAGAACCAGTTGTTGGCGGGAAATGTCGGACCAGCTGTAATAACTGTGGGAAAGTATCTCATTTAGTTTTTGGGCAAACGCCAGTTGGCTGCCAGAGGTATTTATTTCAATGATAGTACTCTCTTGGAATCTTGGCATGCAACATCAAACAATTTCGTGAAGAGATAGATTAGATAGTACTGAGGTGGTTGTGAGGTGAAACAGCGGGATGATGATGCAATCCTTGCAACATCGCCTACATAGATATTGCGAAGTCCTCCTTATTCTACCTAAATTGGAAACAAAAACGCATTGTTTTACGTCCACACTTCCTCGTATACATGTATAAATCATCGTTTAATTTGGGGTTTGCGTATGATATTTTAAGTTAAATATGCCAAACTGACCGTATACATGCTCGTTATGTTGTGACTTGCCAAACAGTTACTAACTGTAGAATGTTAGCATTCATAGCACGCACGCACGCACGAACACACACGCACGCACATACTCACATAGTTGAATTTCACAAGTTTGTTTATGCAAGACGAACACTTATTAGTTAAATTGCATCACTTTAACAGTTACATGTTTCCATTCTCAAGAAATTCATGAACTGCGTTGTTTAATAACATGCTCCAAGGCCAAACTTTAAAAGGCTGCTGATGGAATGTATGTCTATAGGACAACCCGCGTGAAGTCAGTACACTCAAGAATGTTCTCTAGGTTACTAGGCCAACAGATATGTGGTTTTAATTCCGGAATAATTGACGATAATTCGAAGGCGGAAATCGTACTATTCATAGAATACAGATGCTGCAAAGTGCCAAAGTCAGATGAAGATACGTAGGTCATAAATATCACCCAAGCGTCAAACATTCAGGCCTTTACGGTGTATAAACATAAAATTCATTATTATTTTGTATAAGTTAAGTCCAAGTATGATAAAGTAACGATATATATATATATATTTCAGTAAGGAATGCACATACATGGACATTTAAAATAAACAACACGTATAGTAAATAACAGTATACATACATGATATTATCAATAGAAAACTCTTATTTCCATTGTGGATCTTCGTTTTGGCGGCATGGCATAGGGAGGCATTGCATATTTAAGTAATAATATAGCTATAATCGAAATTGCACAAATATATTAAAAGTTAGTCTTTATGCATTAAAATAAATATTGCCGTAGTTGTATCACAGTCACTTTACATAATTTAGTAGCATAGAGTTATAAGTTGAGAAAGTTAAATATTATTATCACAATATAGTATGAATATTTTAACTAATTTTGAGAAAATTTAATAATTATCAAGGGAGGGAACTCTTTCTCAGCGCCGAATGTTTAATTGTCCGCCCCTCTTAATTTGGCGCCTTTCTCACTTGTTCTCTAGTTTTAATCCGGTTCGGACGTGTGTTTTTAAATGAAAAAAGCCTTTTAATAGCATAACTAATTATGCCAAATTATCTAAAAAAGATTCTTTACTAGCAATTTAAAAACATGTAATTTCTTAGTCTGTGCGATACAAGATGGCAACTTGTTCCATAAAGAAATACCAGAAAAGAAGAAGGACTTTAACCCAAAACCTTTGACCTCTGGAACAGCATAAGCCCCTTTCTGACATAACCTTGTCCTATGTGTGTGTACAGTATCTTGGGAGATTATAAGTATCTTATTTTCACTAAGCACAAAAGAGTTCCAGCAAAAAATACATTTTCGGCCATGGAAGATACTTATAATCTTCCATGGCCGCTCGTGTAAGATAGGTTCATCCCAACCTGAGCGTATGGTGTTTTGCGGAAACAAAGTTTACCGAGTTTCCGCAAAACACCCCGCGCGAGGGTCGGGATGAACCTATCTTACACGAGCGGCTATGGTAGATGCTTTTTCGCCCACCTCAGTTAAACAAAATTAAGTAAAAATGTATTTTTTTGCTGGAACTCTTTTGTACTGGGTGAAAATAATTGCGTACGGATATGCGATAATTCGTGGTTGTCATGGATATTCGCGCAGTGATTCAGAGTATGTAAATGGTCTGACCGCTCTTTAAATAGTTCTAAGAAGAGTGAAACATTATTTCTTGAAAGGTGCGTGAAAACTGTTTTCTGGTGACATTTGAAGCGAGAAATAATTAACTAGCGTTCTAAATATTGCCACAATACAAGGTTTCCATAATGCGCTACAGACGACAATCTTCAACAAGGGAGGTAATTACAATGTGGTGACCATTAAAAGAAGTTCCATACGGGCATTTTATCTTCGCCCGTGGGCAAGATAAGAATTTCTAGCATGGTTAAATTAATGGATCTACTTATCTGAGGTGGGAGAAAAGAATTTATAGCATAGCTAAAATATTGGATCTACTTATCTGAGGTGGGAGAAAAGAGTTTCTAGCATGGTTAAATTAATGGATCTATTTATCTGAGGTGGGAGAAAAAATTGTCTCTCATGTAGTCCGGGTCTATGCGGTATTTAACCTATTTATAATTCTGTCACACAGGCAATAAAGGCTAGAGACAAAAACTTTGGTTTAACCAATATTTATTATACATAATAAAACATCAATCATGAGAATTGAATCAGACACATAACGAAAACTATCTAGTGAATTCAAATATAATAAACAGCATACTAACAATTATAAGAATTTTACAGAATTGAGAATTAACAAAACAAAATAAAAACAGTCTCTTTTTTGCACACAACGTATTTCATTTTAATTTTCAGAAATGCGGATATCTGCTAAGCATTATTTTTTTTAAATAATAATTTCGTTTTATTTGTGGTCAGGCTCTGATTTGGAATCGTATTTCATACTAAAAAAATGATCATATATGTACTTTTTAACGACATAATAGCGTATAATTTCATCTAATTAATATAGAACACACATTCTTTTATTAAAAACACTCCTACATATATAATCTTGAGTTATATTTGAGTTTCATATATGCAATGCTCGGATTTGGGTATCACAAGTTAAAAATATATAATTCGGAGCACATTTGGTTACGCGAAGCTGAAAAGTTACGAGTTTTCGCTATTTAGTGAGACAAAATGTTAGTGTAGTGTAGCCTTCGTAAGATCTCGTTTTGTAAACAAACAAATGTCACAGCCTATTGTAAGGATGGAAGTTACATCAGGACATTTGAAACATCCAGTACCAAACGTGAGAGTAAATTTTGTGGTATTTTTAATTAATTTTTACTTTTAAATTGTGGGCGCGTTAGCAGTGTAGATTTGTTTGCTGTAAATCAAATATACAGTCAAAACGTCAGCAGTCAAAACGTCCCAAAAGTGTACCATTTTAACTCCCCCGTACGAAGGAGTTTGTTTGCTACTAAAATGAACTGTTTGCTTCTAAGCTGATAAAACAATATTTGAATGGAATTATTATCTAGCAAACCCTTTTGATTGCAATAGTTTCATAGTAGTTATTCATATATTTTTAATATATTGTACCCCAAGAGTAGTTGTATAACAACGCTGGATGACATCTAAAAGTTAAACCACCGAGTAAAGATAAGAGTGGCCAGCTATGCCATACGCTGTCGAATGCATTTGATATTTCTCATTGACCTTTTGTGGTGGGGATGTTTAGACTTGCTCTTTTATACTGTCACTAAATGTTTTGCTTTGTATGGCAGATTTAAACACATGCAACATAATTATAATTAGTAAAAATGTAATAAGTATGCAATGTTATGATGAAAAATACACATAAATACCGCATTAACCCAAAGTAGATGTATTCAGAATCGTGTATATTTGTACAATTTTAAACTCCACATTAATTATGGTTTATCTAAATTATAACTGTTTCTTTACTTCTAAGATGATTCTTGAGATCAGAGAATAGCATGTCTGTTTGGAGAGAGTGTCTTGAAGGGCTGTTTCACGACGCCTTTCAAAACAAATGTGTGAAATCCTCGTGAAACAGATTTAATTATTTGGATATTATATTTGGCATTCGCGGCATGCGAAGGAACTGCTGAATAAGGGTTCTGATTAACGCGCGTCAGTTACCTCGCTTTCACACTTGTTCTGTTTCCTCTGTATGTTTTAATTGTTACCTTATAATATTCATAGAATTGGTTTCATTTCCAAAAATGTTGGGTGCTTTTATCCCTCATTTTTAGCTCGACTATTCGAAGAATAGGTGGGCTATACTACTCGCCCCGGTGTCGGCGTCCGGTTAAAGTTTTAGGGCAAGTTGGGATTTTCACTTATAGGTCCAATACCCTACATTCAATTGACTTAATTCGCGACTTTACGGTTTCCCATAATCCCTTGCGCGCGCATGACTTCCGGTAAAATGTAAATAAGGAAGACGCTAGCAAATTTGAAGAAATACAACAGCAGAGATGCAGTTAATCCAATCAAAGTACCGCCTTTCGATATGGTGAGAATAAAATGTATATAAATAGTTCATATTTGTAGAAGATATCAAAGATTTAACCCATTGTACACGATCACACTCTAGATTTATTAAATGGGTGGAGTAAATTTGCAGAGCAGATTTCGTATACATGTATGTCGAGTTGTGAATGTACGTAAATGAAATTGAAAATTTATATAAAAGTTAACCTGTCACCTGTGTAGTCTTCTGAATGATTTATAACTAGTTAGTTATGTTTAAATATTATGATTGCCACCGGGCTAGTCGCATACACCCAGGCCTGGAATTAAATCGGGGTCCAGATTGTCTTAAAACCCATCCATAAATAAGTCTGTGAGTAACTTACCTTTTTTATAAAAAATATACTTTTTATGTTCCATTCCTTTCTTTACAGATATGATTCAAATGTGCTGATGATATCTTCTGAGATCATTACTTTCAATGAAGAACATCACTACAATTGGTTGGGCTGCTAGATTGGTAGCAACGTGATGGACAGCTAGTGCCTGTTGAAACACTATTGTTGGTTGGACATCTGTTGCTTACTGGATCGCTATATTGGATGGACCATACGTGTTGGCTGAACAATTATAAATGGTTGGACCGGAAGTGTTGGTTGGACCATCATCGTTGGTTGGACTGCTTGTTTGACAGAATGTGTGATGACAACTAGTGTTGTTTAAATCACTGTTGGATAGACAGCTATTGTTTATCAGACAGCTATAATCAGTTGATTTACAAGTTTTGGTTGAACAACTTTCAATGGAAGGACAAGAAGTGTTGGTTTGACCACAAGTGTTGGTTGGACTGCATTTAATGGATGAATATCTTGTTGAGCCTGATTTGACTGCAACGAAGTGATGATTGAACCGCTATTGTAGGTTGTCAGGTCATATTGGTTGGATTCCCATTGCTAGTACTTGTTGGATGCTAGTACTTGTTGGATCTCTTGTTGGTTGAACTGTTTTTTGACTGTTATTATTGATATTCATACATATATAATATGTTATGTGCTAAGTATTCAACACCTTTTTTATGTTTATTATTATTATTATCATAAGAGATATTATTATTAAATATATATATAATTAAATATTTTTATGTCCTTGTACTTTATTTACGTTTAACATTTACGTTTTACAATGTGCATTATAATGTTTTATTATATAGATAATTAAATAAATATTAATATTTTAATTCTATACAACCATTTGTTTTTGTTTTGCTATAATTTGTATGAAAGTATCAGACATTTTCTACAGAAATAATAAATTTGTCATAATCCTCCCCCCCCCCCAAAAAAAAACAAAAAAACAAAAAACAAACAGAGCTCATGGTGTTCATTATATGCGGATTCTAATAAAAATGAATAAGTTGAATTGCATTATTGAATGTATGATTCTTCGTTGAATTTGATGAGATCTCCTACCAACTGACCTTGAGGGACCTGCACCTTTAAAACTGCAATCTCACAGATTAACTGATTTATCAGCTATCTTACATCACTGGTTTACAGACTTTACAGTCAAAACGGTCAAGATATGTAAAAATGTTCCCTGATTTTCTATCAGCAATCTAATATCACTGGTTTTCAGACATTTTTTTTTTGTCAAAACAGTCAGTCTGTGAGAATGCGGCTTTAAACTTGAGCACTGTATTTACAATGATGAACAATCTTAGTTATGAAAATTTTAATACAGCAGCAGCAGATGTATTTAATCATTCAAGTCTTTAAATATTATGTAGAATCTTGCTGGACATGAGCATATTGTTTACGGAAATTTGCACGTGTATCAAGTTTAATTCAAATCTCAAGGCTGTTTGAATTTGGGCCAAGAAAATATTCGGCCTACAGTACGCTAACGACACCTAGGCTTATTGACTATAACAATACTAAAGTAACATGATAGGAAAAAGCTCGAACCAAGGGCTGCCGGTATACTAGCACAGCACTCCTACAAACTAAGTGAACCGGTTGGCTAGTTATTGCCCACAAACGTTAACTCGATTTTATGTCTTTAATATTTACCATGGGAGTTAAACAGTCATTGAAATAAAAAGAACATAGACAATCATATTGATAACAACAGCATTTTTTACAATTTAATAATACCATTATATAATTAAATAACAATAAAAATTGTCCTTGGTATGAAATAATCCCTTTAAAGGTTCATTTGCCAAGGGTTAAAAACCCCCATCTTGCTTCTTTTTGAAAAATCTCTAGCTTGTTCGGCTGTTATCTTTTTCTTTAGTCCTTGGAGTCAAGGAAAGTTTTCATTCATATTGACACACTTCATTTATTTTATCTCCGCTCTTGAACCGAATTCAGTCTCTTGTGTTTTGCACAAAAATATCTTGTAAAACCACTGATATAGCTGCTATCAGATCAATGGTATTAACTGCCTACTCCTGTTCAGCATCAACTTGGCAGACTCAAACAGACACAATGAACATCTCTGAAATTAAATAAAATAGTTATATCATCATCCAAGTGAACCAGAAAAATAAGATATAAAAGACTCTAAAGAGGCTGTTAAATCTGCACTCTCACAGATTTACCATTTTGACAACTTTTTTTATTTGTTGTCTTGCTATTTCCAAGACAAAAATAAAAAAAAGTTGTAAAAATGGTATTTCTGTGAGAGTGCAGCTTAAAGAAAAATGTTTTTAAATATTTTTTTTTACTTAAATATGAACATCTGTGATCCGATCTTTTTTGTCAGCAGCCTTATATCACTGGTTTTATTGCACGTTTGCATAAATGGCTCGTTCGAAGACAAAAAATAAAACAGTTGTCAAAATGTTTAATCTGTGAGAGTGCAGCTTTAAAATCATTCAGATATTTAAATAGTTACAATTTACTAGTACATTATTTATCAGCTGTTATTCTAAGACCTGTTTATTGTTTATATCAGCACAGCAGGCAACATTTAAATGCCCTTCATAATCACATTATGCTTTAAGCTTCATTTACTTGACTGCTTTAAAGCTGCATAGTCCACCTAAATGGCCGTCAACCAGTCTTTTGACAATTTTTAGACTATGGCAGACTGGTGACGTCGTTACAGGGATACACATGAAATGTCAAAATAATAAAAAAGTATCCCTGATCGCTCATTATTGTAGCTATAAAGCTGCATATCTTAACAATTTCACACTAATTGCAAAATATTATTCATTTAATTTAATAACAAACCCAACAAACCACAATTTTATGCATAACAATCAATATGTATTTGAACCTTTAAGAACCGCTAAGAAAGTATTTACCATTATATTTGTTATTTTACCCCACCCACTTAAATGTGTACTGAAGTTGGGTATAAACGTCGAAAACTTCATTGACATTTACAAAACACGGTTGAAATTTATAGAAAAATATACAAACTGATGTTCCTAACATGTTTTACTCACCTATCAATTTATTTTGCCACTTATGCTCTCCTTTTCACTGGTCAACATCACACACATACATTATCGATATCTAGGGTAGACATTTACCGGAAGTCATGCGCTCGCAAAGGATTATGGGAAACCGAAACTAACCGAATACTTCACACAGTTGTTCAGGGCCATCACATCATGAGGTTAGATAACTCCATATTATTCTTTACACAGATATGGCCCCTGATTGACTATGAAACTCGGGTTAAAGTTTTAGGGCAGGTTGGGATATTTATAAATAACTTCTATACCCTTTGTTCAATTGACTTAATACTTCACACAGTTGTTCAGGACCATCACACAATGATGTTTCATAACTCCATATTACCCTTAATACAAGTTATGGCCCCTGATTGACTTAGGTTAAAGTTTTAGGGCAAGTTGGGATTTTCACTTAAAACTCCAATACCATTCATTCAATTGACTTAATACTTCACACAGTTGTTCAGAGCCATCACATAATGAGGTTAGATAACTCCATATTATCTTTTATAAAAAATATGGCCCTTGATTGACTATTGGACTTGGGTTAAAGTTTTAGGGCAGGTTGTGATATTTATTAATAACTTCTATACCCTTCATTCAATTGACTGAATACTTCACACAATTATTCAGGACCATCACCCAATGAGGTTACATAAGTCCATATCCTTAATACAAGTTATGGCCCCTGATTGACTTAGGTTAAAGTTTTAGGCAAGTAAAAGTTAAGGGCAAGTTGAGATTTTAATAAAATAACTTCTATACCTTTCATTCAATGCACTTAATAAAATTCAAAATTATTTATGACCATCTTACAACAAGAAACATAACTCCATTTTAACCCTAAATACAAATTATGTCCCTTGAATTATTTTTTTTTAATTTCTTTTGATAGGCACATTTTTACATTCTTAACCAGTTTTTTACCAAGGGAAAACAAGAAGGGCTATACTATATAGCCATTGAATTTTTATTATTATTATTATTTTATTTTAATTTCTTTTGAAAGGCATATTTGTATATTCTTTACCATATATTCATAATGGGAAATCAAGTTATTTGAATGACGTGCGTCATTGTTTGGGCGGGCTGGTGGGAGGGCAGCATCAAAGTCACCTTATGTATTGAATAATTTTAGTTAGGTTTGAAATAAATAGACCAAACTTGGTAATATTTCATTGTTATTGTATTCACTTCTAAGTCAAAGCGGCGAAGTCGAGCGCGCTGTCTTACGACGGCTCTTGTTTCATAAATGTTTAAAGGTGAAGCTGCAAAGCTTGTTATGATAATTTATCTGTTGTGTTCTAGTTCTCAATGACATTATCAAAATAAAGAAGAAAAGCAAACCCCAATTGTATCGTTGCAATACTAAGGCCAGCATTTTTTTATATTGTGGTTTACGGGAGCGCCGACCCTATTTTTTGCCAAAACCAAATAAAAATTAAAGTTCTATCATTATCTTTTATTTTTATTATGGCCGCCGACCGTCATTTTTTCCTGGCTACGAAAAAAGATTGATAACGAAAGATGATTCGGAGACGATTTGTCAAATTTTATCCTATTCCGCTACTATAACGGCTATTTTAATTGGATGTTCACTGCGCTTAATAAGAAGCCAATCAGAATCATCGTAGTGAATTTTCCGTTAAAGGTCAAGTTTTAAGTAGTTCAAAGATTATTAGGAAGTTTGGAAATTTCGTAAGACGAGAATCGGAGAATGGATATGCTGAGGTTGATAGTAGGTTTAGTGATGTTAGGAAAAATCATTCTATGAAGAAGGAAGAGCGAAAGTAGGAGAGGATGCTATCTATGTCGCTATCCCAAAATCTGTATTCTCCAATTTCACATTGAAAATATGGACGAGCGGAATTGGGAAAGGCGCAAGTGAATCAGGATCTCTAAGGATAACAGTACTCGATCTGAAATAATCGGAGGAAATATGGGATTTGCACCTCTTTCATGATGAGACAAAATCAGAACCACTTGAGAAGACGTTCAGTAGGCCAGAGGTTGATGGTGGATATCTAATGTTGGACTTCAATGCCTTTGCGGCAGTTATCGATGTTTCATATTCGATAGAGGGGATAATTCCAACCACTCCAACAAGATCTACCATAACAACTACAATACCTCCAACAACGACTGAGTCATCGACAACAGCCATCACCGAAGTTGAGGATAATAAGAAGGAGAAGGAAAGCAAAGCTGAGGTACTGGGATTGTAGTGGGTTGTTCAATTGGGGGGTTGTAATGTTCAGCATAATCTTCTGTGTATTCGTTTGGTACAAACGCAGGAAAACGAAAGGTCAGGTAGAAAACCTAGTCCAAATATTTGTACGTTGACGGATTTTTTTTTATTTTTGATATGGCAAATCCTTCAGTACAAATTGTTTAGTATCAAAAGTGGGTAGTTATTCCTATCAGGATTCCGGGTTAAAGCATATTGCGTCTATAAAATAACAAAAAACAAGAAATATTACCAAATAATGTTATTTTATATTCCGTACACAAAAAATTAAATATCCAACTTATAATTATGAGTTTGACGGGTTTTCTTCATTTCATTCTGTCAAAACATAACGATATATACATGAAGGACACCTGCAAGGCTTCAGGGCACAATTTTAAAACACTCGGAACATTTCGGCCATGGCCGAGTTGTTACGATTGTATTAACGAGGTCTATCTCGAAGCTTGTCGGAGGAGGCCGAGTTATTGCGATTGGATCGAGTTGTTCCCCTTGGCATAATTGTCTGTGTCAGTCAACTTTCGTTTTATTGGAAAGGTAAACAACATGTTTTAATGCATTAAATGTTTGTTTAGTGCAAAATAACTTTTCACTTACATGGTAAAATATCAATATAAACCTTTATGATCAATTTCAACCATAAAATACTTCACTTCAAACAATTTCAATATTTTTAAAACACCCCCGGTTTTTGCACTAACCCGTTTAGACGTTAATGATTGGAAGAATCCCGTATAACACGTCTATTATTTAAGACTAGTAGAAAACCAAGAACATCGTCAAGTCAAGAGCAGGAAGAGACTCGCAGACTGTGAAAAATCATGAAGAAGAATATTGTATTTTATCAGATTGGATCATTTTTATTTTATGTCGTTTTCAGTATTGAAAGTTGAAACTTAACATTTTTTACATCATGAAATATAAAGTCATTATTATTATTAAAGTTATTAAATATTTTCAATTGATTCTAATCGACAAAACACTTCGAAATCATTGGTACGCAAAGAAAAATTAATGTTATCAGTTGGTGAAGTTGTGGAATAATTTAATGCTCAGTTAAAAAGTAAAACATTAAGACAAAGGAAGTCCGTGCCGAGAAACTGACAGACGGTTGGCGGATGGAGTTTTCAACAGATTGTACTAAGTATGACCTTTATTAGCTCAAGCTTGGAGCATACTAATGTTTAAAGTGGTCTTAACATTGCTTTATGTGCATGTAGATAGAGTTCAACTGAAAAAAACAACAACACTAATTGAGCATTAGCATTTTGCAAAAGCTTTATTCTTGGTCCTTATGAAATATATATTTCAATAAGGTACTATTATTGCCAGAAGTAATTCATTTTTAGAACTGAAAAGATAATGGACAATAATTCGGCACTGACAGTTAAATTTTTAAACATTTCCAAATACTGTACTGATTTGCTAAAACTTAATTTCTGATATTCTATAGAAACATTTTGTGCACCTATCTATAAAGGACAATATAGATTCCAGTTTTATTTTTCGTTTATATTTTTGTATGTTCATCTTTACATGATGTTTCAGCCAAGGTCATGGCGTTCATAATGAACGCCATGACCTTGGCTGAAACATCATGTAAAGATGGCATAAAGATGTGCCGGGAGTGGGGTAAACGTAGGATTGTGTAAGGCCCAGCGAAATTAACATCATCTGAGGCTCAGTCGGTCACCGGAGTTGAGGAAGCGCTTCTTTACATATGCGGGGATCCGCTCTTCCACGCAAGGACTTACAGGTACCAAATCATTGTCAAGGAAGGCTTGTCATGCAGTACTTAATAGAGGCATCTTATTAAGAAGGTCGGACATTCAACTTTTCTAGCCTGAAAATCATCTACTTGAAACAAGCCTAACTCAGTGCCCACCCAATTAATTCTCATAGCATTGTTTAAGTGGCAGCCTTGTGATTCAATATGACTGACAACTTAGTTCACTGTATAAGTACTTTGTTTAAGCCTGTATAACGAACCCATAAAATGAAGGTCACAAATGAATATTTTTGCGTTTTCAGGTCAAACAATGATTTTTGACGATATCTGCTTCTACTGTGAGGTCAGTGATGTTCTAGACACTGATGAAGTGCGAGTTTTAAAGGAACACTTTGACATGGTTTGTCCGATATGCGCAACATGCAGGGAAACAAAACCTTCCATGACTAAGGGGCTAAGAAAACAATAAAAAAGTGCAAACAAATAACAGTTCATATGACCACAAAGAGATGCTTTGAAGTATTAATAGAGACAATTAAAACTGAGGTGTTTATATGTGTAACAATTAATTTTAGTCATAGCAGTGACATTGTTACAATTGTTGTATATAATGTCTTCTTTTTGTGTCGCCTGAAAAGACGACATATAGGGGTTACTTTTGTCGGCGGCGGTGTCGGTGGCGGTGTCGGCGGCGGCGTCCGCGTCCCATTTTCGCTTGTCCGGGGTATATCTCCTAAACTATTAGTGGTATCAACTTGAAATTTCATATGTAGATAGATCTAATAGTGCACAAGAACTGTTACTCTTGCTTCCATATTTTTAGAGTTATTGCCCTTTGTTATTTTTCTTGCTTAAAGTTTTGTCCTGGGCATATCTTGTAGAATATAAGAGTTATCAACTTGAAACTTCATATGTAGATAGATCTCATGGAGGGCAAGTGCAGTGCACAATAATAGTAACTCTTGCTTTCTTAGTTTTAAAGTTATTGCCCTTTGTTAATTTTCATGCTTGGGTTTTGTCCGGGGCATATCTTGAAGAATATAAGAGGTATCAACTTGAAACTTCATAGCTAGATAGATCTCATTGAGGGCAAGTGCAGTGCACAAGAACCGTTACTCTTGCTGCCATATTTTTTAGAGTTATTGCCCTTTGTTAATGTTCTTGCTTAGGTTTTGTCCGTGGCATATCTCGTAAACTATAGGAGGTATCAACCTGAAACTTATTCCGTAGGTATATCTGATTGAGGGAAAGTGCAGTGCACAAAAACCGTAACTCTTGCATCTATATGTTTAGAGTTATTGCCCTTTGTTAATTTTCATGCTTAAAGTTTTGTCCGGGGCATATTTTGAAGAATATAAGAGGTATCAACTTGAAACTTCATAGCTAGATAGTTCTCATTGAGGGCAAGTGTAGTGCACAAGAACCGTAACTCTTGCTGCCATATTTTTAGAGTTAATGCCCTTTTTTAATTTTCATGCTTAGGTTTTGTCCGTGGCATATCTCGTAAACTATAAGAGGTATCAACCTGAAACTTATTCCGTAGGTATATCTGATTGAGGGAAAGTGCAGTGCACAAAAACCGTAACTCTTGCATCTATATGTTTAGAGTTATTGCCCTTTGTTAATTTTCAAGCTTAAATTTTGTCCGGGGCATTTCTCGAAAACTATAAGAGTTATCAACTTGAAACTTTATAGATAGATAGATCTTATTGAAGGGGATCGCAGTGCACAAAAACTGTATCTCTTGCTTCCATATTAGAGTTATTGGCTTTTGTTAATTTTCATGTTTAACTTTACTTTGCACACTTTTTTGTGTTTTTATTGTGATCGGTCTTTGTCCGTCGTCCGTCCGTCAACAATTGCTTAAAGAACATCTTCTCTGAAACTACCTGGCCAAATTCAATGAAACTTGACAGGAAGCTTCCTTGGGTGTCCCTCTACAAAATACAACAAGGGGTTACGATTGATTAACAACAACAACAACAAAATGGCCGACTTCCTGTTTTGCTTTAAAAAAACATCTTCTCTATCAGTCCAAATTCAATGGAACTTTACAGGAAGCTTCCTTGGGTGACCCTCTACAAAAATACAACTTACACTTGAAAGTTAAATGGCAACATCATTGTCTATAAATGAATAAAATGCCAATCTAACAGCTATAATGTCGACAGTAAATAATTCGTCAGGCGACACATCCGACTCGCGGAGTTCTAGTTTATTTCTAATAGATACATTTTTACTTGTGTATGGAAAGCTGTAATATGATGATCATCTATGTGAAATAAATTTGTTTGGTTCTTGTAGTAGTATTTTTGCTTAAAGCTCAGAATCTTTAAGTGTACTTTAATATGTGACACAAGCTAAAGTGTAAAGAAATACAGCAATTATTTTTGTGTGGTGAGTTTGAACTAGAATGTTATAGTTGGAAACATTTAAAATAGATATTTTTACTACTAAGTAAACATTTAAGACATAGATCTTTCACGCGCAAATTGTGACAGTCATTATCGATAGTGTATTACAAAGAAACATATCAAATAGAACACATGATATGAAAACAACAGACTTATACAACAAATTCTTTTCATTAATAAAAAATAAGTAGACAATTTTCGTTATATTTACGTATTTAAAGTAGCATAAAATAACTTAAATCACCTTATTTTCAGTTCACAATAGTGTCTTTTCAGTTCAAAAGTATTATCAAGGTGCAAAAAAGACAATATACAAGAGTTGTAAAAATAAAATAAAAATGTTCTATCCTTACTTTTATTTTTATTTTTTTTGGTCGACTGGGGAAAATTTTGACTTTTATTTTTATTTTTATTTCTCCACCCCGACCCAATTTTTTTGAAAAATTTCCCGTAAACCACATAATAAAGAAATGTTGGCCTAAATGCAAATAAATTGCAAGTCATGATTTTGAAGTAGACTTTAACATCTTTTCATTTCTATGAATTACCATCAACACTGCATACGGATTACATCTGGAAGCTGGTATACACTGAACTTAATTAATGTATGCTTTTGTCATTAAATAATTGTATTAATATCGTACGTCTGGTGTTTCTAGAGGGTCCCTCCGCTTACAACGCACATTCTGGACACGGCGAGAGGCGTGCCCGCCTCCAACGTCCCAATGCTGTTTTCCCGCCAGAACGAGCGCGGGGACTTCGACCAGATCGAACAAGGGTTAGTAAAAACAACTAGGAACAGTTTGTCTAAGCTTCTTGTTATTTTATCCTGTCATTAGTTTCTGTTGTGTTTATACTACGAAGGTAGCATGTAGATGCCATGCTTTTGTAGTGCGCCAATTGTGACGTACAGCATTGATTAATTTTATGAATGCATCTAGATTCAGTGAAACTGAAACACCAAGTATGTCTCTAAATCGTCAAAAGTTTTCCAATCCTTATTATTTGTATTGTTGTTAAAATACCTTCTATATGTAAATTTGAAATAAATACTGTTTTAACTAAATCGTCAATAGTAAATGCTTGAACTTGTCGTGTATGGAAACATGGCATATATAAAACATTTAAAGCAGAAATATGCGGACTTCATTCCAGAACGACAGACAATGACGGCAGGGGCGGCTTTCTGCGGGGCGGTAGCTGGCAGCCGGGCGTCTACCGCCTCCGTTTTGACACGGACGCTTATTTCCAGCAGCAAAACACCACCGGATTTTATCCCTTCGTCGAGGTATACCAAATACATAACACAGAAGCGATTGAGAACGGTTGCGTGGATTATTTAATGTTACAATACAACGTGCTCGTATTTCTATCAAACCTGTAAATTAGGGTATGGCCTACGTCACATATGTAGTGCAATTAATTGAACCTGATCCAACTCTTTATTAAACGACAAATCTATTAAATATTCTTGCCTTTACTATAATGTTTAAACTTAACATATACTAACAGTCAATGAAAACACGCCCATTTAGAAACAAACTTGATTGCACACATGCGTATTTCAGGTTGTATTTCGGATAACGGACCCCTGTCAACATTATCACGTGCCACTACTGCTCTCCCCATATGGGTACAGCACTTACCGCGGCAGCTGAGAACGGAACTACCGGATCCTGGCATCATCCGGGGACGAGAAGCAGTAATTGCTTCACCAGTTTATGTACCCTAGTATTGTTTATATAGAAACAGAATTATTCAGAATTGTTATCGCAGAAAAACGAGGAATAATAACAATCAAACTTTGTTTGTTTTTTTCTGATTGTGGGAAAATGATGTTTTTGTTCATTGATCAATTATTGAATTCGGTTAACGCTTACAGTTGCTCTCGTTGTTAGCTAACTGTTTTCCTTTGTATCTCTGTCACAAGTTAGCCGCTAGCACGCAAGTTAGCCTTAAGGTTATGGACCACTAAATAAATCCCGTAGATATTCTATAGATAGATAGATTCATTTTGGTAATGAATACATGATACGGTAACATTAACACGATTTGTAAAATAATTAAGCATTAATTACAACATGCTTCCTAAAACAACATCACATCAACACAAACACACACAAAATAAACTCTTATTATTTCCCTTGTGATCATTTGTGTCGATGGCTTGACATATAGATGCAAAAATAATTATCTGGATATATAACTGCAATGTTTATAGATAAAAATATTATATTAAGTATGCCCCCCTTCGAAGGTTGCACATGTAGGTCGGTCGGTCGGTCCGTCGGTAGACCAAAGCTTGTCCGAGTGATAACTTAACAATCCCTTGACGTATGGTCACCAAACTTGACATGAAGGTTGGGCATGACCAGTAGATGACCCCTATTGATTTTGGAGGTCATCAGGTCAAAGGTCAAGGTCACAGTGACCTTTAATGGTAAAAGGATTTGAAAGCTTGTCCGAGTGATAACTCAACAATGCCTAGGTCCATGGTCATCAAACATGACATGGAGGCTGGGTCTGACCAGTAGATAACCCCTACTGATTTTAGGGGTTAACGGGTCAAAGGTCAAGGTGACAATGACCTTGAATGATAAAGGGTTGTCCGAGTGATAACTCATCAGTGTCTGCACCCATGGCCCTTAGACTTGACTTGGAGGTTGGGCCTGACCAGTAGATGACCACTATTGATTTTGGATGTCATCGGGCTAAAGGTCAAGGTCATAGTGACCTTGAATGATAAAAGGTTGTCCTAGTGATAACTCGAAAACCCCTGCACCCATGACCCACAAACTTGACATGGAGGCTGGGCCTGACCAGTAGATAACCCTAATTGATTCAAGGAGTCATCGGGTCAAAGGTCAAGGTCACAGTGACCTTGAATAATAAAAGGTTGTCTTAGAGAGATAAATCAACAATGCCTGCACCCATGGCACTTAAACTTGGCATGGAGGTTGGGCCTGACCAGTAGCTGACACCTACCGATTTTAGGGGTCATCTGACCAAAGGTCAAGGTCACAGTGGCCTTGGATGATAAAAGGTTGTCTTAGTGATAACTCGACAACACCTGCACCCATGGCCCTCAAACTCGACTTTGAGGTTGGGCCTGACCTGTAGATGACCCCTATTGATTTTGGGGGTCATTGGGTCAAAGGTCACAGTGCCATTGAACACAAAAAGCTTGTCTGTGCGATAACTTGACAATGCTCGCACCCTTGACCCTCAAACTTGACATTTAGGTTTTTGGTGACCAGTTGATGACTCCTATGGATTTTGAGTTCAAAGGTCATGGTCATAACTCATATTCATCATTAAAATTTTGTCATGTTTACTTATTCCCTGCTGCGAAGAGGACACTTTTTAATCTGCAAATATCAGTCATCATCTAAACATGATTAACAACTGTACCTAATATCCTCACACTTTGAATGGTCATAATCTTAAAACTGCCTCAAAGGCATCCAATGTCAATGACAAATCAGCTTTCATTTTGGTCCATGCATATTTCATAAAACTGTCCAAGTAATCCTGACAACAGTAGGGGGGGGGGGGGCATAATGTTTGACAAACATCTCTTGTGAATACAGTATCACAAGATAAGACTGCACATATTTGCTTGTAGATTGTATCGCAGAATATCACAGAATATCACATAAGTTGCTAGTAATCCTATCACATTATTATTCTCACAATATATTATTCCTAAGTATGCACATGGAAAATTATAAGCCATTGTGTGCTATTCTAAACACCTGTATTAAAATCTCAGGTATCCGCAACCGAAATTACAAAAGTTAAAAAAATTAAAATACGAAGTTGTATGAAGTGAGTTATTATTTCAAATTGTTAAGGAAATGGCGTTTAAGGGCAACGTATAGTGAATGGACAATTTGCACGCGAAATAACATTAAGTCTTAGTTTTAGTTTCAAGACCCTTGATGAAGGTTACACTTGTGTACTTGTGTGATTTTGGGCAATATACTATACGCATCAGTTTGGGTTTTCGTCGAGCTCATATGCGGTGATCGAGATATTGTTGTCACATTGGCGGTTATGTGTATGTGTGTGTATGTGTGTGCGTCCGTTCTTCCGTGCGTAGGTGCGTCCTTCAAGACTTTATCTTGTCCGGGCTGTATCTTGTACCTCAAATGTCAAGGTCACGCAAATAGGTCAAAGGTTGACATGATTACTGTTGATAAAAGTTAACCTTCTCCAGGTAATATCTTTACCATGCATTACATCGGTTATATTATGGCGGTTCAGTGTATGTGCGTGCGGTACTGCATCCGTCCGGACTGAACATTGGGTGGGCTGTTTATTGACGACGCGATATAGGTTTTTCAAAATCTTGCCATGAATGTTCATCATGATGAGGTAGCGTATCGCGCTCAGTACCAAGGTTTGTTTCTCAAAGGTCAAGGTGACGCTTTGAGATCAAAGGTTGAAATGATTACTGTTGATAGAGTGTACCTTTTCGGCCATGCTTTATTTTGTATATCGTTAATACAATGTAGCATTTCAAAACAGTTAAAATGACTATCGAGCCCGTGTGCGGTGAGCTAGACATAGCTGTCACAATGTCAGTTCTGTGTATGTACTAAGTGTGTTCGCCCGTCCGGACTGAACCTTGCCCGGGCTGTATCTTGACCATGCATTGCAGGATTTACAAAATAACTAGCCATGAAGGTTCAGCATGATGAGTTGGCGTGTCGCGCCTAAGTCCTAGGTCAGTACCTCAATGGTCAGGTTCACGCTTAGAGGTCAAAGGTTGAAATATGTCTGTATCAAAGACTCTTTCGACATTTCGCCCGTTTACACATAGATTTTTTTGAAAAGACGCACCGACCAGTGTTGCAAACTTTGTTACATGTTTCTACAGTACACTATTAACTTGAAAGGTAAACAATATCATAGATATTTAAAAACATATCGCCAATAAAGGTTCACCCGAAGTCGAAAATCAAAAACAAGTTTAGCTGAATCTGAAACATTACGGAACACTTTTCTTCCTCTTGTAATTGTTTACAATAAGTTGTTAGCCGTATCGGATGTACACTCCCCCTTCCTTCTATGAACGTCATTCAGCGACTTCATATAAAACTGAATATGAGGACTACATCAATAACCTACAGGATAAATGCAGTTGTGCCGAGACATACGAAAGAATAATACAAAACCGCCGCATGCAATCAAACGAAACATTATGGCATTAGCTCAAAGAAGAACTCTTGTCGGTTGGTATCGTTACATGACCCAATAAGGAAGATCGGGGTTCGTTCTAAATTGACAAATAAATGGAAGGGCCCATGCCTGGTGACAATGGAAGTCGATGACCTTGTTTGTATGGTCGAGCGGACACCCGAATGCAAATCAAGGGTGTATAAAAGTTAGCTACAGTCAGTTGAAGACACAAAAAGGCAAAAAAGAAGGGACAAAGAAAGAAAGACGAAGAGGAGGAAGTTATTGCAAGATTGCAGTTGAGAAAGACGACACCGGAAATACGTAGCCCAAACACCATGATGAAGAGGACAGGCCGCAGGAAGACAAGAAGAAGAAGGGGCATCTGGGGAGCAGAAAGCGGGAAGAGGCGTGCGACAGAAGAGGAGGAGGATGGTATCAGCTTGACGACACGTTCATCAGCTAGAAGAACAACAAGTGTGGCACCA
The DNA here is from genome assembly GCF_026914265.1 of Mya arenaria. Lineage (NCBI taxonomy): Eukaryota > Metazoa > Mollusca > Bivalvia > Myida > Myidae > Mya > Mya arenaria. Next base: position 79,257,814 of record NC_069124.1, read on the forward strand.
GTGCCATTGTATGGAGACAAAACTGGAACACTCCGGCCAAAATCAACTCACATTCTATTGAGAGGCACAGCGGGACTGGATCAGTGTCGGGGAGATGTTGTTTGAAACAAATATGGATGAACTGAAGTGGCAACCAAAAGGCTTGAGATATATGTCACCTGAACAAAAGTTGATGTCACATGAACATGCTGCCATGTTTATAGAGCACGAGCGGAAGGGTAGCATACAGAGCATGGTCGTCGGGCATTACTGGACAGATATAACATCTAAGTTTGGAAGAGGCAGCACTCCAGAAGTCGAGGAAAATACCAGACAAAGAACCGGGAGTAAGCTCCGTTACTACAACTTGGTATTCATTAAAAATGTTGCAAAGGGACCTGTGGACGAGGATCGAGTATCTTCTTTCAGCAGCAGTTTAACAAAGACACATAGATGGACTGACACTGATTTCTTGACCAGTACCCTAGACGAAGCAGGCGTCTTTAGTTGCGTGTTTAATCATGAGCTTCGATCATTGTTATTGATAGTCATTAATTACTCTTATTATACACTCATATTTTTGTTTTAAACATGCAAACATTATTTGTAATTGTTTGTGATGATTTGGAAAACAATTCCTTATTATTTTATGTACTATGAAGTGTTTCTCGCTATCATAATTTTATAATCCAGAAGGACTATTTAAATAGGAAGGGGGAAGTGAAATGTAATTGGCTATGCATATTCGCCGAACAGTTTTTCAAAATAGTAATATTTTAAATGTTTAATCTACCTGGTTAATTGAAAAAGTGTCTGTGTTTTTTTTTATTTTATTGTGAACAGTAACTATTATTGGTCTCAAAAATAAATTAATTCCCCCTGTCAATACGTTGTATTGTATACGCCGTTCAGTGGCTATACATAGCTCATGGTTTAGTGTACTAACTACTCTGTAGAATGCCATTTCACGCTGTTTATTGAAACACGGGAGCAAGGCCGTGTGCTTTGGGCGGTCTCTTTTACTCGTAATAATATCTTCGTAAAACGAACTTTATAGGTAAATGCTATACTTCTCTACAAGGTTACATTAAACCATATTTTACGTTGTTAACGTCACGGACGATCACGATTACGGTAACGTATCATTGTGATTTCGTCCGGATTCCACGTTGCACTATATTAACTCTGGTGGATGACTACAATCTCCGGATTTCTGCACGGCTCCTGATTGGATGAGATTGGCTGTGTCACCACAAACCATTTATTTTTTGTAAGAACTAACTAACAACCGTTAACCATTACACACGATAGGTTTGAACATCTGGTCCAAGATCAATCAGAAGCCTGAATAATCCAAAACGGCCAATCTTATCCGATCAAAGCCGAATCCACGCAAGAATTTGCATACGTTGTTTGTATCATCTTCTTTGTGGTGGATCTGCGGAGTACAAATGGAGCATCATTGCTTCTCCCTCCATGCGCAAAGAGCATGGGCGGCCCGTCCTCAACTTGGAAGTTTCATCAACGTTGAAGCATGCATGTAAGGTTCGCCATGAAAACACCTGGAACATAATGTTTCAGTACGATTTTCATGCCGGTTGGTCCAATGTCATATAAAAACTTGAATGCTTGTCTGCATATATCATTTCCCTGAAAAAAAATCATACAGCTGTGTGAAGTTAGCTAAACATACGACATTGGACATTGGACATTAAAAAATGAAAGTCGTGCTGGCACAACATTGGACAACGTTCAAAAATGAAGGTCATGCTGGCACGACATTGGACATTAAAAAATGAAAGTCGTGCTGGCACAACATTGGACAACGTTCAAAAATGAAGGTCATGCTGGCACGACATTGGACATTCAAAAATGAAAGTCATGCTGGCACGACATTGGACATTAAAAAATGAAAGTCATGCTGGCACGATATTGGACATTCAAAAATGAAAGTCATGCTGGCACGACATTGGACATTCAAAAACGAAAGTCGTGCAGGCACGCCATTGGACATTGGACATTCAAAAATGAAAGTCGTGCTGGCACGCCATTGGACATTGGACATTCAAAAATGAAAGTCGTGCTGGCACGCCATTGGACATTCAAAAATGAAAGCCGTGCTGGCACGACATTGGACATTCAAAAATGCATGACGAGCTGCTGGCACGACATTGGACATTCAAAAATGAATGTCGAGCTGCTGGCACGACATTGGACATTCAAAAATGAATGTCGAGCCAGTACGACATCGGACATTGGACATTCAAAAATGAAAGTCATGCTGGCACGACATTCAAAATGAAAGTCATGCTGGCACGACATTGGACATTCAAAAATGAAAGTCATGCTGGCACGACATTGGACATTCAAAAATGCATGTCGAGCTGCTGGCACGACATTGGACATTCAAAAATGCATGTCGAGCTGCTGGCACGACATTGGACATTCAAAAATGAATGTCGAGCTGCTGGCACGACATTGGACATTGAACATTCAAAACTGAAAAACGTGCTGGCACGACATTCGACATTGGGCATTCAGAAATGAAATTCTTGCTATATTTTGCAATTTTCTTCGAACTATAACGATGATGATGTCAAAGGTACGTACAGAAAAGAAATATCACTGCTTTGGAATTTGTTAGGTTTATATAATTATTTGCGCCTGGTTTCCTTTCAACCACTTACTCGATTGTTATCCATAGTGTCAGTTATGTCCGAGACCATTTCCAATGGCTCTGGTGTCAAACTTTACATTTATATATTTTGTATTCTGTGAAACCTATAAAAAAAACGTCTGTCGTATGTGACGAAGAAGTCTTTTGGAATTATTTAATGTCGATGTGACTGATTATAAAACACTATGTGATAATAATGTCGACTTATGAATACCCAAAAGGTTTATCAAACATATTATTTCATACAAGCGTTACCAAATGAAGACGACGAATGTTCAATGTCGGGCTAGAACGACATTCAATTTTGAATATTCAATGTTCAATGGTGTGCTGGCACGACATAATTTTTGAATGTCCAATGTTGTGCCAGCACGACGTTCATATTTGAATGTCTAATGTCCAAAGTAGCACGACTTTCATACCATGTAAAGCTTATGCTCCCCATTATACAGTTCCTTTCCATCCGTTTATACTACCGTATATTATTTATACGGGAATCGACTATTTCACCATCAAGATGGCAAAATATTGTTCATTACTACATTCTCCGATGGTTCGGACAAAGTTATCCTAAACTAAGGCTAATGGTTTATTGATTGGTCAGTATGTGTCCAAAGATATATATTAACCAATCAAATCGATAAGCAAACTAGTCATTATATAGACGGTGGACAACTTATCAAGGTTTAATGGAGTTGTCTGACGACGAAACTGTTACTAGTCGAACCCCGTTGGCTCGAGCTCGCTTGGCTCGAATTCCTCGTTGGCTCTAAAGGACGTTTTCTTTATACTAAAGCTAAGCATTTCCGTTTGGCTTGAAATTTCCGAGGCTCGAGATATTTTCGCCGGTCCCACGGAGTTCGAGCCAAAAAGGTTTGACTGTATATATATCTCTAAAGACGAATTGTAGTACTGTTCGGTTGTCATCTGGATGTGGGGAAATATGTCTGTACTACATATGTTTTAAATACTGATAAAATATTTGTATACGCATTTAAAGCTGCACTCTCACAGATTGAACGTTTTGACAACTGTTTCAAATACGAAAGTCATGCTGGTACGATATTGGACATTCAAATACGAAAGCCTAGTTGGCACGACATTGGACATTCAAATACGTAAGTCGTGCTGGCACGACAAAATTACGAAAGCCTAGTTGGCACGACATTCAAAAATGAAGGTCATGCTTGCACGACATTTGAAATTCGACATTCAAAAACGAAAGTCGTGTTCGCAAGACAGTGGACAAGGGACATTCAAAAATGAATGTTGTGCCAGCACGACATTGGACATTGGACATTCAAAAATGAAAGTCGTGCTGGCACGACATTGGACATTCAAAAATGAAAGTCGTGCTGGCACGACATAGGACATTGGACATTCAAAAAGTTTCATTTTTGAATGTCCAATGTCCAATGTCGTGTCAGCACGAGTTTCATTTTTGAATGTCCAACGTCCAATGTCGTGTCAGCATGTGTCAGAATGTCCAATGTCCAATGCCGTATGTTATGCTTACTTCACACAGCTTTTAATAGATTGCACCCATGATCACCACATTTTGTTTAAAATCAGAATTCATTGCAATGAGCAGGAGTGACTCAAAATACTTCTAGGATTTTCAGTTTCTTCTAAATATCTTGATAACTCTGATGTATGTCCGAAGAAATCATTATATAGAATCGTCGTATAAGCACTTATAAATGATTGAAAACAAATGAAGAATACACATTTCAATAATTACATTTCATCAATGGAATTTTATTTCCATCTAAGCCTTCTTACTTTCCATCTCCTGATACATCAGTGAGTGAATCATTCTTTTGAAGTTTTTCGTTAAAAAAATCAATATTTCAAACCGATTCTTGTCGAATATTTATTGGTTTATCCCCATCTTTATTCATTTCGATCAATTCACAATCTCGGAAATGCGACTGATATTTTGTATTTTAAACTTCTGTTGTTGTTGTTTTTTCATACGTATAGTATTGAACCTTTTGCTTATAATTTTATTTCGAAGGACTTGAATTCAGATATTTTATTCATTCAGGATTCTTCGCCAACATTAATATCTACAGGCAAATCATGAATCATATAAATGATTGAAACATCATCAGTGTTTCCGCGCAGTCATTCTCGCATAGTTCTAATATTACATAAAGAAATCAAAAAAAAATCATATATTTTAAAAAGAAATATCGCCATTTCACATGATTGTTCTAACTTGATGGTTTCACAGAGAGGTATAAAACTGTATATCAGTCGCCAAGTGTAATCTTTCTTTATATTTATATGTGTGTATTATTATAAATATTTAAAGTAAAATACATATTATATTAATATATACATATATAACTTTGCTTTGAATTTGTATAGGAATAATTATGCATTAAGTGTGGCCACTGTTACAGATTGTATACATTGTACATACAGTGCCTTGTTGTAAATTAATTTTTAGTATAAGAATTTTGCAAACGAGCGCGTCCAATTAGATTATATAGGACAACCATTATGAGTGAAGGAGAACGTTTGCACTTCTTCAGCTAACTGCCTATATGTTATGTAGTACTTTTACACAAGTTCCAGTAAGCGGGGATAGACAAAATCACTGGAACAACATAATCAGTGTGCATTACTGTCCTCAAAAATACCAAATATAAATTGTTTGATAACTTTATATTGTTTGCAATAATAGTCAACCGCAGAGAGTTTCATACCCATGCCTTTAACACGGTATACATTCGTGTTGTTTGCTAACGTCTTGTTGCATATATTACATTGTTTGTCAATGTGCCAGTCATACATGGTTGAAAATATGTTTTATATACATTTGATTTATTCCATTTTATCATGTACGTGAAGTTAGCGGCCTAGCGGCTTAGCGGCCTAACGGCGTGAAGTTAGCGGCCAAGCGGCCTAGCGGCCTAGCGGCGTGAAGTTAGCGGCCTGGCGGCCTAGCGGCCTAGCGGCCTAGCGGCGTGAAGTTGGCGGCCTAGCGGCCTAGCGGCCTAATTATTTTTTCTATGTCCAAGCAATTGTTAATGCGTTTTTTTTTTAAAACAATGATAAATCAAGGTTTTTTATTCATATAGTTACATAGCGGCCTTAAATTGTTATCTTTTCAGAATATCTTTCTTTATCTTTTATTCTAAAACAATTTTAAATTAACTGTTTTATGCACATAATATCACTCTGAAGCGTTTTTCAACTTTTTTTCAAAAAAGTCGATCGAGCACTTCAGCGGCCTAGCGGCCTAGCGGCCTAGCGGCGTGAAGTTAGCGGCCTGGCGGCCTAGCGGCCTGGCGGCCTAGCGGCCTAGCGGCCTAAAATGGTATCCTATTTCAAAGCATGAATACATGCATTTTCTTCTAAAACAATGACATCTTAGCTATTTTTATGCACAAATTAACACTTTGAAGCTATTAGCGATTATCAACATTTTTTTTTTAAAAGCGTCGATTAAGCAGTCAGCTATTTCAAATCATTAAACATGCCTGATCTTCTAAAACAATGATGTATTTACTGTTTTTATGCACAAATTATCACTCTAAAGCGTTTTTTATTTTATTTTTAAAAAGTTAATCGAGCACTTCAGCGGCCTAGCGGCCTAGCGGCGTGAAGTTAGCGGCCTGGCGGCCTAGCGGCCTAGCGGCCTAAAATTGTTTCCTATTTCAAACCATGTATACATGCATTTTCTTCTAAAACAATGACATATTAACTGTTTTTATGCACAAATTAACACTTTGAAGCTATTAGCGATTATCAACAGGTTTTTTTTCAAAAGTGTCGATAAAGCAGTCAGCTATTTCAAAGCATTAAACATGCCTATTCTTCTAAAACAATGATGTTTTTACTGTTTTTATGCACAAATTATCACTCTGGAGCGTTTTTCAATTCTTTTCCAAAAAAGTCGATCGAGCACTTCAGCGGCCTAGCGGCCTAGCGGCCTAGCGGCGTGAAGTTAGCGGCCTGACGGCCTAGCGGCCTAGCGGCCTAAAATGGTTTCCTATTTCAAAGCATGTTTACATGCATTTTCTTCTTAAACAATGACATATTAACTGTTTGAATGCACAAATTAACACTTTGAAGCTATTAGCGATAATCAACATATTTTTTTTCTTTCAAAAAAGTCGATTGAGCAGTCAACTATTTCAAAGCATTAAACATTGCTGATCTTCTAAAACAATGATGTATTTGCTGTTTTTATGCACAAATTATCACTCTAAAGCGTTTTTGTTTTTTTGTTTTTTTTTCAAAAAAATTTGATCGAGCACTTCAGCGGCCTAGCGGCCTAGCGGCCTAGCGGCCTAGCGGCGTGAAGTTAGCGGCCTAGCGGCCTGGCGGCCTAAAATGCTCTCCTATTTCAAAGCATGTATACATGCATTTTCTTCTAAAAAAATGATATGTTAACTGTTTTTATGCACAGACTTTCACTCTGAGGCGATTATCAACATATTTTTGAGAAGGATAGGCATGTTCACATGCTTTGAAAAGCTGACTGCTTGTTCGACATTTTGAAAAAAAGGTTGATAATCGCCTCAGAGTGATAGTGTTTGCTTAAAACAGATAATATATCATTGTTTTAGAAAACAATGCATGTATACATGCTTTGAAATAGGATGCCATTTTAGGCTGCTAGGCCGCTAGGCCGCCAGGCCGCTAACTTCACACCGCTAGGCCGCTAGGCCGCTGAAGTGCTCGATCGACTGTTTTGGAAAAGAATTGAAAAACGCTTCAGAGTGATAATTTGTGCATAAAAACAGTAAATACATCATTGTTTTAGAAGAACAGGCATGTTTAATGCTTTGAAATAGCTGACTGCTTTATCGACACTTTTGAAAAAATCGCTAATAGCTTCAAAGTGTTAATTTGTGCATAAAAACAGTTAATATATCATTGTTTTAAAAGAAAATGCATGTATACATGGTTTGAAATAGGAAACAATTTTAGGCCGCTAGGCCGCTAGGCCGCCAGGCCGCTAACTTCACGCCGCTAGGCCGCTAGGCCGCTAGGCCGCTGAAGTGCTCGATGAACTTTTAAAAAAAATAATAAAAAACGCTTTAGAGTGATAATTTGTGCATAAAAACAGTAAATATATCATTGTTTTAGAAGATCAGGCATGTTGAATGATTTGAAATAGCTGACTGCTTAATCGACGCTTTTAAAAAAAAAATGTTGATAATCGCTAATAGCTTCAAAGTGTTAATATGTGCATAAAAATAGCTAAGATGTCATTGTTTTAGAAGAAAATGCATGTATTCATGCTTTGAAATAGGATACCATTTTAGGCCGCTAGGCCGCTAGGCCGCCAGGCCGCTAACTTCACGCCGCTAGGCCGCTAGGCCGCTGAAGTGCTCGATCGACTTTTTTGGAAAAGAATTGAAAAACGCTTCAGAGTGATAATTTGTGCATAAAAACAGTAAATACATCATTGTTTTAGAAGAACAGGCATGTTTAATGCTTTGAAATAGCTAACTGCTTTATCGACACTTTTGAAAAAATCGCTAATAGCTTCAAAGTGTTAATTTGTGCATAAAAACAGTTAATATATCATTGTTTTAAAAGAAAATGCATGTATACATGGTTTGAAATAGGAAACAATTTTAGGCCGCTAGGCCGCCAGGCCGCTAACTTCACGCCGCTAGGCCGCTAGGCCGCTAGGCCGCTGAAGTGCTCGATCAACTTTTTTGAAAAAATAAAATAAAAAAACGCTTTAGAGTGATAATTTGTGCATAAAAACAGTAAATACATTATTGTTTTAGAAGATCAGCCATGTTTAATGCTTTGAAATAGTTGACTGCTCAATCGACTTTTTGAAAAAAAAATATGTTGATTATCGCTTATAGCCTCAAAGTGTTAATTTGTGCATCCAAACAGTTAATATATCATTGTTTAAGAAAAAAATGCATGTATACATGGTTTGAAATAGGAAACAATTTTAGGCCGCTAGGCCGCTAGGCCGCCAGGCCGCTAACTTCACGCCGCTAGGCCGCTAGGCCGCTGAAGTGCTCGATCGACTTTTTTGGAAAAGAATTGAAAAACGCTTTAAAGTGATAATTTGTGCATAAAAACAGTAAATACATCATTGTTTTAGAAGAATAGGCATGTTTAATGCTTTGAAATAGCTGACTGCTTTATCGACACTTTTGAAAAAAAAAACTGTTGATCATCGCTAATAGCTTCAAAGTGTTAATTTGTGCATAAAAACAGTTAATATATCATTGTTTTAAAAGAAAATGCATGTATACATGGTTTGAAATAGGAAACAATTTTAGGCCGCTAGGCCGCTAGGCCGCCAGGCCGCTTACTTCACACCGCTAGGCCGCTAGGCCGCTGAAGTGCTCGATCAACTTTTTTGAAAAAATAAAATAAAAAACGCTTTAGAGTGATAATTTGTGCATAAAACAGTAAATATATCATTGTTTTAGAAGATCAGGCATGTGTAATGCTTTGAAATAGCTGACTGCTTAATCGACGCTTTACAAAAAATGTTGATAATCGCTAATAGCTTCAAAGTGTTAATTTGTGCAAAAAACAGCTAATATGTCATTGTTTTAGAAGAAAATGCATGTATACATGGTTTGAAATAGGATACCATTTTAGGCCGCTAGGCCGCCAGGCCGCTAACTTCACGCCGCTAGGCCGCTAGGCCGCTAGGCCGCTGAAGTGCTTGATCGACTTTTTTGAAAAAAAGTTGAAAAACGCTTCAGAGTGATAATTTGTGCATAAAACAGTTAATTTTAAATTGTTTTAGAATAAAAGGTAAAGAAAAATATTCTGAATAGATAACAATTTAAGGCCGCTATGTAACTATATGAATAAAAAACCTTGATTTATCATTGTTTTAAAAAAAAACGCATTAACAATTGCTTGGACATAGAAAAAATAATTAGGCCGCCAGGCCGCTAGGCCGCTAGGCCGCTAGGCCGCAAACTTCACGCCGCCAGGCCGCTAGGCCGCCAGGCCGCTAACTTCACGCCGCTAGGCCGCTAGGCCGCTAGGCCGCTAATTTCACGCCGCTAGGCCGCTAACTTCACGTACATCATTTTATCTATGAATAGCTGGAAACATAGAGATTGAAACTGAATTGAAATGTTTATACTAATTTTCCAGCTAATGCAATCGAGTTCAAGTGCTGACTGTTGTATCCATTCATATAATTATGTATGGCATATTGGTGGTATTTAACAGCTCATCTTACTGTAATTCTTTTTCGATACTTACATGTTTGTAATTAAAAGATAAAATCGTTAACTGACAATCCTGATGGTAAACTATGTGTTAGTCTTGACATACTTTCGCCCCCAGTCAAATCATACTCCAGTGGCACGTGCACTACCCCAGATACAAGATTAGCATTGCTGTGACGTAATGTACTTGGGGCTCTAGGGGACGCGAACAAATTTTACTCGAATCGCCGGTAACCCTAAGGGAACAGTAATCTGTGTACAAATTGTTCAATAAACATGTTTATTAGGCCATAAAGACCATCAATAAATTAGAATTAGTGATGTTTATTAAACTCATCTTCTAATTAAGATAACACCAAAAAAAAAATCTCCGTCGGTTACTGAACGGTATTTTTGTATTTGTTTTTTTAAAGAGTACTTTTTGTTATACAAAGGTGCTTAAATGTCGATTCAAGATTATTTTTGAGACCATCTGTGTTCGACTTGATGGCTCATTGTGAAAGGTCAACGGGTAGTTGAAAGGGCAGGCCCCGGTTACACCATACGTTGGCCCCAGAGTCCAGATGTGATGTACTGATGGCCGTCAGCCGCATGCAACCACTAACCAGCCGCATACAACCACTAACCAGTAACATTTCGATGGTATGAAGATGGAATAATACGAAATAACAAACAAACAGTTCAGTTTGTAAATGTGCATGACATCAAACGCTCGAAAACACCCTACGAAGTTCTGTTGGTTTGATGAACATCGATGGCTCTTAGATTAATTGCCAGTGGACAAAGGTATTGTTACCTATGGCGAAGTAACAACCATTTTAAGTGATTTTAGATTTTATTGTAAACGATCTTGACACCATATAAAGAGCAAAGCCATTCACCGATGATGGAAATACGACTTTTAAGCGCCAATTATAGGTAAATTTGCGCAACCACAAGTCATTTGAGTGGTTTTATGGCGGTTATCGCCACAAGTGGCCGGTTGGGCAGGATATGAAGGTTGTATGGCAATGTTGGAGGTTTATAGAGGCGGACACACGAATCGAAGCCTGGACAATAGCCGGAGCACTGGGTAACAAGTCAACAAGCAGTGCCGTAAATTGCACATTGTCTTAATGGTACGATTATCAGTCTGTAATGAGCTAGTGTCAGTTCCAATATTCCGTTTCAACTAATGATTAACTTTAAATGGACGTTTTTCCAGTTCTTTGTAAATATACAGTTTGACACATGAAGAGTATTTCAAATTTTCCTTCACCAAGCGAAGTTAAAATCACCATTGAAAGCACATCAGGATAATGATAGAATAAATGTAAATTCAGAATATTGGCTTCGAAGTTCGAAACGCTAAGACAAAGATGTCTTATGACGTAACTTCGGTGGTTCTCCCGTTGACGTGAATCTCGTTATTTACTGGTTCCCGCTGACCGGCGATGGCCGCTGGGTCTCGGGAGACGCCGCGGTTGGACAATACGAGCGTTATCTCGAGCACGCATCGCGCACCGGCTGCACGAGCGATTGGTTCTCAGATTGCTATGGAACATTTGAGTGTCAGATCACCTGTGCGCATCGAACAGATAAAGAAGCAAATTGTTAAGCTCATCAACAGCATTTCACTGTATTGCCTAAAACCCGTAACGTACAATCAGTTCAGGGTCAGTTCATGTGATACTTGTACCGACAATTATAATATCATTATAACCTTTGAATGCTATATTCTTTACAATTTACTATAAAAGTTGTTTAAATCTTGTATGTATATTGATTTCACACAATAAAATTATATAAACCAAACCATAAAATCGCTTTAAAGGAGAACATGGTGCCTTAACTGAAGTTATGTTATACTTTGAATGATCCAATTTCAAGCTCCATTTGTTAGAGGGTTCGAAGCAGACCTTTATCAGAATGATATTGACCAGTAGTCCATCTTTAATGACCAATTAGTCACCCAAATCAGTGGTCAATAAAACCACACGAGCTCTGGAACAATCCTGTAATTCGAGGGTGTAGAACCCTCAGACGGCCGCTTCCTAATCACCCATTGAGCGGGTTATGTTAGCGCTATTTTTGAAATGAAAATAACATTACTGTCGGCATGTTGATATGGGAATGGTGCATTTAAATGTAACGCCATTTCAAAAAGTTTTTTATCCAGCAACTTGTGATGTAAATTTGTCAGTTTTCAATCAAATATAGGTTATTACTTGTTAGGAATATTTTTCTTTGTTTCGTATCACTTAATCAAGTATTCTTTTCTTTTCATTTAATCCAAAATACATGATATAGTTACTATTATAATAGTATTTAGACACAGCGTGGGTTGGTGTGGTAGTCTTTGATAAAGCCTATTAACATATATATGTACGTATCATCTGAAGCATTGTTGGCATTGTTGATCCTATCTTGTTTACTCAGAACCATTAATCGCTCATCACTCTTACATCGCTGTGATCTGTTATGTAGATATAAATCTGTGGAACCACTCAAGGTAAGAAAACCGCCCGTCCCTAGGCACCCATCAACGACCAAGGGGTCCCAGGCGCTCAACACTGCGCACAGCATGACTAAGTCCGATATATGATTGGGTACAGTGTATTCGGCATTGCTTTATCCGGCTCCTTTTTAAAAGTTTACGCCTGTTTACGCTCATGTTATTATTGGGTGACCCACAGTGGGCGGATGGCGTCCACCTATGTCAGTGTCCGCTTTCTAACCTGCCAATCATTTTCACCCGATTTTTAACAAAATAATATCAATGTGTATGCTTTGTATGCTATGTTTGATAATAAGCCTGATCGCAAAGTATATATCTCCAGAGTTACGACGCTGTTATTGTCAAAATTCTGACCAGATCACTTCTTACCAAACTGTCCTTGCCCGCTTCATATTTAGAAGGGCCCATTGTTTATTCAGTATTTACCGAACTTGGACATATAGTATTTGTTCGTATCGCGGACAAGTGCAATAACCAGTCTGGTCAATTCAGTAGCTCAGTCACCAGTTTGAGACTCCGTCTCGCTATAACTTCAGCACGTTCGATTGACGGAGGTATTAAGAGTGAGTAAAGGTATAACAAAACTCATTTAAAACCAAAAAAAAAGAATTTCATTTAACAAAATTTAATATCAACTTTCGAAACAACATATTACAAGGCGACAAAGAAAAATATACAAGCAAATAGTGTCAGTTTGACAGTCTCTATAAAATATTCAGAAGGCAAGTGTTTCTTTCAAATACCATGTAAATACATGAATTGTGTACATGTACTACTCGTATATTTTTTTCTTTACTTAGATAACGATCGATAAGATCAGAAGGAAACATTTCATTTATATAATTATAATAAATGCCAATACAATTATATACACATAATTCAATATTAAACAAAAATAACACGAATATGTTCATTTTATAGAACTATGTACAGAATAAGTTGTGGTCCCAACCAGCCTTGACTAGAGAGCGTGTACGCACGCACACACACTATCACAGATTGTCCATACATATATACGAACTATGACTAAATATGGTTTGTATCCAAAATAGCAAACAGCCGATATAAAGATATTTGAAAAAAATGCAATTATACACTATAAAGTACTGTAAGTATGTTTGGACCCATTTTCAAAATCATGAAACTAATATACAGAATATATATAAGAAGTAAGTTGTGGTCCCTGCATTCGATGTTATCAAAGAAGTGCATGATAATATGCAAGCGGACAGAACATAGCACATTTCCCGGCAGTTAAACTCTTCATTGTCTTTATTTGGCAATAAGCTGTGGACTCCACTCTGACTTGAGTCCTGGTAAGGAGGCCTGGTACATCCGGTACGCAGCCTCGGGCAGGGGCATACCGGGGAACCGCGGGAACAGGGCGGCCGAGGCGGCGGAAGGGAGCATGTTGCTGTCTGCGGAGGCGAAGTTACCGAACACCGGGAGGTAGCCGATAGGAATGTGGTCGTGGGAAAAAAGCCTTGCAGACGGTGGCGCCATCATCATGGCGGGATTGTAGGCGGGGTATATCCGGGGGTCGAAGAAATCCTTCGGGTTAGGCCGATCGGTTGATGATTTGCTGTCCTTGTTCGTGAGGGCGGATATGCTAAAGTCGCTCAGGTGTCGCTTCGGTGGCGGCGTGGTTTCCGGTGATAGAGAGCGCGTGCAGTCGGAGCACATGTCGGAGCTCGAGTCTTCCTTCTTTAGAAACGTCCTGCCGCAGGAAATACAGCTTCCCTGGGTGTCATCTTGAAATCAAACAAGGTCAGTGATGTTAATATTAAATTACTTTTAATAAATCCGGATACACTTCATCTATTACCAAACTTATCAGGGATAATCAAGTAATGCTTTAAACGATTGTTTTATGTTACTTCGTTTATAGTTTGTGAAAACAAACATACCTTCATGCGTTTTCATGTGAGTCTTGAGGTTGCAGTAGAGCGCGAACTTCTTCTGGCACGTTGGACACTCATGTGGCTTGTCGCCCGTGTGCAGCAGCAGGTGGTTCTTAAGGTTTGTCTGCTTGCTGAACCCGCGGTTGCAGACGTCACACCGAAACGGCCACGAGCCACTATGCACGTACATGTGAGAGCGCAGGTCGCCGGGAGTAGGGAACGACTTAGAACACTGGGTGCACTTGTGCGGCTTCTCCTGAAGAAATGAAACAAATATGTATAAATTGATAACTTTGCAGGTTTTTTTTTGTATAGTTACATTAGTTTTTCTATGATTTTTAACTTCTCGGATCGCTTGTAAAAATAAGGTTCGGATCGATCGAATGATTGATTAATGAATCGATCAATTTACTGAGTACACACCTTGTTGTGGGTCATCTTGTGGTAGTAGAGGTTGGACGAGGCTGTGAAGCGCTTGCCGCAGACTCCGCACTCGTGAGGTTTCTCCCCGCTGTGTATGCGTCTGTGTGTGTTGAGGGAGGAGGATGTGGAGAACGCCTTCCCGCATACGTCACACGCGTGCGGCTTCTCTCCCGTGTGGGTCCGCATGTGCCGTTTCAACAGGGATGGTCGGTCGAACCGCTTCCCACACACCTCGCATGGCAGCCACGTCCGCTCGCGGTTCCGTCTCGGACGGAGAGGCAGGAGTGTGCTGGGAGGCGAGGGCGTCTGGTCCTTGTAGGAAGGTGAGGAAAGGCTGCCTGGTGACGTCATAGGAGACCTGGAGTTCGATGTCAACGGTGAAGTGAATGCAGACGAGGTTTCTGATGTGAAACTAGATTTTGACGGTGTCTTGTAGGATGTTAGGTTAAGAGGCGACATCTGCTGTGGGTATGTGATGTGCGGGGACAACTCTGGTTCCGAGTAGCGGTCCGTCTCCGGGGTGTCTGTAGTGTGAGAGGCCGGGCTGCTGTCGTCCCCATGGTGTGTGTCGTCACTGATCCGTGACTTGCAGTCGTCGTCCCGGGATAACGGTGACGTCAGCAATTCTCTCGACCCAGTGAACGGAATTGGCGATACTGGTGCTACATCCGGCTCTGTCTTAACTGCAAAAAAGTTACTAATACTTAAAAAAAATGATTTACATAAATAACTTGAACTGTTTTCTTTGGATTACAGTTCTTACATGCGTTTACGATTTTGTGTAGCAGTATCAATTTCACTTTCAATTCCAGCACGCTAACGTATGAAATCCAATGAAACACAATTAGTTTGTATTCAATTGATATAATGAATTATGATATGTTTCCTAGAATAAAAATAAGTAGAATTTACCATTTCTAATATCTGGCGTCGATGAGGTGTCATACGATGCTTTGAGGACATCTTGTAATGTTTGCGAAGAGTCATCTCTGTGCAGATAAGCGACGATCTCTTCGTTCGGCAGCACGGTTCGTAGCACCTGGAACACTGCCTCGCCCTTCACGTGCACACCCACAATGTTGACGTCATCGACGACGTCACTGGTCTTCAAGAACCTTACCCAGTTACACTGACGGACCGGGCGACCATCAACGGTTGTTATTTCGTCTTGACTGCCAAAGTTGGTTCGTATCTGAAAGAGACAAGATCTGTAAAGTAAATATGCATGACTTGTTTGCTATTTCTATTTTCTTTATTATTATTGTTGCTAATGTTTGTTGTGACAGGGAGTCCTAAGCTCGTTTAGTCACTAGCTGGGACCATGTTTCCTAATGGACTGAGTTCCCATTAATTATCGTCCATTACGGGGAGAAAACGATTTAAAGTGAGCCTGAGATATCCTCTTTGATCAAAATTTGCCGCGGACCCTTAATTTCTTGGCGAGTATCAATTCCTGTTTTATTGACGGCGCGTGTCCCTTGTTAATAAATTTAAGACATAACAGATGCGCGTGTGTTAACGTTGCGACGAGTGATACTTCTTAAGACGTCAGTGATTAAATACAATTAACGCTGGTCAAGACTTCTGTCAAACTTTTTCAACGTTTAGTATTTACTTCATTTTTGTGCATATAGAAAGATTCACTTATAAAACCTCGTCAAGATGATAATCAGATAAATATTAAAAGATAAGATAATGTTCATCTGAGCCAAAGCGTGATATTTTTGCTGTATTGATACACTTTTTGACAATCATAATGTTTCAATGATTTAGCATACTGTTTTTTTAGTACAATACGACGACCCTTCGCTATCACTTTTTAAAAAGGTTCGAACAAAATAAAAACGTTGACATTAAGTCACCTATCTAACATTCACGTTGTTTTCCACCAATAACCAACAACATTTCAAATTTTATATGACTCTGAGGGCACGCGACTTGAGTGACGCGCAGTCTTGGATATTGCTCAATCACGCGCTGACAAATTGCACATGTCCAAGATTCCGGAGATAAGAGAAGTATTCCCTTGAAATTGAACCGCAAGATAAGCCCTAAATTAGTTTATTTTATGATTTTTCCGAAATAAATAGATTCTGATGACCACTAAACAGCGAGGGATAATGACTAAGTCATGCTGATGGAAAAAAATGTTTTGTCATGTTTAATCAAAGAAATGTTGTTCTCCTCTATTTGTCTTTTATTTTCAATGAGGCAGACTATTTTGCGCCAAAATTCGTGTCATGATACAACTGCCAGTGCATTTTAATTAGCTAATGTAGATTCAGTGACCACTTAATAATGAGTAATTATCTATTACTTATGAGTATCACGTTTGGTCTAGAGTTAAACAAAGCATGCCAAATGCTGCTTATCAGGTGTATCATTGCCCCCATTTAGCACGGTGCCACTATATTTCACGAATAATTCATGCTCACATACCCAGTACCCATCGCCCCTGTGGTTAGGATGCTTATCAAATCATATATGCAATCAATTATGACATAACTTTTTTTTATAGATTTTTTGAAGAGTTAAAACACTTCAGCCTATCTATCTGATCATGTTATCCAAATTTATCTATTTAAAATACATTTTGAACTAAAAAGACTTCATAAGTTATAAGCGACAATAGATCCATTGAAATACTATCATTGGTTGATGTGTTTTAAGTACTCATAACAAGATTGTATTTAAGTAAATCGGGCCAAACCTAATATTGCTGTAAATTCATGAAATGATTAACGAAAATTAAACTATCAAAAATCAAGTTAACAAATAAAACACGAACCAAAGCAATTATTGCTTTTCAATTATTTTTATAATAATTTCAAGCATTTAAGGCAATACTTAAAAAATCGTCGTTTCTCCTCCACGACCCATGTAGATTTTTTGACAGTCAGTCGTTCGATTAATAGGTGTTTTTTTTTTATATTTCTCTCCTCAAATTACAGATATAATGAAATTGTTACAAATAATTCTTCTTCGAACCTTGGTGGTACAAAATAAATAAATTTTCTCATACTTTTGAACAATAAAATTATTCGGGTCGAGCCGATATTTCTAAAAATGTTAATGATGTGGAATTATCCTGATCTCGAAGTCCTGCTAGTAGGTACCTTGACATCTTGATAGTTATTTGTTTCATAATATATGTACATGATTGTGTATTGTTGTAATCTGACACCCGTCCAGGTCCCTGGTTCCCGCAGAGCGCCCATGGATTGGAATACAATCACTCTGGAATCCTGGAGCTCCTCCCGTGAACCGAGATATGCACCCCGCATTCCAATCAGCATAATTGCCATTTATCTTATTATGTAGGTAATTTATTCATAAGAAACAGAATAGTTTATTTTTGACAGTTTTCATGTGAAATTATTGGGTAACAATATTGGGAATAACAGACTCGTCGGGCTTGAAAGAGAACACATTAGGAGCCATCTTTGACATGATTTACAGGAGGCCAAGACCCTCCAAACACCTTTCACTCGCAATCACTACTTGTCAAAATGCAATGAATGCCGGGAAATGCCTTTTATTACATGCTTTTTATTCTTCAAATCCCGATGCCTCTAGACTGGTCATACTGGTTTGATATATGACGACACTGAAGCATGTACGAATATTTTCAGAATTACATTAATGTTGTATTGTAACTAACAACCATGCGCTCAGTATTTCCTTACAGGATCCCATATTACTTTTACATTATTTCAATTTATTTAATTTCTGGTGGATTTAACAGAAGCGTTTGATTCGATTGCCAGTGTGATCGCCTGCTTAACAAAACGCATTTTACAGAAGCCATGTTATGCAATACACGGAAGCATCTTACAAGACAATTGTTGTAACAACAAAACATCAAATTCAGCGTTAGGACAGTGGGATTCACCTTTTATCGGATCAAAAAACATTCCAATTACAGCAAAGTCAGGGCCCCGGGCAAGGATGTCCACTGTCTCCATTCATATTTCCAATCGTCTTACATGTGATTTTAGATTGGTATTCCCGCTATTATCAGGACTTCAAATTATGTATTGTCATTATTTTGTAAAGAAGTAGAAAATGTTTACTTAAGGTGTTAAACGTAACACATACTGGGTTGCATCTTTAACAATTAACTACTTGTCGAAGGTGTGATGCAGACAAGATCAAAGGTTACATCGCGGCTGCTACTTTACCAAATTTGAGGTCAGATCGAAAGTGATCTTTAACAATACGGCAGGTACTTATTAGTAAATAAATCATACAGTCAAAAAGTTAGGAAAGTGTTATTAGCTGTCTACGAGTTACAGTGATGAACAGTAAAAAGTCTGGTGGCCACATATTTAATTGTAGCACCTGCGGGTTTTCACTCTCATGCTCACTGAAAACACATAATCGCCATTTCCGTTTCTCATTTTGTACCGTCCACACCAAAAAGTGTTGTGAACTTATGATGACCTAACATGTACAAGTTCGACCATTCAACAGGAGAGAATTAATTCATAAAATGTTATAATAGAGTCAGTGAGTCCTTTTTAAATATATATTGCGTTTCCAAATAATAGAAACAAATATGAATGACAGTGACCAGAAAAAAGTTCAGCATTTTACATCGCTTTACAATATGATTACAATTACGGTTTTCGCGGATATTTAGGTAAAATTATTGGCACAAATGTCATGCAGGACCAGGATATCCCACTTGAAGTAGCTAGATTACCCAAGTGTTGAAAGATTGATCCGATTGAGTCCCATTTACCCCTGCTCGGTTATTGTGATAGGTACGCATCAGGATTATACGGGATTTACCGGCCGGAGCCCGGCGCTAGGGGTTACACTTGCCCGTGTCAGAACCTCACGCCTCCGCGGGCCATCCTAAGCCTTCTTCCGTTATAGTCTTACATACAGATAAATAGATAATAATAGAGAAAAGTGGCAGCCTGTAATGACCACCTGATTGGATTTGAAATATATCCTCCTAATAACTGTTGGATTCAACACCATCTTATCATATAACATAGCGCATAGAAAATAGCGGGAAAAACGGTAATCCCAAATGTTGGTGATTTTCAAAATACTTGTAGGCAAAAACATTAGTTTCAGTTTTCAGAAATTATTGTCAACATAAATAAGTAATATAATCGAAGATAATTCACTACCGTATAAAAGGTGCGGGGAAAACAGTATTTTTTCGCAAATCGCAGAATAATTTCGGGGCACGAACTTTACATCGCGGAAACTGTAATCAACATCAAATCAAAAATATAACCGCAGCTAATTGAATAACAAGCATACAAACTTAGTTGATTTGAAATAACTCATAGGCTGATAAAGCAAATGCCAAAAACATTTGATGGTATACATTCCAGGAATATGTATCCGTGGATACATGACACTGGCGCGGGATAATTTCGGGTTATTCGGCGTTCTGTGACACGCGTGTTTTGTGGTCTGGTTTATGGCCCTTATACGGACACCGACAAACGTCCACTAAATAAACATTGCTGCTGTTGAGAGTCCCCCCTTTTTATGAGCCCTTAATTTGCAAACATCAAAGACTAACAGTAGTAATAGATATCAATTAACGCACTGGCATGTTTTTATCAGACATGTACATGTACATGCAGGGATCGCCATAGAAAAATTTAACTGATTTATAGAATCCCGAATAAAATAAATGTCATGTATGCTTTGGAAAATTCGTTTGACGTACATAATCAAAATGGGATAATAATAATTGTAATAAGGATAAAGTATGTTACACATTATATGAAAAACAATATATATGAGTGAATGTATAGATGTTCATGGATAATGCATTCATCTAATTCATACTTATATATTATATGATAATTGCAGCCAAACAATATGAAATGAATAAAAATAATGTATATTAGTTTATGTAAGCGGCTTTTTCACTTAAACATTATAAATAAATAAATGACTTACATCTTCCGGACCAAGCTCTGTGATCTCGAGTCTGTCTAAGCGGACGGTGCCCTGGTTCGGCCGGAAGTGTGTTCCGGGTGTGAGCGTCTGGTTGCTCCAAAGCGCCACGTGCATCTTCAACATGTTGCTAGGGTTGGGGCGCAGCGTCAGCACGAGGCTGAGTTCCTCGGGTACCACAACACAAGTGTCCATTGTGTAATGTTCACTTTCTCCCCCACAATAGTAAATATGTCAAGTGTATTGTCTTTGAGCGCTCTTATATAATTAATTTCAATGATAATTAATTTTGTCACTTACTCCGTTTATTTTGTAACTTAAAGATATGTTTATTTTTAATTTAAATGAACATTATTATTTTTTGAACTTTATTGCATTTATGATGCATATACCACTGCGCGTGTGCCGTTTGTGAATTTTTGTAGGCACCAACTTTTATTTTTTTCCATCAAACTCTCACTCTCTTAGATTACCGATTGCTAAGTCACACCCACTTTGCACCTATCGTTCAATGATATAACCCGGACAGTGGTCAAGTCTTTCTCCATTGGTCATTCCCGCAAGCGTAACGTGACGTAACAGCGGTCATCGCTCCGCCTACCGGCGATTGGCAGTGAATTCCTGACCGACAGGGTAACTAATTTGAAGCATTTGTAACTATTTAATATTGACACTATCTTTTTCTATCATTGAAATAATTGATTAACAAATAAGTTTGAAAAGGGAACAAGATCATGCATAACAGTTTAAACATCTGCCACAATGCTCACATTGCACAGGTCGATGAAATACGCGAAGTAAAATAAAATTACTTTTCATAAAGTAGTTTTACTATCATTATGTTTGTATATGACTTGGAAGAAATGAGTATTTTGGAGCATATTTTCCTTCAAAGTGATGGTTTGTCAATTTTATTCTTTAAACCGATGATCATTTCTTAGCATGGATGGTAAAATTCTCTACCGTATTTAAGACGTGCACCTGATACATCGGCGGGTTCCATTTCTCGTCGGGTTTTCTCATCAGGTTAACTATTTTTTAAGCAAGTTATGGCCCTTTCCCATCATCTTTTCATTGGCAATATGGATATGAACATCTTCAACGGTTTTGAGCTATGGTACTAAGTTAAAGCTATGCGCTGGTAAACGCATTTGCGTTATTTTGAGTGATGCTATCTTATCCCTTATTATTTTAGAAATTAGATAATATATTTCTGGTAGTTTCATCGATGTTTCAGATATAAAATGTCCTAATTTCATTTAAATTGTTTAGAAAATAATACATGTTATTGGTCTGCATATACAGTTATAAAGCCATGGCCTGGGCGTATGTGAGAATGGTTAGTGGTCACCAAGCCGGACAAGTGGGTTTCATCTCGGTACTCCAGTTCCCCCACACCACACTCATCGTGCCAACGGAGTGAGATATATACTGTTAAAAAAACTTGTTTGAAAATCGTTGTAAAATAATAATAATTTTAAACTAATTGAAGTTAGTATTTAACCGAGCTCTTGAAATATGATTGGTTTATAGTAACTAATTTAAACGCTGATATAAATCACTTTCAAATTGATTTCATGGGCAGAAACTAGATCTGTGCCCCCTTTAAATGGCCCAGAGTAAGATCCAGTGATGGGGATCGAACCCACGACGACATTGTGTATGTCACTATGCGTGGTAAGAACAATGGTGTGTATTACTGTCCTTTGTCCAACCAATCAGAACATGTTGTCACATTTATGTAAAGGCGCCGTTTAAATGAATTTATTTGCAATCAAATTACTTTACAAAAAAATAATCTCTGATAAACTTTCTAAGTATGAGTCTTTATCATACATTCTTAGTAGATTCATAGCACTTCATGCCCATAAAACATGACAGATTTGTGATGTATCGAAAATGAATTAAATCAATGTATCATCCATTGAAAAACACACGTAGGAATGATTAAATGAGCAAAATTGTAAATGAAAACGTACTTTAATGTTCGTTCTATACGCACAAGAAGCAGATTTATTACTGGATGGAACAGCGCTGAATCTAACAACTGTCTTTATCATAATGAAATATTATTATTTTTATAGTTATAAAAAGATGATATATAAATAATAAAAATAAGTGTGGGTGTGAAGCGGGTTTGACACAGTTCAATACTCATATTATTTCCTGACAATATAGATATCTATAGTTAAAGCCATGTTCCTACAAATCCGTAATGTGTATCGAATGTTTTTTTCCTGAAGGTACACGATAATGCAGAATCCACGGCCAAACTTGGACATTGAAAATGATGTTATGTTGACCGTTACATGTTAACATTCCTCGCATTGTAAAAGATCTATATCAAATTATGAGAACAATTTTATGGGCAATAATTTGACAAACCTTTGATATCAGCATTGATAATCAACATTGATCACCCAATATCGATCATCGAAGACGATGTATTTTCGCAGGTAAGGTGTCCATACAACAATAAAGGGTGGGAGTCGAACTATGTCGGAATGTTCCATCATATCTAAACAAGGGCGGTCGTATCAAAGCGCCCGATCTGTGGACGATATGATAGGTGTGAATTGGTAAACAATTATTGTGGAATAATGAAGAGTCATATCTATATTTTATGATTATTAACAGTCAATAAAACTGTCGCATCTTTAACGGGATTTCTAACGACAACGGTCCGTCAAACCACAATCTGAGGGCAAGTGTCTCAGAGAGGCAATATCATACCATTATCCATGGGACTTCTTTTTGATTAAAAAAAACCACCTGACAATTAATGGTGCCATAAAGTACAGACATACACTATTATTATGATATGAATTTAATAAGGGTAGATCACAAGTGATGCTAAGGTTGTTTTATTACGTATTATACAAAAGTTTCTTAACGAAAATAAACGTTTGTATTGTGTTTTTGCAGATCTTAAAAAGGCTTTTGATTGCATTTACAGACATGTTTCATGGTTTAAAATATATAAAACAAATGTTAAGTTTTAAAAATTGTAAAAGATATGTGTGAAAAAGTAAATTCGGCATTGAAGTGTTATATAATTATTCTGATTTTTTTTCGAAAATGCCATAGCTTGAGGCAGGGTGAAGTCATGTTTCCTATTCTATATTTTTATAAAAAAATATTGATCATGCCTCATGTTATTGACGTTATAGTTAAACTACTATGGTTTGCAGACCGCATGGGTATACTATGTAGGTAACACACCTAATATATATTAGAAATTTGCTGTAATAAATGGAGTCTAAATGTCAATATAAGTTAAACAAAAGCCATGGTATTTCGTAAAATAGGTGGTCTGTTAAGAAATTGGAAGTCTTAATAATAACTAATTGGACTGAAGTTGTGAGTGAGTTCAAGTAATTGGGGACTGTTTTCAACTACACGGGTATATTTGCCACGAGCCATGAAAAACGAGTTGGAAAAGCCCTTAAGGCACTAAATGTACTATTGGCTAATTGTAACCAGTATTTTATCAAGCTAAACATTAGTTGTCAATTATTTGATGCATTTGTTGGCTCATTATTAAGTTATGGGTAAGAGGATTCGGATAATCAAAAGAAGTCGAGTGTATTCAAGTTTTGTAAAACAATTTTAAATGTACGTATCAATACTTCGAATTGTGCTATACTTTGGGAACTAGACAATCATCCCCTGTTTATATTACGATATCTTATAATTTAAATTATTGGTTCAAAGTTGTTGCATCAAAAATGTTATAATCAAGGACATGTATAATATGTCTGTTAAAGATTGGAAACGCACTTGTGTTATTGATGCTAAAGATATTCTAAGCAAGCGAAGCAATGCGTAAGTTTTTGAAAATACATTTGTACAAATGAACGTTATTGCACTTTTTGTAATTCCAATGATCTAGAAGATGAATTTTATATTAACTGTCCTTGTTAAGATGATATCAGAAGGAAATTCGTTCAGAAATATTTTTATGTTAGACAAAGCATGTTTACGTTTATAGAACTGCTCAAGTCTGATGACAAAAAATGTATTTACATTATCCAAATATATATAAAAAAAACTCTTAAACATTTTATGTGACATACTGTACTCACGTTATAAAAATGTATTCATATTCTATGACTATGTACCATGTGGTCAAATCAAATTCTGTTCTGTTTTAAAATAAGGCTATTGAACAAGTAGGTAAATCATAAAATACACTTGTTGACACTCAACCTCATACCCCTAAATCACAGTGGTTTTGGGACTCAATATTATTGCATGTTTTGTCAATGGTTCTGATTTATGCGTCAGGGTAAATATAATGAGTTTTGGTTTTCCAAGATTAGGCCCTGAATCGCTCACCTCTTACAGTCGACGGTGGTGTACAGTCATGCAAGTATGGTTCCTGGTCGATCTTTTAGAGAAAGTCTAATCGAAGCGTCATCTGCACAATAGCCGGCAAAATTAGAAAACGCAAGTTTGTGAGAGTTGCATAATCTGTCTGAAGGACGGTCCTGACTCCTACATGTCACGCCAACATGAAAGACCCCGGTCGATATTGTCACTGCGACATTCCAATAGTTTGCATTTTGCAATGTTAACAAGCCAATTTATATTTTCAAAACGACACGGGACACATTTGACTCAATTGCTAATGGCGAGCCGTGCGCTGACCCTTTAATCTGACGTTCATTGCATTTTAAAAGCAATGTTGAGTCAGAGGTGCGCCGGAATAGTCACCCCGAGGCGGAACCCAATTGTCCCCATCGTTAAGAGGGCGTAATTGTAGGAAAATATTGGCCGCACGAGGAGAAAGCTTCTTCACAATCTAATTAAAACTTGTTCACTGTTCATTACCAGTGATCGCTACTCTTTATTAATGGTCCACGGAACTTTATTATGCTTTGATGTGATTTCGATGACAATAGATTGGACAACAGTCGGTCAATTGTGAAAAGTGCCAGGACAACGCTTACTGGCGCGCGTGCCGTGACGTTTGTTTGATGACGTAACCATTTACAAAAGATGGTGGAGTGAAGGGCGATCAGGCGAAAAACGATGCATAATGTACAGACTATCGGATTAACTATGCAAGCGGATTGCACCATCTGTCAAGTAATGAAAGCGAACTGAAATTTTCGGATGAAATCAACTTTCTAGGTTCCAAATTTGAACGGCGACGTGGAAAAACCGAGACAGTTTGAAGTTTAGATTGGACGAAAACACAATAACGTGTTATCTGTTTCCTTATTCTATGTGCGGTAATGTCGATATAGAACAAATGATTTCTAACGGTATTCAATCATTGCATACATATTGCACTGTATTACATAAAGCCATCTACACATATAACTACATGTATACCTTTTCGAATTTCAAACTATAAACACAAATAAGTCAAAGCGCTTTGTTGCAGTTTCGTGTCTTTATCGTGCTACCGTGTTAGATGGTCATGAAACAGCCTCGCCAGACCACCGCGCTGCACACACTGAACTCAGTGTTCTCTTCACTTCAAGCTGTAGTTAGTTTTACTCATTGCACTGTATTAATGAATTTGACTCCAATGAAAGTAGTCAAAAATTAAGATAGTATAGACTTGCGCAATTCAGCATTTATAGAAAGACTGGAACCAATACTCCAATATTTAGATAATACAACACACACATTTACATTATATGGAAACGTGAGCAAGCAAAATATTTTTTATTTATGCTGTTAACAAATCCTACTCCCAGAGAATATAAAACTGATATGCACCCTTTCTAAAAACAAATGAAATGATAAAGGATATTGAGAGCTAGCAAGAATGACGACTCAAATTGACAATTAGTAAAGAGGTTGTTATCTCCCATGATTTTGGTTGCGCATCAAAATGAGACAACACTTATTTCAACACTAATATTTCAAACATAAGCATCATATATTTGAGTAAGAATGTTGCAAAATAAGAAACGACAAAAACAACGCTGATTGATAGACAAAATGCCGATTTAATCATTCGCATTTGTTTGGCACAAAATGATAATAAATGGCATATCAACCGTTTTTCTCGGAGGAATCATTCATTTACCTCGTTTATGTCTATCATATGAACAGACAAACGATTTATTTGGTTTTAGATGCAAAATTTCGGCAGCTAAGTTTGAAAATGCGCAGAAAATACATATATTACAGAAAACAATATTTTTACTTCATGAGGTACATGTACTCACTATGTGAAGGCTGTAATTAAATCACACTGAATTCCGGTTATCCCTTGTAAAGGGTGGGTGTGCCCTGAATTGATGTAAGGAAAAAATGAACATTACATTTTTGTTTTCTTGCGACGAATTTGCAAGTGAAATTTCATAACAGATTACGTAGAAATGACAAAATTATCTACGGTTTTTGATTTAATGCGATGATTTTGACGATCGTCAGATGTTTAAAGGACACTGTAAATGAAAAATACGAACAGCTCCCTACTAGGCATTTCCTGCATTAGCTGTATACCAATTTTTGTATAAATAATAATAATAAATCGCATTCTACCTTAAGTTCCTTGTGTAATTGTTGAGAAACGCGGTCTTTTAGAAAACAAATTCATGACTCCAACAACGACAACGACACAAGTTAAACGCTACATCAATATATGATTTCTTCGAATAACGCACCTGTTAAAAATAAGTTTAAACTGAATTGTCTTTATTTAATGTCTTGAAACTAGATTGGTCACCAATATTCTGAACGGCACCAACGACCAGGTATCAAGTGGTGGCCATTACACGTGTGCTTCACTGTTGGAATATACTATATAACACTTGATGAATCTTGTTGCGTGACATCAAAGACGCGGCTTATTATGTTTAAGCTGCACGCTCACAGATTGAGCGTTTTAAAAACTTTTTTTTTATTTTTTGTATTGGAACGATCCGGTTTTTGCGAAAATCCATGGAAACCAGTTATATAAGACTGCTGACAAAAATCGCAGATTTTTATTTTTAAGTTCGAAAATTGATGTTTTATGCATTTTTTTTAAACCGTTAGTTAATTAATTTTCGAACAGAAATATGAACATCTGCGATCTGATCTTTTGTCAGCAGTCTTATATCACTGGTTTGCAAATATTTACGCAAAAAATGCTCTTTCCAAGACAAAAAATTAAAAAATTCAGCGAGTGAATATGTAGCGATTTGCTTTCCATTAACGAAGGGCAATAATCACTTCGTATGACCAGCGACCAGTCTAACTGAAAAGGCAGTGAATAAGTTAGTAGATCATCGGCCATTTTTCATTCTCGGATGTATGCCGGTACATCAGTAGAAGGTGTTCGTAACATTTTAGATTATAGCACATAATAATTGCAGTGTTGTAATGTGCTTTTTTGTATTAATTAGTTGAACTTAATTGCCAGTGAAGCGAATTATTACACAAATAATTAAGATTCCCAAGAGTAAAGTCATACTGTTTAACTGCTAAAATGAAATAACTACGCGATCTACTTGCAGCGTAGTTAAATGTGAAGATTTCTAACATTGTGAACTGTCCATACACATCCGCGGTTGTTTTATATAGAAAATGGCCAAGGAGTTCCGAATGCGTTAAAGACGCCTGGTTAACATGTGTTTATCAAAACATGTCATATATCGATTGTATAACTGTGCGCTGACATCCAAACGGATCCTTAACAACATAAGTTTTGGAAATTTGAAAGAAATGTGTTATTGATTAGCATTGACTTTTCTTACAATCTAAAATATATCCATAGACCCTTGTTCATTGGAACTTATAGACTTGTATCCCTGACAAGGAGCACAAGATAAACATGGTTTCGTTTAAGGGGCTCATTAGACAGAAAAGTGATGAATTATCACTCACACCGCATTGATGCAGGATGTCAGACATATTTTAAAATATAAATTACAATGGATGATTTAATATTTCTTCAAGTTGCCGTTGTTTCACTGTAAAATATGTTTCCATCCAACATGCCGATCACTCCTACCAAAAATATAATTAAACTTCGAAGGAAAAATGCTCCAGAAACTACAATAAATGAACATCTATATCATAAATAGTTATTATTAAGCCAGAGGGCAAGTGACTCTAGGACGAATAGACCATGGCATTAAAACGTTATTCTTAAAGTAAGAAACTACCAGAACCTGTAACCATTGAACTATTGCCCTGCCAATTATTTATTCAAGAGTTTTGCTACGATGGTTCAGCAAGCATTATGTTATACATCATGATGTAAGCTGTGTGAAGTTAGTTTAACATACGGCATTGGACATTAGTAATTCAAAAATGAAATTCGTGCTAGCACGACAATGGACATTGGAACTTGGGCATTCTAAAAAGAGTGTCTTCCCAGCACGCCATTGGAGATTGAACATTCAAAAATTTTCAAAGTCGTGCTTGCGACATTTGACATTGGACTTTCAGAAATGAATGTCGTGTTAGCACAGCATTGGACATTCAAAAACGAATGCGTCGCCAGCACGAGATTGGACAATGAATATCCAATGTCATGCCAGCACGACATTCGTTTTTGAATGTCGAATATCCAATGTTGTGTCAGCATGACTTTCATTTTTGAATATCCAATGTCGTGCTGGCACGATATTCATTTTTGAATGTCCTATGGCCAATGTCAGGCCATCACGACTTTCATTTTTTAATGTCAAATGTCCAATGTCGTGCATGCTCGACATTTTGTTTTGAAAGCCCAATGTTCAATATCGTGCCAGCACGACATTCATTCTTTAAATGTCCCAGCACGACGTTTTGTTTTTGAATGCCTAAAGTCGTCTCATCGCTACTTTTACTTTAAAATGTTAAATGTTGTGCTGGCTCGACATTCAAATTCCAATGTCCAATTTCCAATGTAGTGCCAGCGCGACTTTCATTTAAATGTCCAATGAAGTGCTTGCATGAGATTCAATTTTGATAATCCAACGTCCATTGTCGTGTCAGCGCGACTTTCATTTTTAAATATATAATGTCTTAACACTATGACATTTAAATTTTCAATGTCTAATTTCCATTTTGTGCCAGTGCGACTTTCATTTTTGAATGCCGAATGTCGAGCCAGCGACTCATTCGTTGTCCAATGTCGTACAACTTTTATTTTTGGACATCCAATGACGCGCTGGCACGACGTTCATTATCAAATGTCTAATGTCCAATTTCGTGACAGAACGACTTTCAGTGTTGAAAGTCCAATGCCCAATGTCGTGTCAGCTCGACAATCGTGTTTCAGTGTCCAATGTCCAATGTTAAATCAGTGCGACTTTCATCTTTTGAATATCCAATGTTCACTGTCGTGCCAGCGCGACTTTCATTTTAAGTTGTTCAATGTCGTGCAGGCAAGACATTTATTTGTTCAATGTCCAATGCCCAATGTCATTACAGAGCGAATTCCCTTTTAAATGTCCGATGTTGTGTCAGCACGACTTTATTTTGAATGTCCTGTGTACAATTTCGTGTTGACACGACTTTCATTTTCGAATGTCCAATGTCGTGCAAGAACGGAATTCATTTTTGAATATCCAATGTCGTGCCTGTATGACATTCAATTTAAAATATCCAATGTCGTATCAGCACGACATTTATTTTTGAATGTCGTTTGTCGAGTGTCGTGCCAGCAAAACATTCGATTTTGAATGTCTACTGTCGTGCAAGTACGCTTGTAATTTTCCAATGCACAATTTCCAATGCCGTGCTGGCACGACGTTCATTTGCAAATGTCATTTGTACAATATCGTGGCACCACAACTTTTTAATGACCAATGTCGTGCCAAAACATGACATTCGTTCTATAATGTTCAAATTCCAATGCCGTATCAGCACGACATTCGTTGTTTCATAACCTATGTCCAATATCGTCCTGGTACGACATTCATTTTTGAATGCCCAATAAACAATGTTGTGCCAGCACGACTTTCATTTTAAATGTCCAATGTCGTGCTGGCACAACATCCATTTTTAAATATCCAATGTCCAATGATGTGCCAGGACGACTTTTTTTTTTTGAATGTCCAATGTTGTGCCAGGACGACTTTCAATTTCAAATATCCAATGTCAAATGATGTGCCAGAAAGACTTTCATTTTTGAATGTCTAATGTCCAATGTCTTGCCAGGACGACAATCGTTTTTCAATGTTCAATAAACAATGTTGTGCCAGCACGACTTTTATTTTAAATATTCAATGTCGTGCTGGCACAACATTATTGAAAATCCAATGTTCAATCTCGTGCAAGCAAGACTTTCATTTTTAAGTCATTTGTGCCAGCAAGACACTCGTTTTTAATGTTTATTGTCCAATGTCGTGCCAAGCGCATTCATTTTAAAATGTCGCATGTCCAATCTCGTGCTTTAACATTCAATTTAGAATGTCCAAAGTCGTGTCAGCATGCTATTCATTTTTGAATGTTTATTGTCCAATGGCGTGCCAGCACCTTTTTCATTTTTCAATGTCCAATTTCCAATGTCGTGTCAGCACGACGTTTTGTATTAATACCAGCTATTAACTATAAAATAGCTGTTGTTATCGAGAATAATCAACCCGTTTCATCACCTTTATGTTTACGTTAGCAATACACATCTAATTATTCAACAGATCCGCTTGAGGGCGCCTTACAGTATTACGTAATCAAAAGATTCCCGCGCCCGCCATTTCGTTAAAGCATTTCATTGGTTAAAACTTAAAAAGAGATTCAGCGCATGCGCTAAATCGAGCGCGCAACCCCACCGATTCACTTTCGTCCAGGCAGTCGAACCGAAAGGTCAGATTTTATAAGAGCTAGGATTGCTATTTAAGAAAAAATAATTGTTCGAATTAAAATAGTTTTGGTTAGTTAGTTGATGAATTATAGTACATAACATTACATATACATTCAAATCATTAAATAAATGTTTCTATTTTACTTTGTTTTGTCTACTTTATCAAGAACTCGATCAATTTGTCGAGGAATGAGGTTTTAAAACACGCACATACATATTTATATATAAATTGTAAATATTTATACGTCAGACGACGGTTATTGATTTTGCTGTCTTTTTCCGGATGGCATTCCCGCTTCGAGATATTGTGGAAGAGTTTCGGGCCGCTAAGCGGGCAAGGAGGACCCCTCCAGTACAGACAGGCCAGACGCCCAAATCAAACACAATCGCAGCAGTCCCCGCATCAGCCTCGACGGTGAATTCCGGTCTTGCCGCGGCTACAGCTGATGCATCTGTGGCGCTGACTACCGGTACTGTGGCTCTTGCAGATGATGGTCCTATAGCGCCCATAGACTTGGCTAATACGGGGAGGGTACCCACACCTCAGGTCGCAGGTTACAAACCGCCGCCCTGGAAGGCATCCAGCCATTGAATGGGCCCATCAGCATTCCGCATGTATCGGTCGCGAACGGTGAACAAGGTGCAGGTACAGAACATTTCTTTTCTGATCCGTTGCCTTTAACGGTTATTGATAACACAGTGAATCAGATGCTAAGTGTCTTTTCAAATGTTGGGTGCAACATCTCGCATCAGATTAAGAATAAAATTGTGTCTGGTGCATTTGTAGAATTCTCTTCTTTGATTGATTCTAAATCAGGTGTCGAGGAGTCAAATAAATCGTTAATGATAGGCCAGGACGGTCGGCTAATTATTGACAACAAGTCCGCACAACAAAAAGTTAACGACATCAGTTCGTGGACAGATGCTTTCTTAGTCTACATGTCCAATTTTTTGGCTGCTCATCCGGGCAGGACTCAGGAATTATTAAAATATGGCCGTGACATCCGGCTAGCTGCCAAAAAGCCTCATAAACACATCAAATTTAGACGATTTTTACAGCGATATCCCGATGTAAGGTCCATGCAACGTTGTTAAAGAATGGTTTCCGATTTGGTTTTAGTTTAGGATTTGAAGGGTCGCGCGAACCCATCGATGCAAAAAAATTGCGATCGGCTAAACTCCGACCAAGCGTAGTTTTCGATAAATTGGAAAAAGAAATATTGGAGGGCCGAATGGCCGGGCCGTTCTTTAGTCCACCGTTTAAAATTTTTCGAATTTCTCCCATAGGCTTGGTACCGAAGTCTGATGGCGGTTGGCGCCTTATCACTCATTTAAGCTATCCACGGGCTGGCGGTAGTGTTAATGACGGCATAGTTAGTCAATTAAAATCAGTATCGTACACAAAATTTGACACAGTGGCAGACATGATATTTAAATTGGGAAGATCAACGTTAATGGTAAAGCGTGATATAAAATCTGCATTCCGGCTACTTCCAATATCACCTAAAGACTTCGAATTATTAGGCATTAAATTTGATGGCAAAATTTATGTAAACTTAAATTTACCTTTTGGCGCCAGTTGTGCACCATATTATTTCGAGGCATTTTCGACCTTTATCCATTGGCTGGTAAAATACATTTCAAAAATTTCATCACTTGATCATTATCTGGACGATTTCATATTTTGCGGGGCACATGGAACTGGCAACTGCCAACATTTACTTTCCACTTTCCATCAAGTATGTGTACAGTTGGGGTACCAATTAACGATGGAAAAAGCACGGACCCTTCCACTGTAATAGTTTTTCTGGGTTTGGAAATTGATTCTTCACAAATGCTTATTAGAATACCCCAGCACAAAATCGCAGAGTTGAAGTCCCTAATTTTGCTCTATATAACTAGGAAGAAAATAACGTTGCGAGACCTTCAGTCACTCGCTGGTAAATTTTGCTTTTTCGGCCAGGCAATTCGTTCAAGCAGAGCTTTGTTGCGACGATTTTATGATGCAATGTCCGGTATAAAACATGAATTTCATAAAATAAGGATAACAGAAGGAATGCGCGAGGACTTCCACATGTGGCTGTTTTTCTTAACAAGTTTCAATGGAGTAGGTTACATTCCCGAAAATGCTTGGTTGGAAAACGAACATTTACAACTTTTTACCGACAGTGCGGGTAGAGCCGACCTTGGCGGCGGCTGTTACTTAAACGGCAATTGGGCATTTTTTCCATGGCCTCTTGACTGGAGCAAACATGAAGTCATGAAAGACATAACGTTTTTAGAAATGGTCCCTGTGCTGTTAGCTTGTACCTTTGGGGTCCCGAACTAAAAAATAAAAAGATAATTTTACGAATCGATAACGAGGCTTTAGTTGCCATAATCAATAAACAGTCTGCGAAATCCAAACGCGTTATGCACATTCTCAGACATTTTGTGTTAAGATGCATGCGCCATAATATTTTGTTTAAGGCTGTCTATATGCGAACAAAACTTAATAATATCGCTGATTCTATTTCACGAAAGCAGTGGGCGCGCCTTCGCCAGCTGGTACCCGACTTGGCAGAAAGGGCACCAATTCCACCACTTTTTCAGAGCATGATTTACGAAATGAGGCTCGACGACTAATTGGCTGTTCTATGTCCGGCAATACATTACAGTCGTATCAAGTCGGTTTAAACCGGTTCTCTAATTTTAGGCTTACGTATCAATTGCCAAATTTGTGGCCTCCATCCGTTGACAATTTGGTATTGTTTTTCTCATCTTGTCACTTGATGGCTTAACCGCCAATACAGCTCGCCTCTATAAATGTGCTATCGGTGCCCAATGCAAGCTTTTTGGGTTCGCGGATACCACCGAAAATTATATAATCACTAAAATTATAACAGGCATGGGAAGGAATACACGCGCACATACAACGCGACTTCCAATAACGGCACAATTATTATGCCTTATTGTTGAAACACTCCCATCCATGTTATAAATATGTACGAAAGTGCCCTATTTACAGCGGCATACACTTTGGCTTTCTTTGGGTTCTTCCGCGTAGGAGAATTAGCCGTAACACGACAGTCTGTTGTAAATCACACGTTAGCATTTAGTGATGTAAGATATACGAGCGACGGCAATTTATTGCTTACACTTCGCAATTCAAAGACGGATAAAGAGTCAAAGGGTTATATTATGCAGATCAATAAAACCGGTAAAAGTGTTTGCCCTGTACACAGTTTAAATATTTTTCTGGCACGCAGGCCAAAGATTAACGGTCCGTTGCTGTGTCATATGGAGGGTACTCCTCTTACACGCACACAGTTTTCTTCTGTATTAAAAAAATGTTTATCTGTTATGAACCTCGAATTTGCAAAGTACAACACACATTCATTTCGCATTGGGGCAGCCACAACCGCCGCTATGGTGGGTTGCACCACGGAACAGATAAAAGAGGCCGGTAGGTGGACGTCAGACGCGTACAAACGTTACGTTCGGAATGAAAATATACATTTGGTCCCAAATTTACTTTAGGTTTGGTTCATCACATCATATTACATATTATTATTAATTTTTTTTGCTTATTTAGATAGAACGACGCGCGTGTGGGTCGTCGGTTCTTCAATTATTAGGCATGCCTTTTGCTACGCCCGATCGCACGACGCGAACCTGGGAATTTCCAATAGTGCCTTTTGGTGGCAGGGCTATGGAGGTCTAAGCTTTAAAGCGCTTGTAAGGAAAGTCACGATTTTGAAACATATTGATGAAGATGGACTACCTCATGTCATGATTATTCACATTGGGGGAAATGACATTGGCCAATATCCTACTAAAGTGTTAATGGCAATTTTTGCTAAAGTAATAAGAGCGCTTAAAGATTTATTCCCATCAACCACTCTCGCAGTATCGCAGATAACGCCTCGAACAACATGGCGCTATTCGAGTAATAAGCGTGCAATGGGAAATGTAAGGCGCCGATTAAATGGCTTTGTAAAAAAACCATATTAGGTATTGGGGGTTCCTTCATTTCTCATAGTATAACGCCTGAACAATTGAAGTCCGACGGTGTCCACTTGAACGAGCAGGGCAATGCGCTTTTGATTCGCGACTTTAAGTCCTGCGTGTGCAGTTTGGTAAATCATTGAAATAAATATCATCAGGTTTGTCCAGCGACGCTTTATGATACGCTAATACACGTTTACGGTATGCTTTACCGTTCATTCAAGTTTGCTGCTGAGTAATGCGAGGCTCCTTTCCTTGTTGCTTTCTTGCTGCCGAGCCAAAATTTCCTTAAAGTATGAATTGTTTTATACGATAATAAACCCAGTTCTGTTTCGGGTTGTGATGCGTGTTATTTCTTTATGCTTATATTTTGGCGAGTTCGCTTCTAGTACCTAGAATCTCACATTGGCGTTCGGCAGCACTTAAATTATGATATTTATTAAGCTATTGGAATTATATAAATACAGACAGTATACTTAAAGTTAAAATGCTAATTTGTGAGTTCCGGCCATAGTACACCTTGACGGAATTCACGTTCAAATACTTAAGTTTATTTCATAATCAAACTCGTAAAGCCCAGTGGGGGCTATTCAAAACTGCTGCTTTGCCCTTTGGGGCGGTCGCCAGTAATACGCCAAGTTGGCAGGTGACCAGATTGCTTCGTTCGCTGTTCATGCTTGTGAATTCGTGCTTGTGTAAATAACATGGAGCCTCGCCATTAAATCCAAACTTTAAATGTAAATAAAACAAAATAAACTTTTGACAAGTTATTTGCTCTGTTGTTCTTATATAGCAAAAACGTATGGTTATGGTTGAACTTAGAGTAAGAGAAGCTAAGCGCTCCAATCGTTCTTGTAAGTTGAGGATTTATCGATAATACCAGCTATTAACTATAAAATAGCTGTTGTTATCGAGAATAATCAACCCGTTTCATCACCTTTATGTTTACGTTAGCAATACACATCTAATTATTCAACAGATCCGCTTGAGGGCGCCTTACAGTATTACGTAATCAAAAGATTCCCGCGCCCGCCATTTCGTTAAAGCATTTCATTGGTTAAAACTTAAAAAGAGATTCAGCGCATGCGCTAAATCGAGCGCGCAACCCCACCGATTCACTTTCGTCCAGGCAGTCGAACCGAAAGGTCAGATTTTATAAGAGCTAGGATTGCTATTTAAGAAAAAATCCCTCCCACCCACCCAATTGCCGTGCCTTTTGCTTCTTAGCTCTTGATTAGTTTAAAGTTATGTTCATAAATAGCGGCATGTGTTGCATTTGTCTGCGCCCGTTTTGCATATCTGTTTTCAGCATAGCAGAAACATCCATGGTCGTATAAAGCCACCACGACGAATTTGAAAAGTCGCTGACCACTACGCAAACACGGGTGCATATTCTTCACGCGTGGGACCTAAACTCTCATCGGATGGACAACTCGTGAATTTACCAGCGGCGTGGCTCCTATTAAAATCGTGATATTTTGTGTTTGTCATGTATATAATGCTTTATGAGTTGTGATTAGCGTTCGGCAGCACTTAAATTATGATATTTATTAAGCTATTGGAATTATATAAATACAGACAGTATACTTAAAGTTAAAATGCTAATTTGTGAGTTCCGGCCATAGTACACCTTGACGGAATTCACGTTCAAATACTTAAGTTTATTTCATAATCAAACTCGTAAAGCCCAGTGGGGGCTATTCAAAACTGCTGCTTTGCCCTTTGGGGCGGTCGCCAGTAATACGCCAAGTTGGCAGGTGACCAGATTGCTTCGTTCGCTGTTCATGCTTGTGAATTCGTGCTTGTGTAAATAACATGGAGCCTCGCCATTAAATCCAAACTTTAAATGTAAATAAAACAAAATAAACTTTTGACAAGTTATTTGCTCTGTTGTTCTTATATAGCAAAAACGTATGGTTATGGTTGAACTTAGAGTAAGAGAAGCTAAGCGCTCCAATCGTTCTTGTAAGTTGAGGATTTATCGATAATTGTCCAAGGTCGTGCTGGCCCGACATTCAATTTCGTTTCGAATGATGTCCAAATTCCAATGTTGTGCCAGCAGTATTTTCATTTTTGAATGTCGAATGTCCTGCTGGCTCGACATTCATTTTTGAATATCAATTGTTCAATGTTGTGCCAGCACGACTTTCTTTTTTTCAATGTCCAATTTCCAATATATAACCAGTGCGACTTTCATTTTAAAATGTCCAATATCGTGCCTGGACGACATTCGTATCTGAAAGTCCAATGCTGAATGGTTTGTGATTTCAAATGTACATTTTCATCGCATTGTCTGTACGCCTCCATCTGATTTGGTCTTTTTATCGATAACGCAGTGGTCACGTTCAACTATTTTTATTTTTCTTATAAGAAACTTTTCCTTGCGTTGTTAAATGTTTAGTACACATGTGAAACCTTGTCCCCAAATATGGCGTTGTTGGCCGTTCAGCACTAGAAGTCTGTGTTACTTCGCGTGCAAATTGGACTATTGTCTATACATAGAAAATATATGGAATTTCTCCAGTAGTCTGTGACCTGTATACTGATACTTGATAGCAATTACACGTTGTCATACACTAAGATAAAATTTGGGATGGTGAAGTCAAGATCCAGATTGTCGTTAAAATTCCTAGTAAAAATGGTTTGCACACGATGACAATAATAAGCAAGGACGTCACATACATTACATACATTACAGTTTGGACATGGTGATGGCGTCATAGGAAGACTGGGGTTTTAATTACATACATGTGTACAATACCCATACAATTACGGTACGGTCAATTCTGAAAATAATTAGACATTTTTAAACTATAGGCTCAAAGCCCATGATGGCCAATTATTAGTTATTATATGCCCATTTTGCGTGATGTTAATACGTTGTTATATATGGCCTTTTAATATAAATCTTTGAATTTTGACGTTTTTTTTCCATAATAATTATTCTCGTTACCTGCCCTTTTTACAATTGGCATTATGTAACCAGAATAATCCTCGATTTGATAATAGTAATCTTTAATCATACAATAATTATTGATTTTCACACAGAATACCTATTATTAGAAAAATAAACCGGTTCATTCGATTTCCATATTTCCGCCCCATTGAGCACAAGCAAAGTCAAATAAAAGAAACCCTAAATGCTTCTATAGTAAGACTATACGTGAGCAGAAAAATGATCCAGTGCCGGGTTATATTTCCAATCTGATGGTGCCGAACTGACGGTACCGTATTAACTTAGTGCCGAACATATACGTGTGCCGAATGAATTGTGTGCCGAATTATCCAGAAACTTTTTTTTTCACCAAATAGGGCATCAGTGTGCAGGAAATCCACAACGAATGACGTCAGTAGTTTGTTAGAAACACACGCGTTGAAATTCTAGGCACGTGTTTGATATTAAATTACTTTCATGATAACTTGTTTAATTCGGAAATACCCTATCCTCTTATGATGATAATGATATCCTCACTTACTTAACGTTTTATTATTTCAGCTACACACAAAGTTCTTAATAAGAGTTGTTTAACAAAATGGTGAATGGTGTATATATAGATAGATAAACACACTTCAGAAATCTATCTGTAAACATCTATATTTGTCAATGTTGTGTTTTGCCTTTTTTTATGTTCATTTTGGCGGCCGGTGCAACGATATTGATGTCGATGCGGTCCTGCAGCTGGGCACCGCGTGTCTCCGAGAGCGCCAGCGTCCCCAGGATGCAACATCCGCCAACCGCGCCGCACACGAAGTACATAACACCCGGAACGCGAGTGTCCTAAATAGAAAATGCATTATGACACTGATTAGATAACATGATCCGCCCAAGTTGCCACATATATGTAATATAAAAGCAGCCAAAATGCCTTGCCATTCTCAATGAACACATGAAAAGTACTGGGTGCAATAAAAATAATCATAGTTTACGTTGAATCTAATGTATTACTAAAAGAGGTGTATACTTATTATTTAATATAGTTTAAGCAACAAAGAAGAATGTGTTATCGTTTCATTATACCAGTGTGACATAAAGCAATAGCTAGTCAGTATAACAACATATCCGGTTAATCCGTATTTCTCAGAACAATACAGTTGTATTGATACTTACAAGAAAAGCCAACTGTGGTCCTATGATGGCTCCGACCCTTGAGAACGTATTCTGGAAACCATATCCAATGTTCCTGATAACGGTGGGGTAGAGCTCTTGGGTCATGACCTGGACGGGGCCCCATGCAAGC
The DNA here is from genome assembly GCF_026914265.1 of Mya arenaria. NCBI lineage: Eukaryota > Metazoa > Mollusca > Bivalvia > Myida > Myidae > Mya > Mya arenaria. The sequence goes on from NC_069124.1 coordinate 79,297,375, forward strand.
TCAATGCCAACGCTCGCAAATAACGCAAATCCGTTGGTCAGAGGTGCCCGAAGCGGGGTGTCTGAGAGGTGAACACATAATTATGTTTTAACTGAGTTCGGTTTTTGAAAAAAAAGGATTAAGTATCAAACCTCATTTCCCGTTTTCTTATTTGAAATTTGTAGTAAAAAGATGAAGATTACCAATATATTGCACGATCCCAACGACCACACATCCCAAGGTTGCCATGACATACGTGAGAATCACAGTTGGACGCCGACCAATGCTACAAAACACGAAAACACACAAAATTGTCATTTTATAACTGAATATCCATTTTTCAAGAGAAACAACTTTGTTCTTACTTCGGCAGTTGTGCCGTTACAACACATATATATTGACTTTACCGAATGAAACATTCGATAACACGGTGACCAATACAACTGCCTTTATTGTAGTCTGTTTATCTTTATACGACAAAAACGATGCCAGGAAAACGGTATGCTATACGAACACATTTGTGAGTACGATGGCAATGAAGGCGACGGGAATGCCGATGACGTTGAACAGGAAGAGATTTAGGAAGAAGTTCCCTGAAAGCGCCTGGATTCCGAATCGGATCCCGTACGAAAGCAGACCTAGTGCGAACCTGGAAATAGGACAAGAATAGAATATGGAATCAGAAAACAGTATTCCTATTCAAATCATTAACATTGTAAATAAGTAATTTGTAATAAGTATACTCAACCAGTTAATCGCAGACAGCAGTGTGATCTTAACCAGCCGTCTTGTCTTGAAGAGATGGATAAAAGAGTACTTCCGTTTGTCCCCTGTGGCGAGCTCGCCCTTTTCAACGCGCAACATTTCGTGCAGGCTCTCGTCCGTTAACTCCGTCCGGTTCAAGCGGCTGATATATTTCATGACTCCTCGCGCGTCCTGGGAACGGTTGTGGGACAGGTACCATCGAAAACTCTCGGGTATTAACCTACATGTGTGTAATTAATAATTACTAATTATCATTACCAATAATTTTCTAACATAGCCCTTTGTCTTCTCGATGAAATTAATACGTACGTAATATTTTAATAAAGAGCCAATAGATAAATGCAGCTGAAAACCTCTTACCACCATGCAGCAAGACAGGGGACGGTGATAAGAGCGGTGAGAAGGTGCAGTTTCCGCCAGTAGGGCATAAGGTATGACACGAAGCTGAACACACAGGCACCCGTGGCCCAAGAAGGAACGGCGATTACACAGGCGCGCCAGTTCGAAGGCGTCACCTCTGACGTTATACCGTATTGAACAGTCAAAAACGCCCCCATAGCCACTCCTATAAAAAGGACGACATTTTATTTTCTAAAAATGATGTAATTGTGAAAACGATGATTCGCACCGTTTTATGATAATTAGTATACATTGACTTTACAATGGACAAAGACTGGTGCATGTAACATTTTCATCCCCATCTTACCACAGAGCGCCCTAGCGACCCCGAACACAAGCCAGGTTGAAGAAAAGTAGGCGAGGAGATTGGCGACGATGAGCAAGAGAAGGGAACCAAACAGAGGTGGCTTTCGGCCGAGCACGTCCGCCAGCTGACCGCTCAGCAAGTTTCCGAAGAAAAGACCGGCCATCTGGACGGAGGCGATGGTGGATGGCACCCAGGACAGCCCGCATACCATATCCCACTGGAATATATAAAACGTCGTTTGTGCAGGACAGCCCGCACAACATACTCGACTAGAATATGAAACGTCATGTGTTTGCAACAGCCCGCACACCGCCCCCCCCCACCCCAACCACCAGAGTATGACTAGCATAAAAAGCACCCTTTGTGCACGACAGCCCGCACACCATACCCAACTAGAATATGAAAAAAACGCGTTAGCACGAAAGCACCATAACGATTAATCATCGCGTGTACGTGAAAGCCCGCAATTCGTACCCAACTTGACCATGAAACGGCTTAAAATGAACGACTTAAATTGGGTACATAATGCAAGCAAGTAGAGAAAATAGAGAGGTTGCGAAACGCTGCTGGTACGTGAACGTGTTTATTTAGCTACATTATACGACCTTTACGTGCAGCATGCGTTGTACAAGTTAAAACGTTAAGTAGGTCTAAAGGACATAATTTTGTTTAATTTGTGATCTACGTCATTTTGGTAATGCCATCGACAAATAACTGGGAAAAGATGGTGCGACAGGCGGTCAGCCTACAAAGATTTATCGCAAACGACTTTTAAGGCTAACGGCAACTTCTACTTTGTACGGGAAGCATCGGGTAGAGCAGTCGACTACAAATCTATAGGTTCTCACAAAAGCATGTTATTACATACAGATGACGATATGGCAACTTTTTTAAATCGATCTAGTAAACTAAGTTGCGAATTATAACGTGCACGTGTTGGTGTAGTGTACCAAGGGGGTAGAGACAAACACGGCGAATAATTGTTTAATTTTTAGTGGTTTGGGTGTCCGTCTCTCTATACCAAGAGTTCGATCTCCACCAGGGGTACTTTCTCACAACCTCTCAAATAGACATGAGGAAACGGACTGTGTGATTATTTAAACTGTCAGCTTTCGTCACTATCGAGCTAATATAAATCAGTATAAATTTAAACTCCTGCCCTGGAGCAAAACTGAAATTAGTCAAAATCCCCGCGATCGGAGGTGTTCTACGCATCAAACATACTTAAACTAAACTGATTAGAACAAGATCATTTCCCGGTGGTCGCGAATCACCCGTTGTTTGAAGTCCCCTTCCCCGCTGGTGCAAAAGGTGCATTATACGCATACTTTTTGTGTTTGACCAGTCAAAACGTTGTCCGAATATACAAATAACATTTTTTGTAACCTTTCTTTGAGTTTTCTATTATATGCTTATCATCTATTATAATGATATAATATATACTAAAGGAGACACGCGGGCAGAATCGAACCCTGGTGCTCTCGATCTGCAGTCGAGCTAAGTAATAAATAGTTCTGTCTGTATTAAAAAAAGGCGTTCAATGTAACATAGGATATTGTGACATATTGCATCAATACGATCACAAAAAATAACGCAAAAATAGTTAAAGTCGATATGGGGATATAGCTCAGTGGTAGATCATTCGACTGCAGATCGAGAGGAACCCGGGTGTCCCCTTATCCTTTTAACATGGTTTACGACTCCTCGTAACGTATGGACTGCTGTTTGCTTCAATCATTCAGGCATTGTCTACATCATACACTTACAATAGTATGAGGAAAATGAATAATACGAGTATCAGCGGGCCTAACCATATGTGCGCGTAGCTACACGTGCACGTCAAATTATATGTAGTATTACGCAACCTCTCTAATTACATAACTGCTTTACTTACCTCAGAAACTATTGTTTGGAAATTGTCGTCAAACACAAATTCGCTACACTGCTGGTTCAGGTGGTTTGTGCATGATTTAAATGGGTTGTAACTTGAAGAATCATTCCATGACGAATTAACAAACGTTTTAGGGTAATCTAAAGACGAATTCCAATTTGAAATTACGGTCACATCAACGTCTTTCGAAACTCCATTTGCGTTGACGCCAACATATCCACCGTCATTATCAGCACAGTGCCACGTGGGAACGGCAACGGAAAAGAATGTCATGTACATTGTGAACACGATGGGCACCTTGATAGCGTGACTGGCCAAGCCCACTGCCTTCTGGAAGCGGCCGCACCCACCCAGACCCTCAATGATCGAGTCGACGTCCATGGCCAACTCTTCAAGTGTTTATTAAATCGCAAGTTTCTTTCACATTAGAATATGTATGCACTTTCCAAGTCTCTCCGGTTCCCCTTTGAAACTTGGTATCATATAATGTGTCGCTAATAAGTACAACCATGACATGGAATAAATTTCATCAGCTGAGTTCATCCGACCTCATGTTACTGCACGTGGTAGTGATATTAATACCCTGCTTTCATAATTACAATTACAATAATTATACCGTTAAAGTAAATGTGCTTGAATGTTAAACATATCAAACGTTAATTGCTCAAAGGATGTTTAGTGCGCTTCCTTACGTGCTATTTTTTGTCGAGCCCGCTAGGTTTGAGCCCGACTTAGTCGGTCAGTTGAGTGTTTGTTAGTGCGTCCGTGTGTCTGTGCGTGTGTACGATAATGGCTTGACCAGGTTGTAAATTGACCATGTACTGGTGGATTGTAAAGTGACTTTGCATGAATGTTTTCTATGGGATGTCGACATGTCATGTGAAAGACCCATGGCAGTAGGCCAACGTCATTGGCTTTTCCGGGCTGTAATTGGCCATGCACTGGTGGATTAAAAAAATGCATGTTTGTTCACCGTGAGAAGGCGGCGTTTCAAGTTTAAGACCAATGTTGGTTTGTCAGAATTCAAGGTCAAACTTGGTCATTGGTCAAAATCCATGTATGCTGGCTTGTCCGGGCTAAAATTTGGCCACGCACTTGATTTTAAAACAACTTTGCGCAAATGTTCACATGATAAGCCGGCGTGCCATACCTGTAGGTCAAAATCACTCTGACGGTTATTGGAAAAAAATCCCTGTAAGTTGGCTCGTCAGGTCTGTAACCTAGCCATGCACTTCAGTTCAGCTACCACTGAGTTTTGAACCGTAAAAAATACCGAATTAATTATTCCCGGAGTCCCATACTCATTGAATCGTTGACTTTGTCATTATCCAAGGATTATGTGTTTATGTTAAGGATGTATTATATACAAATATTACTTAATAAGAGTGGGCATAATGAGCAGTTGAAACATGCAAGTGATTGAACAGTACTTTACCATCAACCCATCACTACTCACACATAGAAGACAGATGGGTGGCTAAATATTGTGGGGAGATTGAAAAAAAAGAATACACTTGCATCGTTATTTCATTTAATATCCGATAAAACATAATTTAAGGTAAAATACTAGTAAATAATACAAGGAACTAAACAAATCACAGACCGCTTTAAAGTCATGATTATGAATAAATATAAATGTAACACCTAACATCTATAAATCTACTAGGCAAATCATTGCTTGATGTTTATCTGGCTGGCTGTGTTACCATTTATACATGTCCATCTTTATAGCCCTCAAAACTCACATGTACATGTTATATAAACTCATAGGCAATCAAGGACGTTAATCCAGTTTCTGTGTTAATCCACATGTCGCAGTTATTTGCCGCAAAGCCAGCTGATGTTGTTACCGTATTCTTCCATGTTAAATTCTACCAGTTGAAATCATCCTCAGATTCAGCATCCTCACTGAAATGCATGGCGGATTATGTGTCAATGTATGAAACTAATTTAGTGTTTACCATAACTAATGCTGTCACAGTAGTGACGAATACTCCTGCCCATGGCCTAGACACAGGAATGCTTAACTATTTATTTGAAAAGGGGCAATAACTGAGTCAAACATTGGTGGATTGTAACCAACGTCTAATCATTTCAATCCATTGTACCTGTCATAAGCCTGAACCCCCTCAACAATTGGTAGTTCGTAAAGAATGTTGAACTTGAATTGTAGTTTATGGTGCCGAACATAAATTACTTTTTGTTTAATCCGTCGACCTGTCATAAGTTATCGTCCAGTCACTTTTGTTTTTGTGTGCAAATTCTTAGTTAAAAAATGGACATTACCACAAAAATTGTGGTTTAACCAAATGGAGCTTGACCTGAATTTATGTGTATCAAAATATATTTCAATCTGTACAATATTTCATGAGTTATTGTCCCGACACCGTGAACTTGAAAAAGTGCCATAACTCCACCTACAATTAGTGGTTGTGTAACCAATGTCTAACCTGACATTCATGGTGTAAAACATGTGTAACAACAATTATTAAAATTCGACGACCATGGCAAAAGTTATCGTCCGGACAACATTGTTTTTGGTGCAAAATCTAAGTTGAAAAAATGACAAAACTTCGTAAAAAATCGTGGTTTTTAACCATAGTCGAACCTGTCCTAAATTTACGATGTTAAGTATGTGTAACCCCCAAAACATTGGTTGGTGGGGGCACAATCCTTAGCTTGCATGCACCGATCTCCCTTGACGAGCAGAAATTACTGTACAGGAAAAGGAAGTTACTGCTGTATGGAGTTTGGCACTGCAATGGCACTCCTATATAGTACTGAGGACAAGAACTGAATTATGCGTGATGTCCAGTGTATCTGTGTCACTCACCTTTTTAAGTCCTCTGTAAGCGACAGGTCCTCTTCAACTTGGGACGCTGTTCTCTCACTCTGTAACAACACACACAAATACAAATATAATAGTGTTCTTCAAATGTTTGTTTACACCATTATCTGTAGAATTGGTGTCTTCCCTTATCTTAATATGTGAATTTTACCTCATTTTCATTTAGGTGTTGATGCTCTTATAGGAATGAGATTTATTCTTACCTCCTGCCTAGCTGGCTGGGGTGGCTGTTCGGTGGTCCGTTTCTGCTGGATCATCTCCATGTACTGTTTCATCACTGGGTCGATGCTGTCAGACTTCTCTGATTTCTCCTGTTGTGTTGGCTCGGGGGAGGCAGGCTTATCCTGCGCGGATAGGTACATGTATTGGCTTAATGTACATTCTAAACAATATCTCACACAAGGTTTGCAAGTGCATTTAACAGATTTCTATTTAAAACTATCAAAAATAATGCATTACAGTATATGTATCCCAGAATCACGCTCATATTCACATGTTTATTAACCTTAGCTGCTCTTGTAGTGTTTACCTGTATCTTCTGCAGCTGTTGGAGTCAGTTGCCTGTTGATGGCAGCAGGCTTCTGTGCCTTACCTGTTTTGACTTTAGTTGATTGTTCTCTCTCTGCTGACTGTCAAAGGCCATCTGCTCATGTGTCTTACCTGATTACTTTGCAGCTGTTTAGCTCCCTCTCTTGCCTGTTAAAGGCCATCTGCTCATGTGCCTTACATGTTTACTCTGCAGTTGTTGAGCCCCCTTTATTGCCTGTCGAAGACCAGTTGCTCCTGTGCATTAACTGTTTCTTCTGCTGTTGTTGGGATCCCCCTGTTGCCTGTTGAAGGCCTGCTGCCCCCTGTTTTCTCTTCAATTGTTCACCTTCCTCTGACCCCTGTTGAAGGCCTGCTGCCCCCTGTTTTCTCTTTTATTGTTTACCTTCCTCTGACCCCTGTTGAAGGCCTGCTGCCTCCTGCCTTACCTGTTTATTCTGCAGTTGTTGCAGCTCCCTCTGTTGTCTGTTGAAGGCTCGCTGCTACCGTGCATTACCTGCTTCCTCTGTTGTCTGTCAAAAGCCGGCTAATGCCGTGCCTTACCTGTTTACTGATTCCGTAATTGTTGCAGCTAGCTCTGTTGTCTGATGAAGGCCTGCTACTACTGTGTCTTACATATTTACTGTGAAGTTGTTGAAGCTCTCTCTGTTGCCTGTGGAAGGCCTGATGTTCCCATGCCTTACTTATTAACTCTGGAATTTTTGAAGCTACCAAGATTGCCTGTCAATGGCTTGCTGTCTCCTGCCTTACCTGTTTACTCTGCAGTTGTTGGAACTCCCTCTGTTGCGTGTCAAAGGCTTGCTGTCTCCTGCCTTACCTGTTTACTCTGCAGTTGTTGGTGCTCCCTTTGTTGCCTGTCAAAGGCTTGCTGCCTCCTGCCTTACCTGTTTACTCTGCAGTTGTTGGAGCTCCCTCTGTTGCCTGTCAAAGGCTTGCTGTCTCCTGTCTTACCTGTTTACTCTGCAGTTGTTGGAGCTTGCTCTGTTGCCTGTCAATGGCTTGCTGTCTCCTGCCTTACCTGTTTACTCTGCAGTTGTTGGAACTCCCTCTGTTGCGTGTCAAAGGCTTGCTGTCTCCTGCCTTACCTGTTTACTCTGCAGTTGTTGGTGCTCCCTTTGTTGCCTGTCAAAGGCTTGCTGCCTCCTGCCTTACCTGTTTACTCTGCAGTTGTTGGAGCTCCCTCTGTTGCCTGTCAAAGGCTTGCTGTCTCCTGTCTTTCCTGTTTACTCTGCAGTTGTTGGAGCTTCCTCTGTTGCCTGTCAAAGGCTTGCTGTCTCCTGCCTTACCTGTTTACTCTGCAGTTGTTGGAGCTCCCTCTGTTGCCTGTCGAAGGCCTCCTGCTCTCGTGCCTTCCGCTCAGCCTCCTTTCGTCTCTGCTCCGCCTCCCAACTCTCTGCCTCATTATTGTCCTCTCCTGCTTTTGTGTTCTCTGGGAAACGTAATCAACACTCATTAATCTTCTCTTGATTTTTTTTCCAGACATAAAAATAATATAATAAAAAAAACCATGACAGATACATATCGTATCAAATACAAAATGTAGTTATAAACTCATTGCAATTTCATGCATAGATGAGGAAGTGGTAAATAAGTCCATAAACACTCATCTACACTGATTTTAATGTATTTCATTTGCTTTTTCGGAATCTGACTGTGTATAATATGTTGCTTGAGTTAGAGGGGACTGTCAGAGTGAGTTTGAGGATAGTCAAAGTGAATTTGGTTAAATTTTGACAATTTAATGGCAATAACTCCAGAATCAATAGTGTGATCTGGCTGTTGATCAAACTTGTTTTTCAAAATAATTTTGCCCTTAAGCATTGTTACCCATTGAAGTAAAGATTGGAGAACAAATGCTCAAGTAAGATTCAGGTCAAAGTGAATTTGGTAAATTTTTGACAATTCAAGCGTCATAACTCTTTGAGTTAATATGTGCTATCTGGCTGTTGATCAAAGTCAGACAAGCTATTAAAAATGAAAGTGTGTCAGCGCAGACCAGATGATGTAGACGCCGAACAACATGATCCGGATATGTCTGCCATGTTACGTAGTTTTGATTGCACTTGCATTAATTAAGAGGTTATCCCAATATATTAAATCAGCAATGTTGAAGTAGCAATGAATATTGAAAACATTTTGTTGATATTTATAACATCACAATGTTTGTATTGATAAAATGAGATAAAATTTATTAAATTAAAAAAGAATGCAATTCAATTACATTCAATGCATTTATTGTGCCAAGACAACAAACGGAGTATTGGAAATTGAGAATTTAAATTACATGTAGTGTCAGCGTGTGTCCACAGATGTTCACATCCTCAAAAAGATCTTTATCCCTTACGTGTTGTATTCCATAAAGTAGACTTTCATTGTGGTGAAACAAATGATCTCCCAAACAACTGAATCAAGGACATGACATCTTGAATTTTGAATACCAGTACCTGTTTTCCATGCACTGTCTAGAGCAGGTGGCTTCCAGGCAGTGCCGAGAGAGAGGGGAGGTAATTTGGCTGGTGGAGGTGCAGTCTCTCTTGGCAGGATGGTCTGCTTTGTCTCTTGCCTACTTGCACTGCCAGTGGCTGGAACTGCATGACAAACACTTTACAGTTAATATAGCTAACTATTAGTGCACAAATGACACCTGCAGAACAAGTGTGATTAAGATGTTATCTATTCAGAAAGTTCTTATCAAGAATAAAAATATGTATGCACATCTTCGAGATGGAATGATAAACAGTTACCTAAAGTAACTCAAGTTGCAAAATAATAAACAGAGATCCTACCATCATCACTGGAGGGGTCTGCCTGGACCACCATAATACTGGGGGAGCCAGGCCGGGCCTCCAGGTCGTCCACAGTAATTGGCCGGGGCCTCTCAACCCTCTCTCTGCTGAAGGAAATATTGAAACAGATCACTAATTAATATGGCAAATATGGGAAGTACCTGTTATATTGACAGTCTTGGCAAATTAATATTGACAATGAAAGTACCCATATTTTATGACACTAAAATTTCCATAACAATTTTGAGTAATGGCCATTGGTAAAGTTTGTATATGACACCAAGGTTAGGTCAGAGGGCCCTATGCTCTTTAGAGGGGCAACTTTAGCGTCATTTTCTTTAAAAGGGTATTTTTTTATTTAATAATATACCATAGAAAACCAAATTGTAATATGTATTTACTTCTTTTCAAATTGAAAAAAATGTGCAACTAATGTAATACCAACTATAACTGAACCACAAATAACACTTTTTCAATGCAAAAGATAAGGTTTTTGAGAATTGGATTTCTAAAAAAAGGGGTGATTGAAAAAAATGCACTGAAATGATGCCTTAACCTTTTTTCTTTAAAATACAGAGATGCTCTAAATGGAACCAGAAGCATTGCTTCCTTACCCATGAGTGTCCATTTCATCATCAGACACATCAGAGAGGCTGAACTTTGGCACGCTGTCCTGTCCACCAGAGGCCTTCTTGCGCGAAGATGAACCCTTCAGCTCTGTCAGACTGTCTGGATAAGAATAAGAATTTTCATTTCCCCCTATATCACAAACAAACTGAATATCTCTTTCTATACTTGTCAACTTTATACTTTATACATGACAACCTCTGAGCCAATGGAACGGGAGAAAATGTAATTAGCATTATTTAATTACACGGCCATCAATGAAAGGAACATGTTCAGTGTCTGTATGAATGGCTTGTTACCTGTGCTGACATCAGCGTCGGCTACTGAGTTGGTCTGTTGTTGATGGTACGGTGTGGAGGAGAGGGGCCGGTTGGTAGGTATGGGACTGGCACTGGGGGACGCCATATGGTGACCGGTACTCCCTCCTACAACAAGGGTTTATCAATCAGACGTTTTCAAGCAAATAGTTTAAGGTTTTCAGTCAAACAGTTCAAAAATGTTAAGAAGTCAATTAAAAATCATCAACAATAAGCATCATATACTTGTAAAACTTCAACATATTTTTGTCATACTGGTATTTAATTCAACTACCATTCACTAAAAAATAGATATAAATTTTAGCTCTCACTATACCCGTAAAACGACAAAATGCCAAGTATACCTTGTTTTGTCTTGTCTGTGAGTGAGCGGCGGAGGAGCGGTCTGGTCGGGTCAGGTACAGAGGAGGGGTTTGTCAGGTTGTAATGTAGCTCAGTGTACGCACGCTCAAGGTTCTAAACAAAAAATCTATCAGTTTAAAGTAAAAATGATTTTACACTTTCAACATGAAAAATAGAGATCTAATGAGAATATAAAAAAATGAAATGTCACAAAACTTGTATATGCATAAAAAATAAAAAAAAGACTCAACAGTTACAGCACACATGTATATGCATCATGATAAATCGAACATTATTGATAAATGATTCTTAAATTCTGGTGAAATACCTGAGCCTCTTTCTCCAGACTCTTCAGCCTGTACTTGGTTTCAGCCACAATGTCAGCGGACTGGTTAGAAGATTCATCACCATCAGTCGTGAAGTCTGTTGAGACTTTTGGAGCACTCAGATCATCCAAATCTACATCATTGTAAACGTCCTGCACCCTTGGGCTGGCTCGACCCCGCCGACCTCTCCTGTGACCTCCACTGGCAAGGTCAAGGTCACTCTCACCATCACTAAATGCTGCTGACCTCCCAGCTGATCTGTGTGACAGGTTAAATGACACCAGCCTGCAGCAATAAAACAATCATCAGCTATCAAAGGCAATATAGAAGTACTGAAAATTTAACTTCATTAAATCTGGATTCAGGATGCAGGATGCTTGAACAACATTAAAAGAATGATGCATTCCTTGATAACTGGTATGCATGTACCAACCTTGATGTGTCTCCATCCTGGGGCTTCCTATACACCTCATTTTTTAAGGCTGAAACAGCAGAAGAAGTCCTATGAATTTGATCAAATATTCTTTACCATTCCTAACATGACATGGAATAATATAATAAATCAATATTCATTTTCCTTTTGTAACAAAAGATGCTCAACTACAATATCTAAGAAACTTAATGAAAACCAAACTGTTACCATTAGTTTTTATTGAATATCTTTTAAGTATCTAACCAACTTTTATCCTAGGTTTCACAGTTTAAACAATGAAACAACTGTGTGAATGTACGTACCTTTTTGTGTGAGTGAGAGGGTCTGTTTCATGTCATCAAGCTCCTGGTTCAGGGATTTCACCTGTAGAGACTGCACCTCAAACTGCCGCACCAGTGGGTCTGTAGGCGGGGCCTGTGGTAGGGAGGGCCAATAATAAATGGTGAGTTTTACCATATTTATTGTGTTCATGATACACATTTAAAACTCCAGTCTTCATAAACAGTAGCTATTGATATTGTCTTAGAACCAATTCATTGCTTATAAATTGAAATCTTGATAACAATGTTTATTAATTCATTATAAAACAAACAAGAGCTGTCACAGAGACAGCGCGCCCGACTATTCCACCGCTTTTCAGTGTAAGGATTGAAAAGTATTGGTGAAATATGCATGGATCACTGTTAGATTAGATTTCAATGCAATACATGATGTGCGGAGATATTAACATAAATGTGGTTACATGCAAAATTTTAACCAGAATTTTTAAGTGTAATAATAAAGGGCCATTATTTGCAAAACACAGTTATCTAACTTGATTATTCAATTAGGTTGGGTGGTTGAATACCATTGTATAAAGTCTCAATGTAATTCATCCAGTAGTTGCTGAGATACTAACCTATGTGTGCTTACATGCAAAACCTTAACCAGAATTTCTGAGTCAAATAAAGGGCAATTATTTGCATTAAAGGCAAACTAGAGTTATCTAACTTGGTAAATTAAGTAGGTTGGATGGTTGAGTACCATTGTATCAAGTCTCAATGCAATACCTCAAGCAGTTGCTGAGATATTAACCTATGTGTGCTTGCACGCAAAACCTTAACCAGAATTTCTAAGTCAAATAATAAAGGCCTATTATTTGCATTAAATGCAAACTAGAGTTATCTAACTTGGTTAATTGAGTAGGTTGGATGGTTGGGTACCATTGTATCAAGTCTCAATGCAATACCTCAAGTAGTTGCTGAGATATTTACCTATGTGTGCTTGCACGCAAAACCTTAACCAGAATTTCTAAGTCAAATAATAAAGGCCTATTATTGGCATTAAATGCAAAGTAGAGTTATCAAACTTGGTTAATTAGGTAGGTTGGATGGTTGGGAACCATTGTATAAAATCTCAATGCAATACCTTAAGTACTTGCTGAGATATTTACCTATGTGTGCTTGCACGCAAAACCTTAACCAAGGGGTGACGTCGACGCTTGGGTGAGTAGTATAGCTCTTCTTATTTTTCGAATAGTCGAGCTAAAAATTATAACTTTCAAAAGGACCTGTATCTGAATTACAATGATGGAATAGTTGCACTCACATGGTCATATCTCCTGGGTCTGGAGGAAAAGTCATCATCGTCATCATACAGGTCACGCTCTCGTCTGCTTCTATCTCGTCTATCCGTGTATTCTGCCATGACCGTGGGCCGCCTCAACTCTCGCAATAGTTCCTCCTGACCTGTTCAAACAATTACGTTAAAAAATAAATAAACATTAAAAATGTCAGCATATGTTCAAGTATTTTTGTTCATCTATAATAAACAGTGTTTGCTGTAATTAAAGACAATACCAAATTTGGTTCAAAATCAGGCAATGGAATCACCAAAAATGCATAATTTTTTAAAATTGCTTATAAAGATGACTTACGTATTCTTTCTCTCTCATTTAACTGCATAATTTCAGCCATCCGACTGAAATATAAGAATTCAAAATTGGTGAAATTTGTAAATAAACAGTTTAAACAAGTGCATGTAGATCCTTGCAATATTGAAATGCAATCTGCTTGCTTCTGAGCAAAAGAGGATTTTAAAAAAATGGGCCCTAACTTGCTAAATAAACATGTACATGTTTATGAAACAGAATTTGATTTTATGATAAGATACTCACGTTTTCAGGTTTTCAATTTCATTTCTGTATGTTATGTTTTGGTCTTTTATTGTTGCATAATCACACATCTGAAAAAGAAGATATAATTCCGGTAAGTTAAAAAAAACACAAGAAAAATCATAAGAATATTTCAAATTTTAGTCTAATGTCATAAGGTAAGTACACTGAAAAAAATAATACTTACATCCCTTAGTTTTGCATTAAGGAACTCATTGTGCTTGCTTGCATCCACTTCCTTGTGACGGATTTCTTGCAACAGGGTCTATAGAGTGAGAGAGATCATCATTAGGAATACTTCAATAGTAATACTTGTAGTATTTAAAGGAAATTCCCAACTATTTAGCTCACTTTTCTTAGTTCCATGTAAATGACATAAATTATTAAATAAACATAATAAACAAAGGATCAAAATTTAATACATATTTGTAAATAACAATCTTCCGGCAGTCCTCAACAAAGAGGCTAATATTTTTATTATTGAATTTATTCTTGATTCACTCGCTGTTGTAGCAAAATCAGGCATAATTAGACATTTTCAATAAGATTGGAAAGTGATTCTTGTATCATCAAAAAACAAGTTATTTAAACCTCAAGCTCATTGACACGGGCTGATTTGTCGCGGACTTCCTCTTTCAGACTGTCAATCTTCCCTTGGTCCTCTGCCACACGTCTCTCACCCTCTGCAGAAAGTTGTTATTACTGGGTAGTTACATTTCTTAATATGTAAAGTGTATATATATATATATAGTTATCTTGTTGAATTGTTCAATTAAGATCAGCAACAATGAAATCAGGATAAAGTTATTTTTGTTCTTAATGTAATACTTACACAGCAAGATATTTCTAAACAAATCGTAACTGTTTTTCAAGCATCTTTGAAGTGAAAGAAAGCATTACAAACAACATTGTGTGCAACTGTTGAGTACAAGGCTTAAATAATATTGGAGTGCATTTTCAATGATAAAATAAACCCAAACCCATGTTCTGAGCAAATGCTAGTGCAAATATGGAACAGAAACATTTCTTTAAATCATGTTGTGAAAATTAAAAACCTGAAGACACATACATGCATGTTAGTAAGTGATATACAACAGGAGTTTGCACCTGGTTGGTTTAGAACATTTCTGATATTGTAGTTGTTACTCCCATGGTATAAACCATGTTTGCTATGGTTTGGGGCTAAAATATTATATGAAAATGAACTGTCAACACTACAAACAGGCTGGAAGAGGGAATTAAGGAAAACTTTGGATTTCTTGAAAGCTTATCTTTTTAATACATGTTTACTAGATCCAATAAAAAAACTTCAAAGTAGATTTTTAATCTCATAAACTGAATCACACCTTTGTAGCAATAATATTTTTATTACCCTAAATAGATAGAAATCTCACCCCTGAGTGTTGCTTCCCTGACCTCGATGTTCTGAGTCCTCTCCAGAAACTTGGCCTGGTACTCTACCTTGAACCTAAAACAGTTAGGGAGTTTAAATTTACCTTCCATTTCATAATAAAACTAGAGATTGCTTTTTCGAAAAAGCGCATGTCTCCCCCATTGTGTGGTCGTAGGTGAGAAATAATCAATGATGGATCCCAAAATCAATAGGGGCCATCAACTAGTCATGACTAACTGGCATACCAAGTATGAAGTTCCTGGGTGTAAACGTTCTTGAGTTATTGAGCAGAAACCGGTTCTTCACCTCAAGGTCAGTGACCTTGACCTTTGACCAACTGATTGCAAAATCAACTAGACATCATGACCAACCTCACTTCAAAGTTTGGTGAACCTAGATCAAAGCATTCTCCTGATATTGCACGGAAATATTTTTTTACATTAGAGGTCACAGCGACGTTGACCTTTGACCTTGTGACCCCCCAAAATATAGGAGTTTTCTAAACCTCATGATCAACCTCCCTACCAAGTTTGGTGAACCTAGGTCAAACCATTCTCAAGATATTGAGCGGAAATGTTTTTTACATTGGGGGTCGCCGCGACCTTGACCTTTGACCTAGTGACCCCAAAAACAATAGGGATCTTCTACACCTCATGACCAACCTCCCTACCAAGTTTGGTGAACCTAGGTCAAACCGTTCTCAAGATTTTGAGCAGAAATGTTTTTTATATTGGGGGTCGCCGCGACCTTGACCTTTGACCTAGTGACCCCAAAAACAATAGGGATCCTCTACACCTCACGACCAACCTCCCTACCAAGTTTGGTGAACCTAGGTCAAACCATTCTCAAGATATTGAGCGGAAATGTTTTTTACATTGGGGGTCGCCGCGACCTTGACCTTTGACCTAGTGACCCCAAAAACAATAGGGATCCTCTACACCTCACGACCAACCTCCCTACCAAGTTTGGTGAACCTAGGTCAAACCATTCTCAAGATATTGAGCGGAAATGTTTTTTACATTGGGGGTCGCCGCGACCTTGACCTTTGACCTAGTGACCCCAAAAACAATAGGGATCCTCTACACCTCACGACCAACCTCCCTACCAAGTTTGGTGAACCTAGGTCAAACCATTCTCAAGATATTGAGCGGAAATGTTTTTTACATTGGGGGTCGCCGCGACCTTGACCTTTGACCTAGTGACCCCAAAAACAATAGGGATCTTCTACACCTCATGACCAACCTCCCTACCAAGTTTGGTGAACCTAGGTCAAACCATTGTCAAGATATTGAGCGGAAATGTTTTTTACATTGGGGGTCGCCACGACCTTGACCTTTGACCTAGTGACCCCAAAAACAATAGGGATCTTCTACACCTCATGACCAACCTCCCTACCAAGTTTGGTGATCCTAGGTCATGCGGTTTTCCAGTTATCGATCGGAAACGAAGTGTGACGTACGGACGGACTGACGGACTGACGGACTACCGGACTACCGGACTACCGGACTGACGGACAGGGCAAAAACAATATGTCTCCCCCAGAGAGGGGGAGACATAATAAAATCTATTGAATCCAAATTTACATTCATTCATATGTGTATGGCATTTACAGCATTTGTTTTACTGTTATGAATATTCAAATGAGAACAGTGTGGTATCAAGTCAACTGTTATGTAAAATGTCCATGTCACAGTGAAAAGCAATTTTTCCAACAAGTAAACTTGATACTTGAATGACATCAGTTTGATCATACTTGCATTTGAACTGATTTAAAAAAAGTGTGCCTACTTGGTCATTTCATTCTCTAGTCGTTGATGGAATTCATTCTCTTTCCTTGCAATTTCGTGTTCCCTCTGTCTCATCTCATTCTCCTTTGCCTTTAACCTTTCCCCTTGCAAATTTTTCTCTCTGGGAAAGAAACAATTTTGGTAGTCCAGACCGTGTCAATGTAAACTGAATAACAATTTTTGCTCTATTTTTGTTCCCTTAACATATCATAAGTAAACATGTATATATTTAGCCATAGTTGTGATAATGTCAAACTTTTACTATTATTAAAAAACATCTTAATATTCGTATATTAAACATATCAACATCAAATATTTAACTTAATGACAGTATCTTAAAGGAAGAGTGTATGTGTCACCTGCTGTTGACGTCCTGTTCACGGTTGATGGAGACCTCACGCTGGCGGACAGCCTCAATCTCCTCAAGGATTGACTGCCGCTGGTTGTACACCTCTTTCTCCAGCATCTTGGTCACAAACAATCATTAGGTAGTACACTTTACAAAACATCAAGGACATATTCCAACAAGAGAAAGTTACAGCCTGGACACGACAACCTATACTCCATATCCTTATATGCAGCAGTCCATTGTGAATAAACACCTAAGTGTGACCTTGACCTTAGAGGTAGGGACACGGGTCTTGCATGTGACACGTCGTCTTGGTATGTGGAACACATGTGGCAAGTTATTTTAAAATCTGTCCATACAAGGGAAAATTACAGCCCGGACACGAGTTATTGAGCCGGACAAACGGACGGACGGACGGTGCGATTTTAATTTGCCCACCTTCGGGGGCATAATAACCATTATTTTAAATGGCATAGCAGAAATGGCATTTAATAAACCAAATCTGTAAATTTGTTTGTCCCGTTAGCCCAGTGTTTAGCGCAAGCCGACCAGGGTTCGCTTCCCAGTAATGGCTGCATTTCAGTTTGGTTGGTGGTCACAAAGTCTGACAATTGGGTTTTCTCAGGGTTCTCTGTTTTCCCCAACAACACAAGACCACACTCTTGCAAAACATCGTGTCAACAAGAGTGACTTAGTATAAGTTAAAATAATCACCTAACTGCAGTAGTCATCATGCATATCTTATGTATAACAGCTTATTACCGTAGCCATGACATGTACCTTCTGTATAACAGCTTATTCCTGTAGCCATGACATATACCTTCTGTATAAAAGTTTTTTACAGTAGCCATGACATGTACCTTCTGTATAACAGCTTATTACAGCAGCCATGACATGTACCTTCTGTATAACAGCTTATTACCGCAGCCATGACATGTACCTTCTGTATAACAGCTTATTACCGTAGCCATGACATGTACCTTCTGTATAACAGCTTATTACCGCAGCCATGACATGTACCTTCTGTATAACAGCTTATTACCGTAGCCATGACATGTACCTTCTGTATAACAGCTTATTACCGTAGCCATGACATGTACCTTCTGTATAACAGCTTATTACCGTAGCCATGACATGTACCTTCTGTATAACAGCTTATTACCGCAGCCATGACATGTACCTTCTGTATAACAGCTTATTACCGCAGCCATGACATGTACCTTCTATATAACAGCTTATTACCGTAGCCATGACATGTACCTTCTGTATAACAGCTTATTACCGTAGCCATGACATGTACCTTCTGTATAACAGCTTATTACAGTAGCCGTGACATGTACCTTCTGTATAACAGCTTATTACAGTAGCCGTGACATGTACCTTCTGTATAACAGCTTATTACCGTAGCCATGACATGTACCTTCTGTATAACAGCTTAATACAGTAGCCATGACCTGTACCTTCTGTATAACAGCTTATTACAGTAGCCGTGACATGTACCTTCTGTATAACAGCTTATTACCGTAGCCGTGACATGTACCTTCTGTATAACAGCTTATTACCATAGCCATGACATGTACCCTCTGTATAACAGCTTATTACCATAGCCATGACATGTACCTTCTGTATAACAGTTTATTACCGTAGCCATGACATGTACCTTCTGTATAACAGCTTATTACAGCAGCCATGACATGTACCTTCTGTATAACAGCAGCCAAGACATGTACCTTCTGTATAACAGCTTATTACTGCAGCCATGACATGTACCTTCTGTATAATAGCTTATTACAGTAGCCATGACATGCACCTTCTGTATAACAGCTTATTACAGTAGCAATGACATGTACCTTCTGTATAACAGCGTATTACAGTAGCCATGACATGTACCTTCTGTATAACAGCTTATTACAGCAGCCATGACATGTACCTTCTGTATAACAGCGTATTACAGTAGCCATGACATGTACCTTCTGTATAACAGCTTATTACCGCAGCCATGACATGTACCTTCTGTATAACAGCTTATTACCGCAGCCATGACATGTACCTTCTGTATAACAGCTTATTACCGTAGCCATGACATGTACCTTCTGTATAACAGCTTATTACAGTAGCCATGACATGTACCTTCTGTATAACAGCTTATTACAGCAGCCATGACATGTACCTTTTGTATAACAGCGTATAACAGCAGCCATGACATGTACCTTCTGTATAACAGCTTATTACAGTAGCCATTAAATCTACCTCTTGTTCTCTTTGCAATCTTTCTGTGGCATTCCTCTCTCTCACAACGAGAGCATCAAACTTTGCCTGGTATGTCCTCTCAAGCTGAAAAATATACATGAATTCATATAATTCATTAAATGATACATTGAATGATGGCATGAAATTGGCACAAATATGTTTACAATGTTGTTCCAAAAGACAGTAATGATAAAGTTACAATGTACATGAAATATGAAATGGGTCTCCTGTAGTGTTTTCCCTTTTTGAAACTTATAAACTTTAATTAAGGTATTACAAATAAGCTTGTCACTTCACTGAGCTATTGGTCACAATGTTAAATTTTGATGCCTGGTGACCTTATATAATTTGAAATGTTTTTTACTGATTACTATTATGTAAAATAAATTACTGGAATCAAACTCTCATTATAGATCATTGCAGTTCGTGTCTTGTTCTTTATTTTAACTACAATGGGAGGTGAAATGGTCTTTTTTTCAATCCTTCAAGGCCAAAATATTGTTTTTGTAACTGGTATATTTTAAACCTCCTCTTTCTTTACACATAAAAACCTATATGATATTTAATACCAAAACAATATGGGGTCACCAGGCATCCAAAATTCACATCATTGTAAGAGACTTTGAGAACACTTATATACAATTATCTCATGCAAATTCTTTCTTTTATTTCTGAATCATTCAGAACTTCATTACCCGACAGAATTAAAAGTTATATTGAAATTCAGACAACTTACATCCTTCCTGGCTTTGTCGAGCTCTCTACGGAAATGTTCCTTTTCTTCCATCCGTATTCTGGCAACCTCATCATCCTTCACTCGGGACACCTTAATAAATACAGACAAAGTTCATATATTATTGAAATCGGCTTGTTTAAGTGGACAGCTATGGTGTGATCATTTTAAGAGGAAAGGAGAAAGCACTCTAGTCATTTAAACTTAGTTATGCAATGCAAAAAGATCAATTTTGTATCTGGAAGGCAGCATATGGTTATTTAAAAAAACAATTTCATCTCATTTAAAGATTGCCTAAGTGTTCCATTTTGCAAATTTAATTTGACAACATAAAAAAAAAAAGTTGCATGTAATATCATAAATAAACTTCAATGCTTCAAGTTATATGCTAATCTGTACAAGTACCTCAAGTTTGAGTTCATTACGGAATCTCTCCTCTAGCTGTCTCTGGAAACTGAGCAGGCGGTCCTCAAGTGCCGTGGCCCCCGTGCGGTACTGCTCCTCTCGACGTGAACTGAACAGCTCATCCAAAACACTCATCTTCTCATCTAGAGAGGACATAATTTTTAAAGGTACGATCTACATAAAACAACTCCTCTAGAAAATTGAAAAGAAGAGTCTACTTTATTTTATTCAAATCATATACTGGTACATGTATTCATTTGAATGATTGCATTCAAGGCATTTTTTCAATTTCAATAATTAAAATATGCTGGAGAGCCACTCATTTGCATTATTATAACAGAACATTATTTTTCCTTATGAACATTCACTACAGACAGGAATGGTAAGACAAGAAATGGCTTACCGAGTGTGGAGACTGTTGCAACCTTGATGAAATCAGTCTGTGTGGAAGTGGTCTGGCTGGCTTGACTGTGCATGGAACATAGCTCGCTGAGCAACTGCCATAGAAAACCCTTCCTCGAATGCCCACCCTTGTCAGTCTAAAACACAATATGTGGTCACAAGCATTATGCTTAACATGAGAAAATAACATACAGAAATGTATGAAATACCTTTAATAAATGACAGTAGATACAATGAATGATTTTTTAAGTATATTTTACACTTAACATGTATTTTTTGTATGCTCAAATTTAGCTTTGACAAAAGAATGAGTGGCTGCATACATGTTCTGACACCCCCCTCTCCTGATTGAAATTGAAGAATACAAACCATCTTTTTAAACAATCTTGATTGTGGACTGATTTTAAGTAGCTGAAGTACATCTTCATTTGACAGCATCTGAAAGCATAGAAATTGAAAAAATCATTTTGTTTCCTTGGAAAATGTGAAATGCTAAAAAAAATTCTGATTTATATATATATAAGATCAATACTTTCAATGATTCATCTTGTAAATTTTCTAGTAGTGTTGCAGCAATTTAATCAGAAAACCCCACCTGAGATAATATAGGTAGGCGCTCAGTACGGGAGACTATCAGTAACATATTGCATAAGGTTAATAGCCATAGATACAGTCCTTGTTATAGCATTCATTGAAATTAGACTTTTCGATGAACAAGCCCAAATTCTTACTCAAGTGCTTGACATTAACAAATTTCAACAAGCCCTGCTATATCAAATCCAGAATTTGAACAAGCCCTAAAAGCATTTAACTATTGCAGAGCTTGCACTAATTTAACCACTCTAAAAGCACATTTCAGAATTCATTATTCATTAATGATTCTATGGAAAGATCTTTTGTTCCATTATATTTGTTCTTTGACATATATCTATTATTCACTAAGCAAAAATTCATTCGTCAGCACCATATGGCACAAGACTACTACTATTTGTTTATGAATGAGTCTATAAATAGTAACAGAAACCTGCAGTGCGTTCAGTTAAGATATTTGCGGCGAACGTTTGCTGTTTGGTTCCCCGCTTGCAGTTTATGTGCTGCGTTGCAACAGGGATACAAAACGTTTGCGTCTTACTGAACGCACTGTTGATAAGAGATGACCGTCAAGGCACACAATATGGTGGATGACAGCAGGACCTAGTCATTAGAATTTCTACATTATTAAGTCATTTTACTTTTGTATTTAATTATCTTTAATATATCATTTGAAAGGTCTAAAAAAAATCTATGTTTTAAACATATAAACTGGAGCTATCACTGGATGTTATTTATACCCCCACACACCACCTTCTTGTAATAAGAAGTATCGCTTGGAATGATGTATGCTCCTTGAATGCCCAAGGCATCAATTAAAAAAATGGACTCATTGTCCTAATGTTTCTTTTGAACAATTGTATCCAATACCTTAATATATAAAGTTATGGAGAGAAGAAAACAATAAGGGTTTTAACTTTTAAAATACCATACACAAAATAATTTTTCTTTTGCATAGCACTTCTCCTCAACAGAGTAAGTTTGTGTATGTGTATGATGTTTGAAGTCTATACCTCAAAAGCATATGGAGTTATGGAGAAAAGTAGACTTGTCCCAATGTCCCAAGATGGATGGATGGACCGACATACCAACATTTCTTGTTTATGTGTTTTTTCTTTAACATAGTCCCTAGTCTTCAACTTGTATTTTTATGTGTTTTTCCAATGATGGACAAACGGCACAAAGTGATTTCTTTGTTGGGGTATAAAAAAGTTTCTCTAATCCCTTAGTTTGAATTTCGTAAGAATTTCAATAAGGACATTATTGCCAATAAATCAGTGCAGGAAGCACCGTAACAGTTTAACTGGATTTTTCTATTCTAAGTTCAATCTTTGGAAATCTGCTTTCAATTTCAAAATATGAATTTCAAGACTCACTTTGAAACTTAAGAATCGGTATGCAAATTAATTAAAAACTGTTCATTAACAATGAAAAC
This sequence comes from Mya arenaria, assembly GCF_026914265.1. NCBI lineage: Eukaryota > Metazoa > Mollusca > Bivalvia > Myida > Myidae > Mya > Mya arenaria. Next base: position 79,320,438 of record NC_069124.1, read on the forward strand.
ACAACAATGCCTGCATAAGAATGGCTAGATAATCAGAAGCCGGTGCTCCTGATGATGTCACCAATCAACTTGCCTATATCAATCAATTTTGAACTAAGTTATTAGTCATATCTTTCCACATACTCCTTTCAATAAATACTGCTTATGGACAAACCTTTCATAAGGAATGTATGAATGTAGCATATATCATAAATAATCTTTAATCGTAGATACATGTAACACTACCATTCTAACATAACTGATTACCTTTGTTTTGTCAAGAGCACATTCTGGCAAAAAGACGCTGTATGTGTAGTCATATTTGCAGGAGCGCAGATGGTCAGCCACAAGAGAATTGGATGCCCTGTGAACCAGTGAGCCAGACTCTGGAACTTCAAGGTCTTCCACAGACAACTTCCCGTTCACTGATCTCTTCAGTTCACCTACTAGACTGGTTCGAAGCTGGCTCTAAAAGACATGTCAAAACAACACTGAAAAGAGTTTTCAGATAAAACTGAAACTATCTTGAAGTGGTAATTTTCCTATGAAAGTAGCTTGTCGTTGCTAGAGGAGTTTTTTATGCTTTCTGCTAGCAATGATGTTAATTACTAACAGGTATTTACTGAGCTAAGATGCTTTAATCTATGCAGCGACAAGCCTTATTAAAAGAATAATAAATTTTAACAACACATGTTTTTGCTGTGATTGCAATGGTAAACTGGCATCCGAAGGCATACAAGATACAAGGGTCTGGTTAACCATAACAAGAAACATAAGCTCATTCAGTCATTGAGCTATTTTCCAACATGATTAATAAATATACTGATAACAAATCAAAACATGATAATGAGCTGGTTACCTGGAAATAAAAACATATACATTAAAATCAGTACAATATTGAAACAAGTATTTACAAAAGCTGTTTCTTATTTGATTCATGCATACAGTCACAAACAGTATGATGGAGCACTGAATACAATGATAACATTAACTAGTTTACCCTGCTGTACAGCCAGTCCACACATGTTATGTATCGATGTTGTTTTCTCAATGAAATTATTGTATCTTGGTCAGTTTTTTGTCTATAATGTGTACTTGACAAATTGAATTTAATGCCACTCCATGCAAGTAGTAATCTTGGTGTGAGATGGGGAAAGATAAAACAATACCATATTTTGGATGTTACGTATCTGGGTAACTATTCAATAAGCCATTACCAACAGCAGTCCATTTGAAGGCAACAAAGTCCATCAATATGGCCTGTCATGCATATTCATATGAGGTTAATTGTAAGAACAGGCATTATTACAAATGACAAAAACTACTTCAGGAAGTGCCCAATTTATGAACCAGTCAATCGAACCCCCCCCCCCCCACCAGGGCCGGGAATAGTGGGAACTTTCTGTCCAGCCAAGCCCATGTAAAACTGCTGGTAAAATCCGTGCCAAATGCCCACACACCCCAGGGACAATAGGTAAGGCCAATATCCCGCTTTTTTGGTTGCCAAGACAAAACCACCACATTCACCCAGCACTGTGGGGTCACCTGGTACATAAAAATATGGCCCATTTCCCCGGCTATTCCTGGTACATCCCCTGACCTGGGGAGCTGTGGTTACAATTGACTGGTGCATTAGAGCCGAGTTATCACTATGAAACATTTACACTCAGGAAACACACCTGTCACACAGGATACAGCAGGGTGTGGCACAGAAACAAATAGGCCGAAAGCAGATACAGATATAATGCAATTTCAACATATTTGCTAGGGGATGTCATGACTCTTAGGTTAGCAATTGTGACCAAATTGATGATGCTCTGTCTCCGATGGGTTTTTACTGGCTCTCTTGTTGTTTCTTGTTGTTTCTTGTCGTTTCATTCAAGCGATGATACTTTATTGAGTACATAGCATATACTAGAACCTTTAAGGATTGAACCAATAGAGTTTTTTATGTAAATGAGTAACTGGAATAAACATAGAATAATGCACCAGTCTGTTGTAACCACGGCCCCCAGATCCGGAGAATACAGGGGACTGTGACTTTCCATCCAGTCAATCCCAGGTAAAATCCCTGTCCTGCACAGACAAACTGTTGGTAAAATCCCAACCAAATGCCTTGCACCCTGGGGTCATCCTAGGTAAGGCCAGGAAACAAAACCATTGCATTTACATGAGCGGGGCCACCTGGAAAGTAAAAACATGACCTATTTCCCCCACTATACCCCTGAAAGTGGGATGGGCATGGTTACAATTGACTGGTGCATAAGGCTACAGTAGATTATCATTACTGCAGTAGCCAGTACATGTCTAGACTTGAAAATGGAGCCTTTAAACTTGCATCGCGCAAATCAGCAATTGATTAATGGTTGACATGAATCAACACAAACTCGAAAAAATTGCTTTTATGCTTGCATATGGAGTATTAGGACATAGGAACTACAGTATCTAAATTCAAGAATTATTGACCAAAATTTACCTTCATAGAATTAACAAGACCTTTGTCACGAAGACTGTGATAAAGCCTATTGCGCAGTTCTTCTGCAGTTAGATATTCTTCACTACGTTTCGACATGCTTTTTGATATTTAATTAAAATACGATAATATACATCTAGGTTGTTCAACGTCAATAACACAAGTATATTAGAAAATTTAGTTATGTTTACAAAATTTTGGTCGTGAATGAAGCTCGATTTTGATTGGCTAATTGTCACAACATTTATTCAGACATAAAATTTGCAAAATGGTTACAAGCCACCACTCTATGTACCATAGGAAACTCGTCCCAATCGGCCAAACCGCGAGTTATTTCTACTTATAAATCATATAAACTTCTTAAATTCTATTTCTGTGGATTCAATGATCTGCCGTCAAATGTTTCAAGGTTAAAATGTGATTATTAAAAACATCTTTTAAATTCTATTTAATTTTCTGGTCAGCCTTTTCCCTTTATATATACAGTATATGGGCAGTCATTTGGTTAGTTCTGGCTTCCATAACTTTAATGTTGATATTTATTTTTTTGATGTTTACAACACATCCAAAAAGGTAATATATAACGTGTTCGCTGAAGTTCTTTAGCTATCATTTGGTCAGCCTTTTAGTATTGCCCCTAGGCCTTTTGTATTTATACTGATACTGGCACTGCCTAGAATCTCAGTGGCACTGGGCAATCCTACTCCCAGCTCATGTCCATGAACCACCTTGGAGACTAAATATTGCAGGTACAGTACATTACTGTTTGCTCATTCACTGAGACCAAACATAATATTATGTAATCTGATGTTGCAATATATACCAAATAAAGTGGCTGTCACGGGGATTAAAAATGTGTTACAGTGTAAAAAGTGTAACGTGCGACGTCAAACAAACACCACTGAACAGATCCCTTCATACAAAAGCATGCTCGACCCTGAAGGGGTCCACTGGTCTTTATATACTCTAAATTCTCTATCAACACAGAACCCGGGCTTTGCTAATTTGCATATTACCATCGTGACAAGTAAACATACGAACTATGAACGTACTTCCGTCTATAACGGAATGTTATACTATGAACGCACATCCGCCGATTTCAGCGGACCGTTACAAAAGCATTTACGAATATTAAATCTCTTTTTAGCACGTGCACTCAAAATGGAATTAAACCATCAGAGTGCGAAAGAAATTTTCGGAGTTTTGACTTTTTCAAAACCAGCGCAACATCCTGGCGTTGTCATATACATGTAAGGCTGCCAGAATATCGAACCAACACAAAAACAACATCTTGTCGGCGATTTGTTAAATTATATTTAGCCCAATGACCGTCTGAGTGACCTGAACATTCAGCCGGCGAACGTTTTCAGTTTAAATATTAAAACAGAGCTGAATTACGAATTAGTTCAACATTAGATCACTGTCACACATGATGTTGAAATTAATGTCACATGCAAAGTAACTTGCAGTGAAGAGCCAGCTTGACATTCGGACAATCACTGTTATCTCAAATGTCGATCTGAACATGTATTCATTTTCAAAAAGCATGACATTCGGACTAAAATGTCACCGTATGTTTGACGTAACGAGATCTACATCACCCGCAATGTATTATCCAAATGCTGCCGGTATTTGTACTCATTGACGTATTCATAGGTGTACTTTTACCACAATAAACTATATCTAGGTCTAGAGTCTTGTATCCATATAGTTATTTTAGCTGTTGTTTGTGACAGTCTGATAGTTGATCATATTGGAAACAATTGAAACTAGCAATGATCTCAAATAACCAAAGAACGAATGCCCCGTAATGCATAGGCAATGGCATAAGAGTGGCCATTGGAATATTATAAAGTTGTACTTTTACCGATTCTGTGAGCTTTAAATTCATTGAACGACGATCTTTAACTGGGACCCATTTATTTCTGCATTAATCCTTCAACCTATTTGGGATAAAGATAATCTCAAATTAGCCTGAGATTAAAACGTTTCATAAGTCATTTAAAGCGTTTAATATTGTTAAAATAATATTGCGGACCAATGTTCAATGATACTAGAAACGAATTAAGGGATGAACTTTTTCAATATGATTGTTATGTTGTCATTAAGTGGAATTGGATCTAGCCGTGTACACATACTGTAGGTCTGTTTAATCGGTCGTCCTAGAAAATGAGTTCTGACGTGGAAACGCGAAATAGACATCATGTCGGGACGGCAATTAAACCGGACAGCCGGAATGCAACGCCGCTTGGTGGACGAAACAGCGTCCAGGGGATGCTGGCTCCTGGCCATAACAACTTGTCTGGACGGAACAGTGTAGCCGGAAAGCGAACGGCATTGCTCGTGCAGGAGAGTCAGCGGTCAGCCTCGAGTGCAGGGCTGAGCAGACGCGACACGACAGCGATGTTCGCGAACGCTGCCATACTAGGACAGCAACAAAAGAAGATGGCAGCACAGAACAGATTGCTTACGCATAAGGCAGTCAACCGTAAAGAGAGCTTCTTGAAGGACGGCGGGCTAAAGACAGTCATGACCGCTCCTTCCATCATGAAGGCGTTCAGAGCAGGCGTATCTGTGAGTAGTGTGTCTGGGTTTCACCCTAACAGAACATATATCATACCTCACCCGTAACAAACACATCCTACCACTGTTGCCACCATTTAGTATCATTTTCTTTAATCGTAATTGAACATTTGAAAATGTTCATACGTGCATATTCCGTAATCGTTTTTAAATCATGCCGCTAAATCGTTCTATTCGGTGACTTTTCAGATGGCTGTTAGAACATTTGAAGTCAGACATCTTGTTACAAAATGTATATTATGACTAACCCACAGGATCAGCAACCGTAAGCCACAAAGTATAGCTACAGCTGCAAATTTAGTGCTACCGCTGCATTTCATTCATTCTGAAGTACAGCTGTAGCTGTATGTTTATAGCTGTATCTATAAATAAAAAAAAACAGTCAGACGTCACAGCCGCAGATATATTAATCAACAAGAGTACGACACAAAATATAGTTACGGATGTATTTTAGAGCAACATCTACATTTGAAAGCACAGCTACGGCTGTTTATTTATGGCTGTGGCTGAAACATACAACTGTAAGTCAAATCAGCTGCAACTATAGCTTTTAAAACAAGTAGGTAAATATACAGTTGTATTTTTTGGAGACAGACGAATGCTACAGCTGTATTATTATAGATGTCAATATACTTTAGAATACAGCAACATCATCAAAGTACAGCTATAGCTAAACATACAGTTGGATATATATTTGTTGTATTGTAAATTTTGAGATACTTGGTTCTTAATAGGATATACAGACAGAGTAAATTGTTTCAGGATGCCATGGTCTTGAGCATGGATCACTGATAGAGTAACTCGATATCAAGTGTGTCGGTATGGTACAAAAAGAAGGCATTGTGCTCTTTAATAACGTCTGATTGTCAATTGTATCATCTATCAATATCAGTTCACATTTGAACTGTATCTATATCTAGTTGAAACAATTCAAAAAGAAGCTAACCTTTATTTATTCTACATTTACATAAACATTTGATAATTCGTTTTAAACAGCCACATTATCATTCTTATTATCATTGCTCGAAATATTATTTTGAAAACACATGGAATAATAATAAAAATGCACTGTGCTGTTGTTGTTTTCAAACTGTTTGGTGGATATTGAACGGTTTGGTTTTTATTATTATTATTATTATTATTATTATTATTATTATTATTATTCAGAATTATTATTATTATTATTATTATTATTATTATTATTATTATTATTATTATTATTATTATTATTATTATTCAGAATTATTATTATTATTATATAACATACTATAGTATAAACTCTATTTTCACACTTCACGGTAGTTTGGCTATATCACAGAACAGAACAGAACCTAATGTTTATTTAACTTAAGCATATACAGCTCGTCGTTATAAACACAGAATGAAAAAATGAAAAAAATATCCCATTCAATGCATAAGCTATATTAGTGCCGTCGACAATTAAGAACTGCCTTTAATTTTCCGACTTGAATGGTGGTCCTATCGTGATTTGTAAAATCAATTTTCACGGAAATTCCTTATTAATCTGATTGCAAGTTTAAATCAGCAGAAATGAATAATTAATACGCAGCCGATTCAAGAGTCCCTGGTCCCGTATGAGGGATTATGTTTCATTCAGCATTGTCGGACACTGTTTCCATGATCGTTGCTTTCAATGCATCGTCAGGAAATGCAGTTGGCCTCAGAATTTCAAAAAAGATGGAGCTGTACAGTAAATTAGAGATATTTCCAGCCCGAGGATCTAGTTCCATGCTGGTAAAACAGAAACGTTATATCTGAGTATATGTTAGTGTATTTTTTCTAGGTTTGTAACTGCTTTTATAGCCATGTCATTTAAAATGACTTGACTCGATTCTCAAGTGATTAGAAAAAATGAAGGAAATGCATTCATTTCATGAGTTCACTTAATTGATATAGTCTACGGGAAAGATGTACTTATGTATTCAAACATTTGATTTTGAGTTTGATACCCTAGAGCATATTATATTAAAATGACGAAATGTATACGCGAAATATATATATATATATATAATATATATATTAATCATAACATAGACTGGGATAATGTGTGTGTGTTTGAGTTTGAAAGAAATTGAAAACGCCAAATGTGTTAATTTAATGTTCAACCTAGTTTTATTTGTCTAAATACGATTCGTTAATTTTTTAAAGGTGTGTTACATTGCTGCTGGTAGAATATATCAAAATACCATGTTAATCAACGTGGGCATCTAAGCGGATTGTCACGTGTACTCTGGTGTAAGAGTGAACATTAACAATGTCTGCAATGCAATTGAAAACCAAAATCGACTTTTTTGATGACGAAGAGGAGGAGGAGAAGGAGCAGACCACCGTTCCGGAAGTGTCGTCATCAAAACCGGAAGACGACGTCCGCGAAGAGGAGGAGGAAAAGGTAGCAACCGTCTTGAAATGCTCATTCAGACGTTTACAGCACGCTATCGTTAAAATCAATTTAATCATATATTAATTATAATAGTTAAGCAAATATTGAGTTGCCATTGATATTAATAAGGCTTTCAGAAAATGTTATTCTTCCGATTTATAACTCAGTCAAGCTTAGCCCATTAAAATAATATCCAAACGTCATAAAATCATATTTTTATATTGCAATAGTATTTTCTGTTGTTGTAAGGTGACCGTTTTGTGGTTTATGAATTATGAATTGAAATAAAAACGCAACATTATAGATCATGTACATCATGTAGATTGTTTCACACTGTCGTTTTAATTAACTGAAATCATCGATTGCAAACATCAACAGAAATGGTGAAAAGCTGACAGCAATTGTAAAATTCAGCATTTTCACTGCCTGAACACCGGCTTCAATACCCGTTACTTATTCGATTTCGTAAGCAAGTGTATACTAAATCCCCCAGGTTGGAATATTCCTGATTTGAGCTTTAGTAGAATACAAGCAAGCCTTCTCGAAATGTCATTTATCTTAATTTAACTTTTTTTATTTTTTCTTTCTTTCAAGGTGTATTTAGTAAGTGAGCTCCTGTTCTGTTCGTATACATGTTTGCTGACAATATTTAGTTACATGTTTTATATGGCATTGCGTGGTTTATATGTGTTGTAGTTGTGAAAACTGTTAAACAAACTTATATTTTTATAATTAGATTTTCACATTTATATATGGAGTGACACTGCCCTTTCATCAAGTATAATACACGCAATGAAGCAGAAAATGATTCAGCGAACCGCATTGAAGATGTGAAATTATTATTGTTACATTAATAAAATCCCTTACATCTCAGTTTTGGGTGTTATGTACACTGGTATATTGAAAAGAAGATCGTACCCTGTTAAAGTGAGCTGTTTACATGTTATTTGTATTATTTCCTTTCTTTTATGTTCATTTCGCAGCTGAATGTACGGATTTTTAAAGTGATTATTAAATATGTCAATACTATTTTGTCCCAACATTTTCGTATTTATAGTATAACTTTATCGTATTTGTTTAATTAATAATGTTCACATCTCAGATTTTATACCCTTTATGACCCAAAGTAAATGAATAAAATGACATTATATTTTATCTATATGTTTTGAAATCAAATTAGTTTTCCATCTCTCAGACATTCAGCTTTAGTTCGTGCACATGTATGCGTTTCATTCCTTTCACCAAGTCTGTTCACATTTTACTAACCGTTTGATTGTGGATTTTTTTTATACTTGATGGATAATTCTGATTGTTGTGTAAGTCAATTGTTACATTTCTAATAAATACAGATTTGCGTTATTAAATTATTATAATATACACAATAGTTTTAATTATCGTCACTTTCTTTGAAATTGTTCAAAAAAATGTAACAAAATCGATTATAATTTGTACATCAGCAGCTTATTGTTTCAGAAGGAAATACCTTCAGTAAGTCGGACAAAATCATAAGTTTCAAGACAAATTGTGCAGAAAGCAAAGTTTCAGTATTTTTCACTCATGTTACTTTTACACGATGTGAAACATGTATCGACTGTTCGGTTTCCTAACAAGGTTATATTTTTGGCGTGATTTCAGCCGTTTGTGCGGTTCCGGCGCGTGGCGCGAGCTGTCAAGCTTCTCATCCAGGTCTGCCACGTCTGTAAAGGGTACGTTACAGTTACCAGTATAGTCCAAGAGCCATATACTAGTAAACTAAAGGTATTATTATACGGAAATGGTTACCATGGTAGCCAATTTCAAACATATTTTTGAATAATTTGCTTAGGATGCGAACTTTAAGAAATCGCTATTAAAAATGCATATCATTTCATGTACAAGGGAATAGTTTAAGTTTATATAATGACTCGGGAACAAACAGTACGGTCATCCAACTCCTGGACTAAAACAATTCAATATCGTTCATATAAGGTTACTATGAATTGCGTAATTGGTGTCAATATCATGGCATGGGACGCAATTGGGATTGTGGAGTCCCGAACATTCTACGTGAGGGGTGTCCTACGGGTAGCGGCAAAGAAAACACTCTTACCAAAAAGCGGCATTTAGAAAAATAAATTAAAATACTAATTTTGTTTTAGTGTCAGTTCGTATATTTTATTTCATTCGTGATCATAAAACGACTAAATTTCCATACGTTTTTCGAAGACACGTGTAAAATAAAATACGATCTTACACTGAATTCAACAACTATTCTCTATATAATTACGTTGTAATTGCGATACTATAAGTTATATATATCTTGCGACTGGTCAATTGCTACTTAACTATTTCGTTACTGTAGTTAAACCATTACATGATTATTATGTAAATAATTGCTTTACCATAAGGTCATACTGGTACAAACAAACAAGTCGTAAAGAGTGGGACCATTTGTTCCGTTGTCAGCCATTTGGAACATGAAAATTGTAAGTTAATATAATGAGAATACGCAAGGTTTATCCGTGATTGAATTTAAGGCACGATTGAAGTAATACAATGGAAAACTGGTTTTAAAATATATACAGTTAAAGGCATTCAGTCGTTTACCGCAGATTACTGGCGGACTCTGTGTCCCAGGAGGCCTGGTTCGCGCTTGTGGACAATATAGCGGCAGCCAACGCCCTAACCAACGACAAGAAGAAGGGGCGGGCTTTTGTCACGTTCGTCCCCAATGAGAACCAGGAACTCGAACAGCTCAGTTTCGATGTTACCGAATACATGAGACACAAGAAGGCAGAGGTATACCCCGGTCATGATAACATGTGAACTCATCATTGTAATGATAGTAATTGATGTATTTCTATTTCAATATAACCACACAAATTAAACAAATTCTATTACTGTAACATATTATGTGAGTATGGTAGATACTATCAAAGGGAATGTTCATTTGAAGTGCTGAACTATTCTTTTCTCAGGATTATCTGACAGATGAAATTAGAAAAATAATGAAACAGAGACCTGGGACTCGCACAGAGGATCAGCTTGTTGAGGTATGGCAGAAGTTGTCTAACACCACCCCCTTGCGTACCGATCATTTTTACCAGAATAATGCGTACCAAATACTAGTGGTTATAAAGTATGTGAAACGAAATTGCATTTTTGTACAAATTATGTGGCATCTTTCTTTAATAGCCATTGAATACGACGTACCAAAACAGGGGTTGCAGACTTTATATATTTCGATATTGCATGATTTTATATAATTACAAAGATGTCATCTGCATTAAAAACATAATACAATAACAAAGAAGAGAACATAGCAAACTTGTCTTGGACTGGTTGTAACCTATCTGGTTGCCCTTGGCAGGTTGTGCGCTGCATGAAGAACATCAGCAAGGCCTTCAACGAGTACCCGCTCTCCATACAGAAGGAGATCTGCCAGAAAGCCTTCTACGACCAGTATTACATTTGCCTTATCTCTAATTGTCGTCTTTGAAAAATAATGTATTCAATCAACTGAGGTGTGCGCAGTAACCATTCACTTTTATATGAGACGAAGTATAAACGAATGCCACGTGTATGGAGAGATTTTCCCTCTGGGGTATATATACGCAACACCCATTGTAGAAAACATACCTTCGGGGTCAAATATGCACCAAGTCTGTAGGTGCGGTAAATCCTCCCCCGCCACCTTTGTTTTTTGCGTGTAATATAAGCGCAATAATTGATTTGGTCCCTGGTATTTTTTACTCTTTTTTATTTATCGGCAGATTATTTCTTCAAAAATCTGAAATGTTGAAATACCATGTTTGTGTGTCTTATTGAACTATTTGGTTTTTAAATTTGGCTATTTGGTCTTGAGTCAAAATGGAGTGCTAAACCTTAAAATACAACTATTTCAAATCTACCGCACTCCTGCTTCAGCTGATACTTTGAAAAATATCAATTTTAAACACATGTTTTATTCTTTTTTTAGTATGAAACAATTATGAACACGTACAGCATACGCTTAAATGTTTCTCTTTTCTGACAGCATGTCATTTTGTTTTGGAAAGTCACGTAAATGTTTGTTTTTTTCTGGAAATTACTGCAATGGTCTTAAATACAAACATGTATAATACCATATATTAGTAATACTAGCTTCATCGCTTCATCGTTATGTATTATGTATTTTTTAACAAAAACTATTGGCATTTTAATAAAGATATTCATTTTACTCAATTGCTTCATAAACGAGCCCAAAAATACTTAAGCATAATTTGGCCGCGTTTTTTTACCATGGCGGGAATTTTGCCCCTCTGGTCAAATGTTAGGCACATAAGCGCAACTAAACATAATATTAAACACCGTTATTAACCTCAGGTACGGCCGCAATCGGGTAATCCTGCGACGCGGGCTGGCGCCGGACGGGATCTACTTCCTGTTATCAGGCGAACGTGAGTACCGTAGTAAGAAGATGGTATTCAGTAATGGTTACCATGAAAACAAGTTAAATACAGTATTTTTTATATAATGCTTACTAGTCTAGTGACACAATGGAATACTAAGAAACTGCAGCTATATTGGTTCTTTCGTGGTGTATTAACGTCATCTGGTTGACTGTCCGATTGCATAAAAACAGCATTGACCCTGGTACGTTGAATCTGACCAAAAATGTACACTACCACTGGTCAAGAGTGGGAAAATAGGAAATCCAAGTTTTGATCTGTAACCTAAATATAAATAAATATGTTATAAAAGGATATTAGTTAAAGTTATTCAGATTGTGTGTAGTATTGGTAAGATTAATGTCATTGGTTATTTTAGCTAAAAAATAAGAAGGAAAATGTCAAATGAGTCTGTGATTTATAACATCGATGAAACAGCAGGCCTTAAGAATTTTCGATAAAGTGATACATATATATTGTAGTGACGTCATAACATTGTTTTACTGCTTTTGAAGCGGAAACACATGTTATAAAGTTATTATCACATTTGTATCCATTGTTTATTAAAATATTAAAATTCATGCTAAAAATGATAATGCTCGGAAGAGTGCGACCTTGTCTCGTGTGACTTTGACCTTGGAGCTACGGACCAGGGTCATGCACATTGTCTCAATGAGGACAACATTTGTACCAAGTTATTTGGTAATCCATCAATGCATCAGTAAAATAAAGATATAACCCGGACAAGAGCATGTGAAATCTGACCTTAAAATATCTCGTGTGACCTTGACCTCTGAGGTATGGACCGAGGTCAAGGTTACTGCACATCGTCTCAATAAGGGCAACTTTGTGCCAGGTTATATGGTAATCCATCAATGCAGTTAGTTATAGCCCAGACACGATATGTTACAGTCAGACAGACAGACGGACGGACGGAAAAGGAATGAAGGAATTAGTACTCAAAATATACCCATTCGTGTGAGCGGACGGACTGACGGACGGACGGAAGGACAGACAGACGGACGGACGAAGTGCATTCCTATAATCCCCTCCCAACTCCGTGGCTGGGGATTAATTAACAATCACTTTCTCTATAGCGTTTAAATCTTCGTTGCCGTCTGTTGCTGAGATTCCCCCAAATTGAACGAATATAACAAGTGAGCAGTGTGATATTTATTTAGCAAGATGACAGGAAAATTAAATCCTTCGGTGTCTTGATTAATGTTGTCCTGTTATTAAATCGATTTGTACCTGCGTGCTGCCACTGTGGGATTATTGTCTGTGTCATTTACGATCCGCCTTAAGTCCTGATTTTAATTTGAGAAGTTAATATAAATGTCCATGAATTTAGTGCACATGATATATCTCGAATCAATCAGATTAATATGATACGTGTGTCTTATCTTAAATGACAATTTCTTTTCAATATCTCCTTTTTATTGTTTTGCATGATATTTCTGATTGTAAGACGCAACTGTTTAAGACACGGTCACCCTCTTTAAGTGCTTAGCATTGTACGTTTGACTGTTGCAGTGGTAGAGAAGCCAGAAGGTAGAAAACAGACGGAGGAGATCGAGTCTGGACAGAAGTTCGGGGTAAGTAACCATGCAGTTGGTAGACGGACGGGGATGTTTTACCAGGTTGTATACGGATGGGTGTAAGTTACAAGGTGGTGGGCGGACGGTGTAAGTTACCAGGTGGTGGACGGACGGTTGTAAGTTACAAGGTGTAGGACGGATGGGTTTGAGTTACAAGGTGGTGGGCGGACGGTGTAAGTTACAAGGTGGTGGGCGGACGGTGTAAGTTACAAGTTGGTGGACGGACGGTTGTAAGTTACAAGGTGGTGGACGGACGGTGTAAATTACCAGGTGGTGGACGGACGGTGCAAGTTACCAGGTGGTGGACGGACGGTGTAAGTTACCAGGTGGTGGACGGACGGTGTAAGTTACCAGGTGGAAGACGAGCGGATGTAAGTTACCAGGTGGTGGACGAACGGTGTAAGAAACCAGGTCATAGATTAACGGATGTTAGTTTCCAGGTGGTGGACGGACGGTGTAAGTTACCAGGTGGTTGACTGACGGAGGTTAGTTACCAGGTGGTGGACGAACGGTGAAAGTTACCAGGTGTTGGACGAACGGTGTAAGTAACCAGGTCATAGATTAACGGAGGTTAGTTTCCAGGTAGTGGACGAACGGTGTAAGTTACCGGGTGGTGGACGAACGGTGTAGGTAACCAGGTGGTAGACTGACGAAGGTTAGTTACCAGGTGGTATACGGACTGTGTAAGTTACCAGGTGGAAGACGGGCAGGTGTAAGTTACCAGTTGAAAGACGGGTGGGTGTATGTTACCAGGTGGTGGACGCATTGTGTAAGTTACCAGCTGGTGGACAAACGGTGTAAGTAACCAGGTGGTAGACTGGCGGATGATAGCTACCCTGTGGTAGGCGGACGGTGTAAGTTACCAGGTGGTAGAGGGACGGGTGTAAGTTACCAGTTGAAAGACGAACGGTGTAAGTTACCAGGTGGTGGACGAACGGGGTAAGTTGGCAGTTGATAACTGGACGGGGGAAGTTACCAGGTGGTAGCCGAACAGGGGTAAGTTGGCAGGTGGTAGCCGGACAGGGGTAAGTTTTCAGGTGGTAGCCGGACAGGGGTAAGTGGGCAGGTGGTAGCCGGACAGGGGTAAGTGGGCAGGTGGTAGCCGGAAAGTGGTAAGTGGGCAGGTGGTAGACGGATGGGGGTAAGTTGGCAGGTGGAAGACGGACGGGGGTAAGTTGGCAGGTGGTAGACGGACGGGGGTAAGTTGGCAGGTGATAGACGGACGGGGGTAAGTTGGCAGGTGGTAGACGGACGGAGGTAAGTGTGCAGGTGGTAGCTGGACGGTGGTAAGTGGACAGGTTATAGCTAGACGGGGTAAGTTGGCAGGTGGTAGCCGGAAAGTGGTAAGTGGGCAGGTTTTAGACGGACGGGGGTAAGTTGGCAGTTGGTAGCTGGACGGGGGTAAGTTGGCAGGTGATAGACGGACGGGGGTAAGTTGGCAGTTGATAGCTGGACGGGGGTAAGTGGGCAGGTGGTAGACGGACGGGGGTAAGTTGGCAAGACATAGATGGACGGCGGTAATTTGGCAGGTGGTAGACGGACGGGGGTAAGTTGGCAGTTGGTAGCTGGATGGGGGTAAGTGGGCAGGTGATTGCTGGACGGGGGTCAGTTGGCAGGTGGTGGACGGACGGGGGTAAGTTGGCAGGTGGTAGACGGACGGGGGTAAGTTGGCAGATGGTAGACCTTCAGGGGTAAGTTGGCAGGTGGTAGCTGGACGGGGATAAGTTACCATGTGGTAGACGGACGGAGGTAAGTTGGCAGGTGGTAGCTGGACGCGGGTATGTGGGCAGGTGGTAGACGGATGGGTGTAATTTACCACGTGTTACCCTGAATGGTTGGTAGGTTACCCGTGTAAAACGAATTAAGATAATGTTATACTTTTGACAGTGACGGAATGATCAATCGACAATTATGTGCATGCATAGATAAACGCACTAACACAAAACGAAGTTCAAAAAGATGTCTTCTTACTTTCTTTGAACAATTGTTGGTGTTGCTTAAATGTACATATCCTTCCGTCTCGCAGGAGGAGGACCTGATCTGTGGGTCGTCCCGGCGCGCAACTGTGCTCTCCAAGGACGACGTAGAGATCCTCTACCTCCACAGATTCGTGAGTAAATCCCCACGAAACGGGAAAAGTTCGGTTTATTATGTGATGATGAAAAGCCCAAATCTTACATTTAGTGCAAATCTGCGCATTTCTTGTACAAGAAATCAAGAAGTAATAGTTATTGTTTCTTTCTTTTTTTAAGCTATAAATTCGGCATAAGCTGGGCGCAGCCCATCAGCCAATGTTATTTTGCATATATAAGCAAACATTAATAAGTGTTCGCGCGAATGCTTCTATTCTATCCAGTGCACATGCGCCCATTGCTAACTAACTTACTTAATCAAACCGATTCATGAATTAATGAAAATTATGCGGTTGTTTTTGTCTGATGCTTTCTTAATGACTAAATCAGAATTCATCTGGTGATCCCATTGGCGGAGCCATGAGTGTTTACACTAAAAAACATATATGGATATATACTCTTAGAAAAAAAGTATTTTATGTTGTTGCTTTTTAACAGTTAATTTCAATGATTAAGTCTAAAATGTCTTCCAAGGGCTTATATACATAGAAACACAGAAACCCACACTATGAGCAGATCTTTCAGCGTCCATGCTTAAACGTCATACTTTCAGATATATGCGTTTTTAATTACAAATTATAAATGGTTGAACGATTTTCATTTAGATACCAATGCGTGCATTACAACTGATTGCATATTGCGCAAGCGTTATTCATTTCCTTAATCCATGTTGACGCGTGTTCATCAATAATATTGATGTTCGTTCCATTGGCACACTGCCTTAACTTTTAATCACTTTTTTCTGTCTGTTTATTGAAGTAAAAACATTTATCTTATCCGACCGCCTTATTTGCTTTCAGAGTAGCACATTTGAAATATAAATGATGGCGGAATTTATGAGAGAGAACGATGAATAAGTGTTTATTTATTCAATTGTAAAATGTCATAAAAGAACGCATTGGTAAAAGTTTTTAAAATCAGTTTAACAGGACAATAGATGGTAATTTCCACGGATGGCAGAAAAATCTATATTCGATTTCAGAATAGAATAAGGTCTCCTGTATATATTGTAAAGCGTGAATCGGCGCTCGTTTGCAAAAAAATAATTAAGACATTGGTGTGCTTTGTATGTTTGAAATATACTTTTATTCTGTCGGATATAACTACGTTTGATCATATTGCGAATTATAAATGTTTTATTAATGCGTTGGTTGTATCAGTGTAGAGCGATCCTCCAGCGTAGACAGCAAACAGCAAACATTGATAAGGAGAACAATCACTGCCCATTAATTTTGGATTTTTCTGTGACAAAAAATAGCTCAATGCCTTGCTTATAATAATTTGTTGTTACGGAATAATGCTTGAGCGCACTTGCTGGAAATATCAAAGATCCAATCCCAGGCTATTGAATCTTGGAATCAGGTGACAGTTAATTGAAATGTTTGACATTCAGAACATCGGTGTTATTAATCGCATCTGGATTATTATTAGCCAACATTTCGCGTGGTAGGATACGTGTTCGCTTGCTTGCAAGAACTGAATATAAGAGCAATGGTTTGAATGATTCATCAAATAGAAACGTGTGGTGATATTTCATCTATCTTACGTTCAAAGAATCAGAATTATTTCCAACATCTTAATGTCAAAAATATTTATCAACATTTACTTGAGAAATTACCATTTCAGTTTACAAAACCATATCGGTTATTCAAACTTGTACAGGAAATTTCCAAAAGTGAATTATAACATAATTAATTTTATTAATTAAAGTGTTCAAGACATTCAATTTTCCTTACAATGAAAATGAAACTGTTGATCTTTGTTATATTCAGCGATTGTGAATTTCGTATAAACTGAAGTTGTTCGCAGCTGATGTTGTTCACAGTTTGGAAGGCCTTGCAGTGAAAAACAACTGGTTTAGTGCAAGAAACGGATACAAACGCGATACCCAGCAAAAATGTGACCGTACTATTGATAAAATATAATTCTTTTCGCCACAGGATTACAGGGTCATCTTCAACATGTCTTCAGACAATTGTGATCCGAAAAATTTGGATATATGCAAGTAAGTGTACTAGGGGCCTATTCGTTATAGTGTCGGAATTTTATTATAATTTTTCCACACAAACTATGGTTTGATTAAGTTTATTGGCAACATCATCGAATACATGCCTTTGGTCATAATCTATGTTTTGTGTTTAACTTGTAGATTCGAAACACTAAAGCTAATATATTTTTCTCTGAACACTGGCAATTTATCGGCGATATTGATACTGCATTAGGTGGCACCATTATATACCGAATCAAACCAAATAATCGTACCAAAATTGTTGCATGCATTTTTTTTTCTAGATTAAGCAAAACCAAAATAATATTTAACACGCATGGGGGCAGGTTATGACCTATGGTCAATGGTGAATATTTCACCGCAAAATACCTGTTTTCACAAAGCTTAATTCAACATTTATGTTTAAGTTCATAGAAAAATATATGGAAACAATGTGTTGTCAATCATGATAATTTGTTGCGATCTTCTAAAATAATAATAATAAATGTTCTAAAGTGGGCGAATTATTGGTACCGTACACTGCCATTTTCTTTCATTTTACCGTGTGCTTGTCAAGTGAATTAATTCAAAGAATAAGCAGTATAGTCTTTTTCTCCCGAAGGTGGGCATATTAAAATCGCACCGTCCGTCCGTCCGGACATCTGTCCTTTTGACCGTTTTTTTTCATCATGTCAGGAATATACCTTTGTCATGCAGGTAGCGGTTTTGAAATAATCTGGTACAGATGTTCGACACATAAAGGCAATGTGTCTTGTGCAAGACACAAGTCCCCACCCTGAAGGTCAATGCCAAATGTTAAGTTTTGTCATTATGGAATACTGTAAAATATGCACATAGAGATTAACGTGGCACATTTAAAAACGACTTGTGACCTCCAAGACCCACGACATAACTTCGAAGGTCAAGGTCACATTTAAGGGCAATTATAATGAAATAATGCAAATATGCATCTATAATTTAGGTGATTGTGACTGGGCTGTAACTTTATCATGCGTGTGCCGATTTTTAAATAAGTTGGCACAGATATTCGGCATTCGGTGGTATTCGAAGGTCAAGGTCACGCTTAGAGGTTAATTCTTAAAGAATGCTACACATAAGCACAAAGAGTTTAGGTGGTCGTCGGGCTGTAACTTTGTCATGCAATGGAAGATTTTGAAATATCATTGCACAGATGTTTGACATATATATAAAGGGGAGCTGTTTGATGAAAGACGCATTACCTTATCACTGGACGTGCCCTTTACAAGTTCCATGTTCCTTAACTTTTAATCCAACACTTGAAGTCAACAATCATGTGATCCTGCATATATGCTTATGGTTTATGTTAGCTCTACCTGAGTGCAGGTATATTCCATTGATCTGTCTGGTACTTCGGCTACTTCGGGGGCATTCGTCACGTACGGTGAGAACTCCTGTTTTGATATGCAGGAGCCTTACCTATAGTTTGTCCGGGCGGAAATGTTTCCATAGCTTTGGTTTGATTCGATTGCGAAATACATGTAAACTTAAAGAGTACCTTCCATACTCTATTTTCAATTTAAATCTCACTTGCTTGTACAAATTCAATTGTACAGAGACATGTTTCCCTCCATTATGATGACAACGGCACCTTATTATTCTAGAATGTCTAAACTTACAGTTTTGTCATTTTCCGTAATTGTAAATGAATCATTAGTTGCGTCATTATTAATTTATAATTAAGAACCAATTATCTTGAAATATGCACGGCCGCAAGCGCGTATATTATATGTTGGGCCTTTTTACTCCAGGAACGACGCCGTGTTCCAGCACTTCCCGATGCAGAAACTGTTGGACAACCCCGGCACATGGAGCGCCCTCAAATACAAGTATGGCCCTTCCGCCCACATTGTAGAACTAATCTCGGTCAACTAAAGCAACTATAAACTTTACGAGTACATTGCTGCATGTGCACACGTTGAGTGTCCTTGCAAATGTAATTAATTGAAAGAATTTATTTTGAAATTAGATATGTCTCGATAAATGAGATAAACATGCATTTCTTGTGCATAAAAATGCTATGAATAGAAAACGGAAAAAATGAGTATTGCCGTATAAAGTATTGATCAGATTTAAACGACAATGTTGATGTGCTTTTTCAAATTTGTTCTTTCAGGTACGGACGACTCATTGTGAAAGACAGCAATGACATTGAATGGATTTACGTAATAAAATCGGTAATTGCAAAAATTTTCTATCAAGTAAACTTTGTATTTAAGAGAGATTAATTACTTAATTGAGTCCGCATTTTTGGCAGACAATCAGTATCCTACCGAGCATGTTTATTCACGGGTAGGAATATCTTTAAGTTGGAGAACCATGCTAGCTATGAACATTTTTGCAAATCTTCCCCAGCATCCCATTCGTGCGTGCAGGGCGCCGCATGCTTTTTTGTCAATATCTCTATATGTCCGTCTGTGTGTGCAGGGCGAGGCGCGCGTGTTGAAACACCTGGAGCCGGGGCGGGTGGATGTCAAGGCGCGCCGGAAGAAGATCCAGCAGCAGATGGAGGAACAGTCTTCCTACCACAAGAAGAAGAAAATACTCGACTTTGTCGCCGACGGAACAGGTCGTAAGAACCCTACAAAATATGTTTCGACTACAAATATAGGTTACTTATAATTTCATTTAACTTAAGTATTTTCAAAGCTTATAGCGCTCGTCAGTTTACGTATGATTGCATTTGTGAAAATTACTTTCAGGTAAGTCCTGCTATGCCCCAAGAAACTACCATCCTAGCACGATACGACGTGCCACTATCCCAACAGCGGCAGCTCCTGCCCACCGGAATTGCCACTCAGACCACACCGGCATCGACTACCGTCTCCGCAGCCAATCTGCATTCCCGGGTCAGCGAGTTTCCGTGTCGATCGGAGGCAGTGGACCGCCGACGCGGCCCATGACAACCCAGCCTTCCGTCCGCCACGAATCATTGGATGAGGACGTGGGTGACAAACCGGAAGCGACGGAGGATACCTCGATCGAAGTAATCGTCACACACAACATCGAAGTAGTCGTGGAGGACGAACACGAAGGTGAGGTGTTAGAGACTGAGTTTGCTTTCCGGATATTGAAACATTCTTAGTTCAATTGTTTTGATATCATTTTCCAGTTTTTCAATTTCTAATCCCAATACATGTATTTTAAGTTAAATAATATTTGTTTTAGGTTCGTCGACTACGAAGACAAAAAGCAACGCGTCTGAGAGGTTTGTCATCCATTATTTCCAATTAAGTAAGTACATCATAATTTTAGTGGATTTCGTCAACGATATAAATGATTTCCAATGCTTTATTTTATTTTTCAACGTCCATTTCAGTGGCGGACTGAGGCGAAGTAAGCAGGCTGTCGGTTTGCCGGTAGAGGAAGGCATGGCGCTGCCACCCTTCGTGCAGATAGAAACACTTCACCCCGGACACACTTTTGTAAGTGACATACATAAGACCGTTTCACTCTTTTATTAACTAAGGACGTGAAAGACAAGTGTATTTGCATATATCCCTATTTATTCCGTTCATTGGCATTGACATGACTATTGTTGAAACTGCTTGCAGGGTCTGCGGTCTTGTTTAGAGCACGACGAAAGAGGACCTTCCGTAAGCTTGGTATGCTTTCTTTACAACTGAATGCGTTGGGTATTATAACCCCCCTTTTATAAGTAGCCACTTTTTCTGTTGTTTAGTCGCTAAGTGTTAAACAAAAACGCACTAGACTAATTATTTCGAGATACATATTTTAAAACATTGGAGATATTGGATCTATGTACATATTCTCTTAACATCAGGTGAGCGGGGACTGTGAGGTGTTAGCCATCAACAAGAAGTTCTTCATGAAGCACTGTGACGACGCCCTCTTTAGTCTCATAAGACTAAAGGTACGGTCCGAGAATGGTTTGGTTTACTTTTCATACCATTCCGTTGTTCATTTTCCATACGGTTTAGCGATACAAATGTATTGTTTTCGATTTGAAATATTTCTTTACTCCATGCTTGCATGCTTGTCGTATTTCGACAAGGAAGCTGCTCGTATACAGGAGCGCATATAGGAAAGTCCTTGCCTTTCATGGTTATTTGGACAATCCTCACTCGCACTTTCTCTTACACCCTTTATTTCCGGTGCAGGCGAAGGCGTTCCCGACACAGACAGAGCTTGTGGATCGGCTGGACGCCAACATGCAATGGGAGGAGTTTAAACAGGAAACACTCAAGTACTTCCTGCAGCGCCGCACCCGACACGCTAGATAGGAGACACTAGTTGGGGACGGGACTTACAGTGGGTGACTAGTAACAGGGACAGGACTATTAAAAAGGACTCAAACTTGGACGGGGATGGGACAATATGAACAATTCCTTGAGTGCCTCGTTTAAAATGCTTGTTGAAGACTAGTAGAAACAGCCCTATCGTAGAAATGAGTGAGCGAGCATCTTGGTTGGTTTTTTTATGAGATCACTAAATAAGGCAAGCCTGCATGTGGAGACGACTAGCTTAGTGATGTATCGTCACATATGGTAAAACAAGTGCTATTTACCGAGATAGGGTGAAGCTGTGTCATTGTTGGATATATCATTGTACAGAACTTGTTGAATCATTTGATGTTCCATTCTTCATCACTATTTTTCAGTGCATGCCATTTGTATATCATTGATTATTATTATGTAATTAGCGTACCTTGTATAGAACGACAGTCGTCTGTAATAGGAGATCAAGGTAAATGTGGTAGAGGCTCATCTAGGAGAGTTGCGTTGACAGTGTTAAATTTATTGTATTCCAAATCTTTAAAGGAATAAAGAATTTTAAAAAATCTGGCTATTAACTGTTCTTACAATTCAGAAATTAGAACAAGAATACTAAGTGTATGCCAACACACATTTTTCAGTCGAAAGTCGCTCAAGGGACGATGAGGGACGTAATTCGACAAACAGTTAAGCCAGAGTTATGGGGCTTACTATACATGTGTAATGCTAGTCACATGCAGTAGTGAGGGTGTCACACCTCCAACCTTGGAATCCCATTCTCATTCACCAGATGCTTGATAATGATAAAGAAATTCGGAGTACAGCTGATCATCAGTTTTGGAACGGAACATCGCTTCTTTTTTTAATGGAACCCGGAATACCAGTTATGTCCATTGATCAAAAATATTGAATACATCTTGGCTTTTCTCGCCCGGTTTTAAACTAACCAGTTTTCACAAGCACATAGCGGAACGTATATCGATACATAAATGTGGAGGGGTCAAGGAATAATTATATTAAGGGATGCGTTAATTGCCTTTCCTGGTAGACAGTAATCAATACACTTGGTAACATATGTCCCAGTATTGTATGACTGCGGTAAACTATTATCCAGTGCAAGCCATTTTGATATGTATTACACACTACATAACTCATGTTAATCTTCTTGCAAATCTTCTATATAGAAGGAAATAAAGATTTGATTGATTGATTGACATAAACTAAATGACGAGCGAGCGAAACAATCGAGAAAACCTGGTGGAATGTGAGCGGAAGATTTTGCATCTTACATCCTAACATTTAGTGTTTTGCATTTTGATGTCTTTATTCATGT
Organism: Mya arenaria; assembly: GCF_026914265.1. Taxonomy (NCBI): domain Eukaryota; kingdom Metazoa; phylum Mollusca; class Bivalvia; order Myida; family Myidae; genus Mya; species Mya arenaria. Next base: position 79,343,607 of record NC_069124.1, read on the forward strand.
CACGCTCAGCCTAGTTGCTTCTCAGTACTGCTCGGGCATACATACTCACCAAGGCTACATACAATTTTACTTACGCTAAAGGGGCCAGGAAATAGAAGCAACATTATTTATAAGCCGCGTAGAATTACAACGTCTTCTTTCTTATACGTGGTGTTTATGCTGTCAACTAATTATACACTGTTCAAAATTTAAATAATGTTTTGAGGTATATTCGCTCTTTCAATATCAGATTTCACCTTATTAATATTTAATATACGTGACTAGCGGCGGTTCCTAGATTTGACATAAGGTTTCGCGGCGTCTGACAACTTTGAACATGTACAATCCCATGAGCGAAAAAATATAGGATTTGGTTCGGGCGCTCTCCATCGGGAAAAATGTATGTATTATTATAACACGTCGCCCAATTGATTATTTTACTTTACAAGTAATAACGTTTATGGTTCTCATTTATGTTTGATTATTTTCTTTTGGAATCCGGATCCACGTTTTCTCTTTAAGTGGAATTCGGCTTTACTTATCTCGGCATCCTAAATAGCGCAGGATCCGGCGTACAAACAGGGGGCAACTCTCTTAGTAGTGAGCTGTGTTCCAACGGCTTCATAGTTTAAACCGATAATTTTCGACCAACAAAGTGCTGAACACGCAAACTTGACCCGTCGCAAAACAAAATCACATTAACTACATATGATTTACAATATTATGTAGTCATACGCATCTCGGACACAAAGTATTGTCATTTAATGAATTCGGCGTTCTTGTTGACTGGGGGAAGTCATTGAATACGATCTCATATTCACTTGCAGAAAAAAACACCATAAGACTGTTTAGCACTGAATATCAGATCATATTCAGTGATTGTATAATAAAACTGTTTACAAAACTTCATTTTTTGAATAGTAAGTTTAACCCTGCATACTGTAGGTGGATATCTTTGACGGTAAATGACATTTCAAAAAGTTGCAAAAAAATGGTTGAAGTGATAATTTCGTTGTGTTCAAGTTATCAGAAAGGACGATCAACAATGACGTTGAACATATTAATAATCTAAACATCTTGTAAGTGTTCATTTCCTGGACTGAATAAGTAAGTCTGTCGTTAATTTAGTAGGCTGCTTTTTAGATAGTATGATAGATTTTGACCTAAACTTTAATAATACATATGAGTGTATATATACACCAGGAAATGCCCATCATATATTGATGTTTCAAGCCACCTTTTACACTCTTTAGTTATTAATAAAAATACAAAGTTTTGACCTTTACCTGAAAATATTTCACAATACAGAAACGCGCATACAACATGAGGTACATGTACAGTGTTAGACACTTACTGTTTTTGAAAGAAGTCTGTCGGATTTCCTTCTTGATAATGTAAGGAGTCTAAGTCATCACAACGGAGTCAAACGGTTTAAGAAAAAATCACAGCCCTACAGAAAGCAGGGATATATATAAAAATTATAATTAATAACCATAACATATTAAAGCAATTTGCCAAATATCTAACTTCAAACACACTTTTTAGGGACTCCTTCACGTGTTATAGGGTCAAACTCAGAATAATAATAATTGCATGTGAAATGCTTGGTACAATGATAAAACCATCATAATGAAGCTCTTTTATTAGATTATCTAAATATGTGACAGAAAATGCTTAACTTTCCAGATAAAAAACGACGACTTAAGGCTTTACAAAAATTATGTTGATTTAATCATCTGCCAGTCACTGTTTGGTATTTGTTCATAAAAATAAGTAAGATTTCTTATTTAAACAAATATAAAAATGAAAATGTTGCCATAAACATAAAACCCGTGAGTGAGTCCCTTAAAAAGACTAGAAGATGACATATTCACAAAAGAGTCTGAGAGATGCGATATCTAGAACTCCTGGTGAAGAAAAGGGAGTCTTGGACTTCTGGACTAGCTTTAGTGTCAAACATTGTAAGGAAGGGTTAACACACATTACATTTTATGCTTAGAACATTTTATATCACATATTTTATTTAAGTATTATTGATGAACATATAATATATAAATCAATATAATATATGCTAATTTTCTATCAATTAGTTGTTCAATGCACACTGGAATTGCGTTTCTCACAAAACTTTTTACAAACAAATACACATTTGTATAACTAAATATGGAAGGGCTGTAATTATGACACATAAAATAACAAGCAATCCTTGCCAATATGTCATTTCAAAACTACAAGGAAATTCTAAACTTCACTCAGTTTCACTAACATGCATATTTCTACATTACAAGCCTGTTTTCTGAACCCAATTTGCTAGAAAATATCACACATGGCAGAAATAAGGTTAAGTGATGTGAGCTTCACACATGTCTATATATGAAACAAAAAAATAAGCAATGCAATACACTTACAATGAGTATTTGCGAAGAAAACACAAAAAAATACATGAAACTTTCGCTACATCATCTAATAATCCTTAACTTAACTCCATCATTACAAAGAAGCAAGTGTCAGCTAGATTAGCCATGTACAAAGATGTGACTGTCATAATAATAGGCATGTACACATGAAAACTAAAACAAATGTAATGATGATATTGTTTAAAATGCCTTCAACATAAAACATTAACAAAAAAAATAACATTATAAATTTTCTTATAAAATATTTTACTACATTGTATAAATTCAATGAAATAAATCCAAAAATTGATTAACCATAATTGTCTTATAATATTTTTATAACATAACTAAATGTGTTTTTTCCTTTTCATTTACACATAACAATTAAACCAATTGTAAAAGGTAAGGCCAATATAAATAAATTTCCAGATTTTCATCCATTTTTGTTTTAAAATGGTGGCAGGGAGTGACATTTTATCATTATTTTTCATTTTTTAGATGACTGTTTCACCATTGAATAGGAGTCCATGCTTTTAATGAATGAATAAGGGACCATATACATGTGTTTCTGGACGAACCATGAACATGATCAAAACAATTCTCCTTTTTACATGTGAATGTTATACATCAACAGCTATGAATAATGGCAGTTCCAGGACAGTATCGGACGGCTACGCAAATACAGACCCTAGTTCAACATTTTTATTTGAGTCAATAAAATTAAGGGGCGGAGAAAAAAATGGGGGCCAGGTGGGATGAAAATCTAGCAATTATTTATAGTCGTCTAAAGATAGACATAAAGACATCAATATGTGTCTTATTTTCACCATGATGTAAATCAGTGTTATTTTATACAAAAATATTGACTGGAAGATTATGTTAAAACACTAATAGATCACGTGGGACGTCAGGGCACCCCAAACGGCACAACAAGGTCTTCTTTGTGCTCCACCTTCAAATCATTGACCGCCGCTGCCGCTCTCTTAGCAGCCATCGTAATCTGTAAGACAAGGCTATTGTTGAAAACCATGTACCAGGTATCCTCCCTGATAGGGTCTAACTCCCGAATAGAAAGCTCACATTCTTATTCAATTTCACTTTTCAAGTTTGTTTTAATAAAATGAAGGACTACTGGAGTTATTAAAGCTCCAGAAAAAAATAAGTATAAATATGAACTAAGGGCAATAACTCTTGAAATATAAAAGACACATGCACTTATACTGAATAAGATAAATCTATACATGAAATTTGAAGTCAATACCTCAAAGACTTTTAGAGTTATGCTCTGGGCCAAAAACAAGTAAAATGATACCAAAAACAGAGTTATGGTTCCTATGCACTAAACTTCTCAACACTAATTACTATCTATATATGAACTTTGAAGTCAATACCTCCAAAGACTTTTGGAGTTATGCTCCAGTCAAAACATATAACAAGGGATGCGGAAACCAGACTTTTCATTTTGACAAATGCAATTATGCAGCAGGATGTAGGTTTATAGAAGAAGATGTAAATGCTGCTGACACACTTTCATACCGATCTGACGTTGTTTATGACCCAAGATCAGCCAAATTTACACTGGTCATTATCATGATGCTAAAGGATATACTGACTTAATGGTCTTGAAGATTATATAAAAACTCTCAAATTATGTACATTATTTTCTTCACTTCACCTATTTTATTCACATGAGATGACCCATATTCACACTGGTCCTGCAGAGAAATATTCTGATAAAGTTTCTTATAGATTGAATGAAAACTGATGAATTTGTGAAAGAAAAAAGAACCTTTAACACAAAAACTTCTTTTAATATTTGACCTTGTAACCTAGTTTTGGATACTAGATAACCCATATTCACACAGGTCTTATAAATATTCAGACCATGTTTTGTGAAGATATGAACACACTGGTATATTTTTACACGCAAAAAAAAAGCTAAAACAAGAAATTGCTAATGACACCCAAATGCCCTGATTTAAGCCTATCTATAACCCGATTTTTTTATGCTTTTTTAACATCCATCTAAAATGAACTCAGGGAAATAATTCGAAAAAACAACAGAGTTATGGTTCATGTGCACTGCAGTCCAACTCAACAAGATCTGTTCATATATCAGCTGATGCTGGGCTCATTAATGGGCTTACATACAAAGTTGAAACCTCTGTACAAAATGATCCTTGTATCATTTTTGCTCAGACTTGCAGATAACATAAACAAATCAAAACTATAAGGCCAGGGACCTTTAAAGTAGGTCTTGGTAAGATGCACATACAAAAGAGTAAAATGAGCCTACCAATTCAATATCTGCCAGGGAGACTGGCTGTGATGCTAGGACTATCTGTGGAGCCGTTACACCGTTTGGCAGAGACATTCGATACTTGCTTCCCCTACCAGAGCTGGCCAGCACCATGTTCAACTTGTTACTGAAGTAGAACCAAATAATTTCTATTATGTTTATGAGTGGTACTTCACTTTTTACAAGAAAACAAGCTTAATAGTTAAATGATATAGATCAGTATGAAATCTGTCTGTAATTGTATCACACATATTTATAACTTACTTCAAAACGTAAAAAGCCAAATGGTTACATGTATTGTTCATAACATTCAACTTTCGTGATCAACTGCATGTACAAATGGATGGTTAAGTATTACTGTAAGTCATTTGAATACCTATACTGTCTAGCCTTGTCGTGGTACTCATGTTGTTCCAAGCCTCTCCCTTCAACAGCAGACACATCAATAAAGTTTCTGAAAATAAGGCAGAATGGTAATACTTAACCATGTTTTACTTAGAACAAACAAATAAATCCATTTATTATCAATGTAACTACTATAAGTAAAACTAATTAATTAAGGATACTTCTTGTGGGTGTATATTTACACCGCTGGGTGAACATTGGAACCACGTATCGTTATGTGTTGAAAATGCTCTGTTGCATTTTCTGTTGTGGTGCCAAGCACTAGAAAATGGAGGTGAACAGCAATTATGGTCTATTTTTTTTTCTTCTAAGTGATTTATCTGCGTGAAATTAAAAAATCTGAGCATGTGGTTCCACACTGAAATGACTTTGTGATGTGTTAATAGTAAATGCTATGAACAAAAAACAAAATCTGATCATCTAGAATTTGCAAAACTTGCAAGAGCTCAAGACTGTCGAGATCAAAATCTTGATTTTCATGAAATGTTATCATTCTGCCTGACAGATTTTTAAAAGACAAACTTTTAAAGGTGCCTCATTACAAATTCAGAACTTCCGTGTGCTCTACTTGGTGCACTTACTGAGGCTCGATTGTGAATAGTTATGGTGCAAATACATATCTTGTGGTGCTTATGAATTGTAATTTAATAAGAAATGTAACCATAAAAACACTTTTTGGTTCGTATTTAACTGAACAAGAAAAACAACAACTAACTTTATTAATATTATTGTAAATATTTTTGAAGTATGGCTAAAAACACACTGCATTTTCGACATTTAAAGCTCACTTGGTGCTTGATAAACGGCGTTTAAAATTGAGTATTTGTTTGCAATTTAGATTTTTGAATTAGTTGAGGTGTATTTAATGTGTATTTTGTATGACAGAGTGATTTATCCAATGGCATGAATAGACCCAGTCTTCTCTTTCCCTTTAAAGACATCAACCTGAAAATATATAAACAAAATCATGAGGTTTTCATATAAGTATGTCAAAAAATTATACAAAACTTAATTTTCACAAAATTTAATGTCAACATATTAGGAAAAAGATATGCCTTGAATTGTATTATTTTTCTGGAAATACAGGTTACTCGCTACTTAAAGACAAAGCATGGTGGTTTACCATACTCAGTCGTAAATTAAAAATATTAATAATGTTAGTTATTAACTTTGTTCCATTAAATAGTTTACTTAAGTTTTTTTCACATATATTATTCTACTTAGTAACAATACATTTGCACCACTAGGGTGCAATGTCACCACAGCATAAACATTGGCAAGTAACAAAGTTAAAGATTATCAGACTTTATTTTTATCACCTTTTTATTCATTTTTTGAATACATTAAACTCAACACATAGTTATTCCTGTGTGGAATTAAGTTTATTAAATTTCATGTGTACAAATCTCTAAAAACCAAAAAAAGAGCATACTCACCATTGCCTCCATTTTCAGGTCCTGGCACCTAAACGGAAGATGCGGTGGAGCCTTTAACAATGCTTAACAAAACGTTGTGGCTCCAATGTTCACCAGGCTTGTTTACTCTGTCCTAAGTTTCAAACATCACAAAACATTTGAAACCAAGTCCAACTGATGTCAAAGACGTTACTATACCAATGTTTGTATAATATTTATAGCCAATAACTAGTCTATTAGTTAATTATTTATTAGTTAAAAAAATATTCTTATTGAGAAGTACTAAATATAATAGGTCTAGGACATGTGAGCTTGGTCATGTTCATCAACCATGCTATGTCTCATTTCCTTTTTGATACAAGTTGCTATTCAAGGTTTCAGTTCACTAACACAGGATCTTGATTGCGCATTCATTATAATATAACCTACATCACGCAAATTTGGCCCTTCATACATAATTATTTCGTCTATTGATAAAATATGCCAAAAGTAATGAATTTTTCTATGTGAAGTAATTTCTTTCAAACTTCTCTCTTTTAAAGGACTGTCATTGACCCATCTATTTCTTAATGATTTATGACCTTAAGTTCACTCTTGTTTCCATAGCAACCACAGATTTTGACCAGACTTATTTTACCTGCATTCACAGTATTGAAAACGGCCAAATGACTTAAAATTAAAAAATAAATCATCAAATTTATTTATGTTTAATAAAGATTATGTACTAGGAAAACAACTAAAATTTTATTCTAGCTATAATATTGTTACATTAATGTTGCACATCACTTTAATTACTAGTATGTACTTTTAGAACTCTAAAAGTGCAATACATGGTCCCACTTGTAACCATGTATCTTTAGCAATATAAGTGATATCATCATGAAATTTTCAGTATTGCTTCCCGAAATGTCATTTAATTCAAATTCCCAATAAAATAATAAAAGCCAATGTATGTCTGAAGGCACAAAATCCCGCGATGTGGCTCATATAGTTAATTCTTTACAATTTGGTGGTACAAAATTAGGGCCAAATTGACCGTTTTTCAAAATGAAGCTTCCTTAAAAACAAGTTGGACCAGAACAGTGAGTGAGGACATACACTGTGTGGAGAATCCTTGTCAGCACTGATGCCTCATCTCCGCCTCCTGGCTGTGGAACAGTAGCTGCTGGCACCACCTGGGTTTCTCTACAAAATAATCATGCAATGGTTACAAAATGATTTTGAAGGAACTAAATTTGTGTCTTCCTGTACCAGAAGATTACTCTTCACTACTGATTATCAGGGCTGCACAAAACAAGTGCTATAAAAAAATGCTCAAAACAAGTGCTAAATACAAAATGAACATCAGTGCTAATTTTTTATCAGTTCTCTGTAAAAAAAAAATTACCACGCAAAATGCTTGTGTTACAGTATTAACTACATGCGCTGGAAGTGTCAATATGTATGTTCATGTATTTCATTTAGTTCCAAAGTAATCTTAAACAAGATTTTTTTTCAAAAAGGGAGACTTTATAAAAATGCTTCGTCAACATTGTCAACAATGTGGCCCAGATTGGTTAACTATATGGCTCAGATATAATGACAAAACAGTCCACATTTAAAAACGAAATTGATATATGGGCAGTATGGTCCATTAATCTTGGCCTATACACATCTTCCCCAATCAAGGCAATATTATCAAGTTCGGCAGATGGCCTTTTATTCTTGGCGGAACTGTCTTTCAATCTGGGCCATATTGTATCATCCAGATCAGGGATGGGTTGTATAAGTCATTTCTTTTAACCAGTACAAAACATTTTTTTAAATACATATTCACTTCAACAGCTCATAACTTTTTAAATAATTAGGCAAACTCAATTTGGTTTAAATTGAACCACGAAGAAAAATGTAAATCAAGATGTGTAGGAACTGGAGTTTATTCCTTTTCATTTTCAATATTCAAAATGTACACAGAATTTATATAGTGGAAACTTGAGACCTTTTGAGAAACTGGGGCAAGACGATGACTTGAAATGGAGTCTAAAATGGCTTCAATGTTCCCCCTTATCTAGTTATATTTATATTCTTTGAAGGAATGGATTTAGAAATCATACCTAAAGGATGATGGAGTTCCCTGTCCATTAGCAGGATTTATTAAACGGTCAGTTTCACTGGGCCCACCATCCTGAAAATATACAAATAACAACACTGTACAGTCAACTATATAAGACCAAGAAAAAATGATAGAGTCTGCATACCAGTTATATTTTGCTCTAAATGATCAATTGTCAGTTACATTTACTAATGAAATGAATTGATAAGGAAATTCTTGTGCGTTTAGTCGATTAACTCCACTTTATGATGTTTAATTGTTCACTTAACCAAAATTCACCCTATTAGTCTTCATCAATGTACCATCAGCTGCAGACAATATTTGTGTGTATCCATCCAACTTCCAGGGGAGTGCTGTGCCTGCTTTTGCAGTTTCGGACATGCCGACACCATTAAAGTAATGCCATAAGTAGAAGGGATATGAGTTTAATATCTAGGGAATGGCAGGATTACAGTTGGAAAAGGGTGGGGGTGGATCAAAGAAGGTTTCATTATTTGGAGTCTAAATAATGAAACCGCCTTTGATCTACGCCCATCCTTTTTGAACTATTATCCGAATTAAGATAACAAAAAAGGTATCCGAAATATTGCAACATTTCACTATCCTAAAATAAAAAATGTATCAAAAGACCTTAGTAATATTACCTGGAAATTGCTGTCTTTATTTCCGAAACAGCTTTCGCAACAACCCATGTTGCTCTAGATAAATGTCATTGACTTATTTTATTAAACAAAAATTGTTGACATTTTGCTCACATGACCTATTTAAGGAGTAAATACAAAATGAAAGTAGAAAGTAAAAGGGACGAACATTTTAATAAAGAAAACAAAATCGTAAAAGGTGGTTGTTAAAATAATAGTTTAACATAATTTTTAAATAAATGCATAAATGGACAAAATCAAATAAACAACAAACACACACACAACATTTACTGCGTACCGGGAACATGTCAGCGTCCATAGCTTTGACAATCTTGAGATTAAAAAACTTTCAAGTTATCTTACACCGATCATACAGTGTAAGACGAACAGTTAAAGAGATACTGAATGTAAGCCTACATGCTGAAAAGAAGCCAGTTACTTCAGCAGTAAGACATTCATTGATTATTAATATTGTGCACAACAGCTGAATTATAATACTGATGACATTGATGGAACCGGATAATTGATATGCATATACCGGCACTTATACTTCTCCACTATAGAGGTAGCCATTAGAGACCATTCAGGGGGATTTGATCAGAAAGGCTGAAAATTCAGGGGAATTTTTTATTATTTTGGGGGATTTTTATCTCCCGCCGGGAGACTGGGGGATGGATCGAAATTCTGGGGGATTTTTCCCCCAACGGCGGATATCACTGAAATTCTGGATCTAAGATGTAACCGGGTGCAAACGATATGTATATAAGGGCACTTATACTGTCTCGCTATGGAGCTAGCTTTTATAGCGACGCTGTAGAGAGTCCGCCTGCAGAGCGAAAGGTCGTGGGTTCGAACCCCCGACAGGTGCACATAGCAATTTGTGCAATCTGTTACATTTGGCGCCCAACGAGGGACCCATGTTATATGATATGCCTCAAGGTCTGTGCAAATCGACCTTTGTCTCTGAAATTCGAGGACGAATTTCAAAATGGAGGGGGAATGTGTAACCAGGTGCAAACGATGTGTATATAACTGCACTTATACTGTCTCGCTATGGAGCTAGCTTTTATAGGGACGTGGTAGAGTGTCGGCCTGCAGAGCGAAAGGTCGTAGATTCGAACCCTGACTGGTGCAAATAGAAATTTGTGCAGTCTGCAGACAATGCGAATGTCCGTCGGACAGTCGGACATGTCCGGTATATTTCCATTTTGACCGACGAAACTTTTGTTTTGGTCGGTCACAATGTCCGGTGAAAAATTACAGTCAGCACCGTTTAATTTTCGGAAAATTGACTCAGTTTCTAAATAAATGTTCAGAGTTATTTTTAACTATTATATCATGATTATTCAGCGTGTTAATCTGTGTATCACTATTTGTAAACCCCTTTTCGACATGTTTCCGTAAAAGCCGATAAAACGCGTAAGGTTCCGATCTCAGCTCGTACTATCATACTTTTATTTTACGGAAATGTTCGGAAATTACAAAGATCCGTATGTATTTATTTTCGGCGAAGTAGTTCCCGGCAATCGTGTTAATTTAAATATGATGATTAATATACCAAGCTGACTTTCTTTCCGCTCTGTTTAACATTGCCAATAACAAGAAATCTACTTTCGTTTTTGCATAAATGTTGTGCCTGAGTTTGACTTGTAGTACAATTCGTTACATTTTATAACTGTACTGTATCTTTGATTTAAAGATGAATTAAAAGAGTAAGATCTAGCTGTTCCATGGGTAGGCGAACAGATATGAGTTTTTTTTGGGGAGGCAAGGGAAGAAAAAAATTATGACATAAGATTCGAATATTCATTTTTTTTTACATGATGTTTAGCTTTTTTTGTAATTTATTATAGTACTGTAGGACAAATCTAACCAAAAAGATCTAAACCTGTTATAATGGGGAATTACAAAACTTATTTAAAAAAAGAGGCTTAAAATCAAGGTTTAGGCTGATGTAACCGAAAACTGTTTGTAACATTGCGACAGGTAAAAATTTGTTGCGACAGGTAAACTTTAAGTGTTTACCTGTCGCAATGTCCTGTGAAGGAGAAAAAGTTTTCGCGTTGTCTGAGTCTGTTACAAAGATATTTGGTCATAAGCCTGTTACCGGGCGCTTATCTATTATTAATAACACTGATATGTCTGGTATGAGGGCTCTTTAGTTTATAGGGAATATTGTGAGCGTAAGCCCTGAAATATAAAAAATACAAAATATAAGATATCTGGATAGGAAATAGCATGAATATAAGTACTAAGTGACCACAGCTGAATGCACGATTACATACATAGAAACAACATAAAACAATACAAACATATTACAACAATAAATACAATATTACAAATGTACATAAAATTTGTCAGTGCAAAGTTATCATAAAAGCCTACTTATTAAGTTGTTGTCAGCCTTGAGCATCTCTACATCTATGTATCTCCTAACACTTATCTACTGTAAACCAAGTATTGTCTCACTACATCAATGTATTTCTTAACACTTATCTACTTTTACCAAAATAGTTTCACTACATCTATGTATCTCTTAACACATATCTTCTTTTATCAAATATAACCTGACTACTACTCCTGACCAATACTTTGAAAAAAATGTGACCTCACAATCAAACAAGAAAATAACATTAAAAAAAAAGAACAATTTTAAAAAAAACCTGTATATCAAGTATTTCCAAATTGTTCACAGTAATACAACAAACTTAACAATAACCTCACTTGCTTAGCTCAAACACTAAATATATTAAATACTGATATATTGTTTTCTGTCTGCACTATACTAAACATTAACATTTTTTTATAGCTCAATTGTGATGAAAGCAGATAGCTTATAGAATCATGCACGAGTTTGTTAACTGGGTAGAAACCAGTTCTGATGTCCATTTTAAAAGGCAATGAGAAAGTTACGCTAGTGGGGATCGAACCCACATCCTCTTTGGTGAGAGGTGGACACCTATACATGTACCTCTAGTTGCTTAACAGCTAGCACAACAGCCCTCTGTTACAAGTACTTTTTATGGCTATCACTTAATTGCTAACATACCTTGTCATTACTGCATACATGCATGCTGGAGCCTGTCATGCAGGTAGAGTGCTCTGAGCTTAAGGGGCTAGACACCAGATAGTCCAAAAAACAGCAAAAACATAATTTCCCCAAAACAGCCTAGAATTTTTAATACCAGCTATTATGAGGCCGATAATACATCATTTTACATAATTAAAATAATATTTTGTTGGTGTCAGCTGAGTTTACCCATTTAAATTAGCGCACAATGGTTTCCCAGTTTATAGATTGTATATTTAGCATGTGAACATCGTGTGATTAGTACAGATATATATTTTTCTTGATAGATAAACCAAGTATATTTCAATTGGAATGATATGCAAAAACTGCAAAAGATACATGTGCCGTAGGCGATGTGATACATCAGTAAGATTCAATGTGTTGTATACAACGATATCAGTTTTATGTAAAATTTTCTTTTTTCTTGCAATTAAATAATCTGGTGTTTAATGCCTTTAAGCCTCGAAAAAGTACACACTACATCAATCAAATTGAATTGCACTAAGAAATTCTTATATTAAGAATATGTTAAGAAGTCCAGTGAAGGTTGAACCATGCATCCAGAGATTAAACATGCTTCAATCTCAGAAATTTAATTTGGGATTCTGTAGGCATTGAATAAATAAAATATGAAACAATGAAGTTATTGTCACAATTCAGCTAACACTATTAAAGATTGCTATGAATAGTCACAAAGGACTAAAGTCACATTCTGTTGCATAGTCAGTTTGACAAAACACCATACAGTGTAAGACAATTGCAAGTAAATTCAGGCAGTACCACACATGTCGCATGTATACATGTATGAGATTGATGTGTTGATAATCCGTGGCACATGCTCAAATTAATATTATACTGGATATAGTGTTTTAATGTACATTTTCAGGGCTGGCTGCGGCATGTAAGGAAACAGAAGAATGTTGTGTTTTGCAGTCTCTATGATGGAAGCACTGACAAACACTTGCAAGTTGTTGCTGACCCACAGATTTGCCATGAGTATTTGCTGAATTTTATTTTCTACTTCAATTTTGTGAATAAATGCATTATTTTATGTTTTTGTTAATAGTGACACTCCCACAGTTTAAGACTAAAGCATAATTAATAAAACTAAATAATACTGGCCAGATTTAAATCACACTTTTAGATAAACATGTACATGTCATCATTTTCTGAAAAATACTATTAGAACTTGAAGGACACATGTTGTGCTTATATACTGTATTCATTTCATTAACACAATAATATAAAGTTTTAACAAGAACATTTCTGTACATTGCATTTCTTGTTAGTCATTGAACATGGTGGAGATTTTGCATGATATGTTCATGTAATATAAACTTTAACACATACATGTACATATATACTGTATTTAATGCCTGTTAGATAAATAAGACCAAAATGTTGCTTCAGAGAGCTGTGCACTGGCTGCAGTGTTGAGGTGGGCGGGTCCCTGGTGCCAAGTCAGGGGCGGGGACAGGCAGTAGAGCTCCAGGCTGACCATCTCAGCATTGTTGGTCCCTGTGATAATGAGGTGAGTCTGAAGTTAGTCTATATCTAGTGATTACTCCATGTGCATTAACATTGTGTTATGGGTGACATGAGTTCTGAAGTGAGGAGTGTAGCTCAGTGTATTTTAAAACTACTTTAAATACAGTCGAAACTCATTATGTTGCTTTTGTCGCGACCTAGGGAAAAAGGTTGAGATAACGAACATTCGACACATCCGAATTAAAGAAATATATCACCAATCCCAACACATTTGAGTTTGATTTATTTCTGACATCCGAAGTTTGCAATTGTTACCGACGTGAAAACAGCAAACATATTATTCAAAAATAAATTGGAAAAAAAACCACAAACTATTTGTGGCAAATTGATTTAATTCACGTTATGTTTCATAACACAGAATAAAATTATACTTGAGTTGAATAATGAATATGTATTGGCATCTCAGTGTTTATTTTCTGACGCATTTGGGATCGAATTTCAGCCCCATTCCATATTCTTAAACATATACTTTTTTCCCAAAAGTGAAAATGTAATTCCCAATTTTTATTTATAAAAATTGACCCCAACCATTTTCGGAAGAATAAGTGTTTTCTATAAGAAACAAACTTTGTCACATACTTTCAAGTCTATTTTTTTCGAAGCAATCTTGTTCATTTCTAGGTAAAATTGGAGTTCCCAATTTTAATCAATATGGCGCATTTTTCCAAATCAGAAAGTCCCCGGCCCTATTTCCACTTTAACTATTTTGATATCTTTGTGTCATTTTTAAAATCAGATTAGAAAGACATTCATTTATAACATTAAGACAATGTTGCATGTAATATAGCTAATGGTTTAAAATTGTTTATATGGATGTATAACAAGTAGGTGTACCCGATAAAGCCAAAAACTGAGTACACAGCAGACCAGTTGCGAGCCTTTCCCCATCTGCGGGCTCGTACAATCTTGCACCAGAAACTTCTCAGGATCAGAAGTACGGCCTCTATGGCTGTACATAAATACTTTCTGGTAAGTGATCACATCTTCTTGTTTTCACTGGTTTTCCATAGTATTTTTCAATGTTGTTATAGCTTTCGCTGAATTATTCCTATGCGATGAAATCAAATACAAAACTTTTGCCTGTTTTTTGTGGGTTTACAACTTTACCTGTTTGAAAATAAACTTTGATTTTGAAGCTAATATTGGCTAATATAATACTCCGCAATAATCCAACTAGTGAATGTCAATGTGCATAATTTTAGCCTATTGGTCAATCACACATATCAAGAAGAAGCTACTGCCGTGCCGCCATGAGTGATTGACGTATACAATGAACATATTATAACTATGAGAAAAGTGCCCTAAAATCCTGCAGAGTATGCATATACATGTTGTGTATACATTGTTATCACTTTTACCATTCAAGTTAATGAAAGCTTTGAATGACATTCTCACAAATAACAGACCAAACAGCTTAAAGACATGAAATTACCTTCTCAAATCTGCTATCAGTGTTGTACAAATGTAAAAAGAAATTTTGACCTTTCTTTGTTTAACTCATTGACAAGCATATTTTACTAAGTGTGTTTGCAAACAACAGTAGGTAATATCAAATAAATAGCTTTGAGATGCAAAAAGCACTGTCATAACTGTTATTGATCAGTCAGTCAAACGGTCAGTTTTACGTTTTGAGCATTGTTTACACAAAGTATCCTTTCTTTTATGAAGTTGTTGTACAAATAATACATTTTCAGGACAATCATTTCTTGTTTGTACACACGCCAATAACCACGTCTGTAGATTGTGAAGGTGCCGGGGAAACGTTTTCCATCAAGGTACCTTAAGTATGAAGTACCTTACCTCTGATTGAATGGTTTAATGTTGGATATACATGAAAAATAAATGAGAATGCCTTTTGAACTTAATAAATTGCCTTTGAAGGTTTGAAAAGATTTTGTCTCATCCTGGAACTAATATTATAAGTTACGGGGTTAGTAGGTGACCCGATATGGGATATACAGGGCAAAGGAAACCATATCTGATGAGTATACCCGAATATGGTTTCCTGCACCCCATATATCCCATATTGGGTCACCTACTAACCCCGTAACTTGTATATCACGTCAACGACCTGTATACATGTTGAAATGATTCATCGGATTCGGAAAAAAGCAGGAAAAATACGGGGTCATCGCGTGACCAGTCCTGGACTAATAGCATTGCGTCATTTATAATGGAGTCGTGATATAAAGCTATTACTTTCCATTACTACGTTGCCTCCCTTCTCTGTACATCTCATGTACACATACAAGGTATTATATTATATGGCTCTATGCAGACAGGTGAGGAGCTCAAACCTGGTGCTGGAGGCAGAGATGGTCCAGGTCATTTCTTCAACAGCCCCACCTACCTGACCGTGTCTGGACAGCTCCACCTGGAGGTCATCACAGGGTATCTCTACATTACAATATAGTAGAATGGAATTAAATAAAATGTAGTGAAATTGAAGGTGTATTTATTTCTTTGTTGGCATAAAGGCAAGCACAATGCACTGACTTTGATCAGAAGATAAATCGAAGAAAACATTACAGACTTTGTATAATATAATATTTTTGTCTTTAGAAATGAATACCAGGATGTATTAGCCAAAATATAATATTGCGTATGACATTTCAAGGATCTGCTTATCTTTATTCTGTGTGGTGATATAAGGGGAGATTGTATTTAATTTACAGTGAAGTACCACAATTTAAATGTATGTATGAATCTCTGCATGTTTCAGTTCATTTTTGAAGGCATACAGTTTTGGGCCAACATTTAGGGCGGAGAAGTCTTTGGGTCGCCATCATCTGGCAGAGTTCTACATGATAGAGGCAGAAGTAGCATTTACACAGTCAATGGAGTGTATACTGCAGGTGAAATGTTTCTGTAATATGAGACACTGTCACAAAGATAACCTGTATTTCATTATTTTCTTTCTATTTTTTTGTGAATTAGATACTTGCCATTATTTTCAGTAAAGCCTAAATCTACCGGTAGCTAATTGTTGGTATTTTGTTTTTCCCTTTGTGTCTAGCCATCTAGTTATAACCAAAAAGCTGAGGATACCATGATATGCTTACATAAAACATGAGACAAGAACATTGTATTTTGGAAATAAGATTTCAAATCATGCCTAACAGCATATATCATATTCATTAATTTGACTTAACTCATTTCATCTCTGCAGGTGATGGAGGGTTTGGTGAAGTCCATGACCCAGTCAGTACTGGACAGCCATGAGGGAGAGGTTGAGGACCTGTGGAAACACAGCCAAGTCAGCGACCAGTCCGACATTGTCAACAGACTGCTTAATAAGACCTATATCAGGTACCATTGGTTTTTCACTGTTCAATAAGCCCTAATCCAGGTACCACTGGTTTATCACTGCTCAAAAGCACTGTGCTAGGCACCTGTGGTTTGTCACTGCTCAATAAGGCCAATGTTAGGTATCTGTGGTTTATCGCTGCTCAATAAGGCCAATGTTAGGTATCTGTGGTTTATCGCTGCTCAATAAGGCCAATGTTAGGTATCTGTGGTTTATTGCTGCTCAATAAGATCAATGTTAGGTATCTGTTGTTTATCGCTGCTCAATAAGGCCAATGTTAGGTATCTTTGGTTTATCGCTGTACAATAAGGCCAATTTAAGGTATCTGCAGTTTATCGCTGCTCAACAAGGCCAATGTAAAGTATCTGCGGTTTATCGCTGCTCAATAAGACCAATGTTAGGTATCTTTGGTTTATCGCTGTACAATAAGGCCAATGTAAGGTATCTGCAGTTTATCGCTGCTCAACAAGGCCAATGTAAGGTATCTACGGTTTATCGCTGCTCAATAAGGGCAATGTTAGGTATCTGTTGTTTATCGCTGCTCAATAAGGCCAATGTTAGGTACCTTTGGTTTATCGCTGTACAATAAGGCCAATGTAAGGTATCTGCGGTTTATCGCTGCTCAACAAGGCCAATGTAAGGTATCTGCGGTTTATCGCTGCTCAATTAGGCCAATGTAAGGTATCTGCGGTTTATCGCTGCTCAACAAGGCCAATGTAAGGTAACTGCGGTTTATTGCTGCTCAATAAGGCCAATGTAAGGTATCTGCGGTTTATTGCTGCTCAATTAGGCCAATGTTAGGTACCTGTAGTTTATCACTGATCAATAAGGTCTTTGTCATGTATCTGTGGTTTATCAGTGCTCAATAAAGCCAATGTTAGATACCTGTACTTTATCGCTGCTCAAAAGCGCCTTGGTCAGCTACTGTTGGTTTGAAAATGCTAAATAAGACCTGTGTCAGGTACCTGTGGTTTATCACTGCTCATTAAGGCCTTTGTCAGGTACGACAACTCGTACTGTTGTTTACCACTAATCAATAAGGCCTTTGTCATGTGTCTTTAGTTTATTATTGCTCATTAAGGCCTTTGTCTGGTACTGTTTGTTTATCATTGCTCAATAATGCCTTTATTAGTAACCAGTTAGTTTGTAAATGCTCAATAAGGCCTTTGTCATGTATCTATGGTTTATCAATGCTCAATAAGACATATTTTAGGTACATCCACAGGGGTTTCTCTCGAAAAAAATACGGTAATATAATTTATAGATTACACAATTTATAGAGGGTAAAAAGAAAGGAGGCTTCATCAGATTCTGCTTCTGTTCTCTTGTTTATACCAGAGTTACCTGCCTCAATTTTTGTATAGTGTAAATAAGTGGTCTTTTTCTTTTTCAGAATGTCATATTCAGATGCAATCAAAATTTTAGAAAATAAAAAGGACAACTTTAAAGAATCTCCAAAGGTCGTATAACTGTTTTCTGTTCTAGCTGTTATTTTTTTCCAAATATTTAACACTTCAAAACACTATTTATGAACTTCCTGTTCTAAGAAATTACATTGTCTGCAACCACAGTACTACTTCTGTTACACTTCATACATACAGTGGGAAAATTGACTGACGAAAGCTGGTTTTAATGATTATGCATGAGGCAGGGAAGACTACTGATTTTTTTAATGAAATCACATGTTACAATTAAATACTCTTCAATAACCCTATATTGTCAGTTGTCTCAACAGGTGTGTGGTCTAGGTGTAAGTGTCTGTTTTGAAATGTGTAGTGATCTGGCAGACTGAGTTCAATTCAAGCCCTCTGAAGAATACTTTTTTTTCAATGGGAAAACAGTTGTATTAGTGTCTGAGCATATATCCGCATTGGTTTCATGGGGAAACACTGAAACTGACTCATATATTGTTCATGATTATGTGATTTTCTTAACAATGGTTCACAAAGAAGCAGAGTGCAGTAGTGTATAGGGGGTATCCGATCGTAAAGAAATTATTGTTAAATAAATGTACAAACACAACAAAGACATATCAACATGATTTCTGTGCTGCATGTTTTTTCTTGTTTAATGTTACGTGACTTATGTCATATCACTCAGTCACGAAAGTGGCAACCTACTGATCCACTGAAAAGGTCTGCAAACAAACCAGTTTAAAAGTAAATTTTAATGATTGGCGTATACAGGAAACAGTTTTTAATGTGACCATAAGGCAGCTCATTTGAAAAGTATGTTCACACATTTCAGTGGGGCTGCGACTTGTCGAAGGAACATGAGAAGTTTTTGGTGAAGCATTGTGGAAATGTTCCAGTATTTGTGACTGATTTTCCCACAGAAATAAAGCCTTTCTACTGTAGGCAAAATGAGGACCATGCTACAGTTAGTCTTAGTTATTTAAATGTTTTCTGCCTAAAATAACTTTCTAATGAATTATATCCTGTCGGGTGAATATTTGAGCGTTTTATTTGTTGAAAACCCATATTCAGTTGTGGTGTCAAACACTAGAAACGATTAGTATGTTATTTTGTTTTTCCTTTTCAGAGATTTTTATACTTGGAAATTCCAAAGTTAGGATTGTTGTGTTAAATGTGAAAGTTTTGAACAAAAAATCGAAATTTGATCATCTAGAATTTCCTTGTGCTCAATTTTGATATTGTCAAAATCTGGATGGTTATGCAAAGTTATTGTGCGGTAGGTTTATGCACTTCCCTGACATACTTTTTGCTTTGATATTGACAAACAGTCTGAAAAAGTTTGTGTCACATGAATCACAAAAATTATTACATATGTACTTACAAAACTTTATAATTACATTCACATTTTGATTTGTCAATGATCCTCAAAATTTTTTCTCTGTTCCTCTGACCATTTATCCCTCAATCATTAGTCCATTCATAACTGTTGAGTCAAATGTATTGGCAAAATTATTGTTCTTATAGTTATTTAGCTTAATAGATATTTTGTTTACCACTTTAAATGTTTTGCTTGCCATTTCACTTAGCAAGAAGTTATGGCCTCCTGGGTTGGTTGAAAATGGGCTTCGAAATCTTGTGTCATGTGTGTAAACCCTTATTGTCAAATTGTGTGGTGGGATTGTAAATTTGTAAATTGTTTGGATTATGGGTTGAATATGAAAAGTTATGGCCCTTGACATAATAAATTTCATGTCACTCATACCTGTGCCTGCCTTTTTTTTAGTGCTGCTTACTGAAATTGTACTCTTTGTTGAACATGATTACATCATCCATGTCTATGTAGGTTGGAGCAGTAGACTTGTTGGTTCCTGGGGTGGGTGAGCTTTGTGGGGGGAGCCTGAGAGAGGAGAGGCATGACATCCTCCGGCCACGTCTGGACAACCTGGGCCTGACACAACCATATCACTGGTAAGAGAGAAATGTTTCTGGGTAGGGGGACCTTCATGATCTTCCTGCAGGTTAGCTTTGTGGGGGTAGCCTTGATGAGAAGGGACATGACATTCTCTGTTCACACCTGGACAACCTCAAACTTACACAATGATACCACTAGTGTAGAAAACAACCCCATATTGTCTGACTAGGTCGTGTCATAAGTTGGACATAATTACAAGATTGAGTTTTCACTCTGCATTTATACAGTTTCAAGTAGTTTGAATTCTGCCAATGAAGATTTTGACTTTTTTTTTTTTTTTTAATTTTATGTAGGCTGGCTGAGCATCAAAATAATTACATAATAGAAAAAGTATTACTTATTATCATCCACCTAACTGAAGGTTTCAGGAGATGAATATTTTTTTGGCGTTACCCGCCGTTTGTCATTTCGTCCATCTATCCGCCAGTCATATTTGTTCTTTCTGGAACAATATTTTGGTAAGGATTGGTCAGATAATGTTCAAACTTGGTCGAAATGTATCAAAAACAAGGCCATTAGGTTAAATCTTAAAGAAAACTTGTGAACAAACAGAGACATTATATCCACTCCAATCTTCATGAAACTTAATCAGAACTTGCCTTGATGAAATCTTGACTTGGTTTGAAACTAGATCACATGGAGTCAAAAACTAGGTCACTAGGTCAACTCTTTCAAAAACTTTAGAAATGCACTAGAGGCTATTTTTTGCAATGTTTTGGATCCAATCTGGCCAAGATGAAATCTTTTATTAGTTTGAAACTTGGTAATGTAGGGTCTAATTCTAGGTTACTAGGTCAAATCTACATTAAATTTATACTACACTATTTACTGGGTATGATATTCAAACAGTTGAAAACAAACTCATATCTTATATCAATTTTCAAAAGAGTCCATCACTCTGCATGTTTTTGTGGGAATATTTCACCAATACATGATTTCCAATGCTACTTTTGGTTGAAGACATCAATTTAACGAATTTGGTTGTAATTTGGTATACTAATTATAATTATATTTAATTATTATAGAAAATAGATTGTACAGTTTATGCTTGACAAGTGAACCAAACAGAAACATTTTCTTTAATGTATCCAGGTACCTTGAGCTTCGCCAGTTTGGTTCAGTGCCACATGGAGGCTTTGGGCTCGGGTTTGAGCGTTACCTACAGTGTCTTCTTGGTATCCACAACATCAAGGACACTATTCCCTTTCCCAGATGGGTTCAACACTGCCCGCTGTAGTAATGCATGTCAACTGGGATGCCTATTGGAATGATAAAAGTACTGTGTTATGTATGACATGTGGTATTTTAAACCCATGAACAAACTTTAGGAGGGGTTGCCTGTGTATAAAGGGCTTTCTTCTTTTGTTTTTCATTAAAATGACTGAATATTGGGCATATCTCTGTAACCCAATGGAGCCATGTTTTGATGTTAAGAAATTGCATAATAACTTAAACTTTCCTTTCTGCAAAAAAAACATGTCTATTGATTGTTAACGGCTGTTTAATGTACATCTTAGTGACTTGGGTATGAACGCAATTGGGTTGGTCAATGTGTGTGGAGTACGAAGGACTCCACGCGTACTTTGACCAACCCAATTGCGTTCATATCCCCAATAATGACATCAACCCCGCAATTCATTCCTTATATTTACACCAATAGTTCATTATTTCATCCAAGAATTGTTAAAAAAATACTTCATTTCATTTAAGAAAACCTTTCAGTAATCCGTGATTACCCATTCTGTAAATAGAACGACCCGACTATAACCTGAAACATTTTTTTCAAATGATGTCACATTAACGCGGGAAAAGATCAACCACTTGAAATCACTTTAAAACGTAAAATTGAAACACTTCTGGTACCAATATATTTAAAATATAATAAACTATCACTTTTAAAAATGTTGATCTATATTTTACGGGACCTGTAGACACAATACAACCAATAACATGATCAATAGCTTTCAGGTATATTGTTATGCAATGAATTACGATCCGAACATATCCGAAGATGTTGCGTTCATCGATTGATGAACGCAGTTGCCGAAATGACGTTCATTTAAGGAAGGAAGTTGAGGTGTAAATATTAGTTAACAACAGTGTATTCTTACGGATATTTGCCATGACAAAATAATAAAAAAAACATAACAAAATAAAACTTTTGCAATATTTGTGTACACAATGAAACTAAAAATATTGGTGAAATAAAATCACAATGATCATTCACTACTACTTTACAAATGATCTGCTAACTGATTATGTATGAAATCAACACATTTTTCAATGTGAATCATTGAAAGAAATATTTTGTATATTAACACAAACTCTGTGTGTGCGTGTGTGTGCGTGTGTGTGTATGTGTGTTCTTGACATATTATGTAAATATGATCTATGTTGAAAATAAATGGGAAAATAAAAAGTAACCCATTTAACCCATGTAATGTTATATAGTTTATATGAACGGTTAAATGCCATTTTGAGTCCAGGTTTAGTTGAAAGACCTTAAAGAATGCCATTTTTGGCCTACACACCTTAACATTATAGAAACATAGGCCCCAATTTCTCAATAACTTATAACAGGATTAAGCTAATCTCACTTTTTTGTTGTTCTATAAAATGTGTTATATTAACTTCTTCAAGAATTTTTAGAAATTATGTAGGAATAATCTTATGAATATCAGAATAAACCATTTTTCAATTATCAAAATCCATTTTCAGTATGTATTTTGCCTAATTGAAATAAGCGACTTAAGCCTGGCTTAAGCTTAAGAAGTTTGGAGAAATTGGGGCCTGGTGCTTGGATGACAAACAGTGAAATTGGAAAACCAGAAACAGACTATCAGATTGAGCTATTTTGGGGTGTATTTCTATACATGTACGTATAGGACTAGTCAATAGAGATTTTTATAAAACAACGCTGGAATAGGTTTACTTATAAACTGAGACATCCACCTACTCCCAGCTATAAACAACAAGAACAAAAATAACAAAATTTGTGTTAAAAGAATCTTTGCAGTCAAATGAAAAGCGAAATTCCCAAATCATTTTGAAAATTGAATCATGCATATTTATTAAGTTACCTCCCCATAACCGTTTGTCCGTAAGTCAGTTCCTCCATCCGTCAACACTTGCTTAAAAACATCTCCTCTGGAACTACATGGCCAAATTCAATGAAACTTCACAGTCAACTGAACAAAATCCTGTCAGTGTGCAGTCAATCACCTTGAGTCCTGTCAGTGTGCAAGAAACTGTGACAAGTCCTGTCAGTGTGCAGGCAACTGTGACAAGTCATGTCAGTGATTATCCAGGCAACATGTTTGACCAGTATGTTTTTATGCCCCGAAGGTGGGCATATTAAAATCGCACCGGCTGTCCGTCCGTGTGTCTGGCTCAATAACTCGTGTCCGTGCTCTAACTTTCTCTTGTATGAACAGATTTTAAAATGACTTGCCACATGTGTTCGACATACCAAGACGACGTGTCGTGTGCAAGACCCGTGTCCTTACCTCTAAGGTCAAAGTCACACTAAGTGTTTATTCACATTGGAATGCTGCATATAAGTACATAGAGTATAAGTTGTCATGTCCGGGCTGTAACTCTCTCTTGTATGGACATATTCTAAAATAACTTGCCACGTGTGTTTTACATACTAAGACGACGTGTCGCGTGCAAGACCTGTGTCCCCCCCTCTAAGGTCAAGGTCACACCTAGGTCTTTGTTCACAATGGAATGCTGCATATAAGGACATAGAGTATACGTTGTCGTGTCCGGGTTGTAACTTTCTCTTGTATGGACATAATTTAAAATGACTTGCCACATGTGTTTGACATATCAAGGCGAAGGGTCGCGTGCAAGACCCGTGTCCCTACCTTTAAGGTCAATGTCACACTAAGTGTTATTAACAAAGGAATGCTGCATATATAAGGACATAGAGTTTAGGTTGTTGTGTCCGGGCTTTCTCTTGTATGGACTGATTTTAAAAATGATTTTAAAATTGTTGTTCGATTTATTTGAACTTAAAACTTGCATTGAAGTGCAAAATAGTACTTGAAAAGGGTATTCTAAAAGTAATATTTAAAGGCTACCGAAAAACAACAAAAACATTTTTTTCTTTGGTGGCAAGTATGTATTTAGACCAGGGTCTTTCGGTGTAGGTCTTGAGTGGACCAGGAGGAACATGGCTGAGTGTTGCAGTTCTGGGACTCCAGACGCTGGTCCCTGTCCGTAAACTTGTCAGGGACGGCCGTGTCCTTAGCAATACATCGCACTGCTCGCGGTTGTAGACCACCTCCACAAGGTTTCCAGCACTAACCCGATGGAAAAGTACGTATATGATACATTTTAAATTCATATTTAGTGTGGTAATACTCGAAATGAACTCCGGTCGTAATACACGCAATACTAGATACCTCAGACCAGATCGTTTTAAACCAGACATTTCCGCACTCCACCTCCGTGCATGGCTTTGCTTCCTTAGGACGTTCGTCTTCGTGGCACTCCGAAACGTCCGCGTCCGCTATCATCTGACCTCCGCCGTGCCGCCTCATGCAGATCACTGAAGTACAACGCGCTTGGGAAAACTGCTAATAATTGAAAACAATAACGTGACTGTAATCACTAATCAGACAATTAGATGTTAAGTTTCAAAATCCTGGTGTTACAAAAATATGAAGGGAATGGCTCTGTCGTGTTCTTATCCGAAGTCTTTATATTAAAGTTACTGGTGTTTAACACAGATAATAAATATGACAATGAGATGTTCTGTTTAAGATTGCTTGGAGGTGAACTATTCTATATTTTACCGTTTCATAGGTCATGTAGCGATGAAATATAAAACACACACAATCATAAATACTCTGTAGTTTGCTGACCTTACTATTTAGCCCTGCGGATCAGTATCCGCCACACAGTGCTTGCTTACATTGGCTCTCGGCAGCGGGGCGAGCAGGGACAAAGCAAAGGTAATGTGGCAGAGGGTGACCGCCGTCCGTGGCGCAGTAGATGCTAGCTCTTCGTTTCCGTGTAACCACAAAACTCAGCAGAACACTTCACCCGAAGGTACAAATAGCCTTAAATTATACTGCGCTTTTGCAAGTCTATTGCGCCTGTACATGAAGTACATCGAAAGCCTGTTTCGTTGCAGGATGATTACACTGATTTAATTTGCTAATTCTCATTTCGCATGGAATACATGAAAGAGACATAACCGAGGATGTCCAATCCAAGAACCACCTGTTGCCAGTGCAGGTTCCGTTTTCGCACGCCTCCTCGCTCGCAGTCTCCCCCGTGCGACTTTGTAGCTGGG
Source organism: Mya arenaria (assembly GCF_026914265.1). NCBI lineage: Eukaryota > Metazoa > Mollusca > Bivalvia > Myida > Myidae > Mya > Mya arenaria. Next base: position 79,369,451 of record NC_069124.1, read on the forward strand.
CCGTGCCCTCCCCAACCTTGTTCCGGAATTCGAACTACGCTAAACAACACCGCCCAAAACCACAGAATATCGTGCACGCAGTAAGTCGCATAGGGCATCTGTGTTTGCATGTATATGTAACCTTTAGTGTGACCGTCATAAAAATATACTTCAGGGGACACCCGGGTTCGAACCGGGGACCTCTCGATCTGCAGTCGAATGCTCTACCACTGAGCTATATCCCCTTATAAACGTAGTTTTCCATCACATATTTCTAAATATGAAGCAGCTGCAGAGGATCTTATCTATATGACATGTGACGACACATGATATTTACGGTGTCTATAGAAAAACATTGTAGAAAGGAATTTTATATGGGGATATAGCTCAGTGGTAGAGCATTCTACTGCAGATCGAGAGGTCCCCGGTTCGAACCCGGGTGTCCCCTTATACTTTTAACGAAATGGTTAGAAATGAACCGCATTGAAGTTAAATAGTATAGTACATCTCTATAAAGACTCCACAATCAATTATTTCTAAAGGTTACTGTAACTATTTGTAGTGTACCGAACATAAATCAGTCAAAAGGTAGTTCGCATGAACACTAGAATTTCGTAACCTTTCTACTTTCTGTAAAATGTTTGTCATAAGTAAATACTGAATGGGACACCCTGGTTCAAACCAGGAACCTCTCGATCTGTATTGGACGCTATGTCCCCTATAAGTTCTGTGCCGAGTGAAAACCGCCCATCTAGATTGGATGTTATGATATATTGTTGCGGAACATTGCATCATTTATCATCATCGCCTTTTTAGTGAACGATATAACGACGTGAAGTATGATATGCCATATGGGGATATAACTCAGAGGAACAGCATTCGACTGCATATCGAATGGTCCGTAGGCCCCTTATTCTTTTAGCAAAATGGTCACATGGAAAGACGTCAATAACGGCAAACAGTCAAACGTACATTGTACAATATCGAAAAACACTCAAACGTACATGTCAAATTCAGTCCAAATGATCCTGCATACAGTTCCGATAAAATGTGAATGGTAAATAAAAGCTGTGTTTCGTTAGCTAAACATACGACAGCCGACAACAGAGATCGAAACGATGACTGTCGCGACTGCATGTCATTGGTCATTCAAAAGTTCCGATAAAATGCACATAAATGAATATAAATCATACTTGATAAAATAATATTTCGTTCTCTGATAATTACCGTATGTTCTCATCGTTTTATCAATGGCATTCGACGATTTCCAAATGCCACATGTTTACGCTTTATGTTTTAAATAAAATACAGTTCAAGTTTTTTTGGGATGGAAAACAAAACGAATTTGGCTCACTTCTCCCAAGTCGCTTTCCACCACTGATAGCAGGAGCGCCGGAAGCAACCTCGCTTGGTAGCTGGTTTCAGGCTGATGCAGTACGACTAAGCATTGATCTGGGAGGTGGTGGTGGTGGAGATGCGCTGCTGGCACGTAACTAAACATGTTCTTTCTCTATCCCTGTCCACACGTCACGCTTCATGGAGATCAGGGATCCGTGTACTACTTGCAAAAGCAGTGGTGTAGAACGTCCCAGAACTCTATAATCTGAAACAGGCACCAGTATGCATCATTATAATGATAAGTTTGTTATGCCCTTGATGTTTGTGTAAAAAAGCCGCACCTTGGAGACAATTTGATGTGAAGTTTCAAAATCTGTGGGGGCTCGGTCGAACATGTATCCATATCCTTTATATTTAAGTTACTGGTAATTGACTCTGTCAACAAATGCAACAATAAGATGTTCTATTCAAGTTTGCTGTGAGGTGAACTATTCCATTTCTTTTTACCGTATCATGGGCCATGTAGCGATGAACTGTAAAACACAAAAAACCCATAAAATCACTGTAGTTTGCTGACCTGACTTTATAGCCCTGTGAACCACTCTTATCCTCTTGGTTCTTGCTTACATAGGCGCTCGGAAGTAAGTAAGGCATTGACAGTGCACCGGTGGTCCGGTAAAATATGGTTGACGCCCGTGGTGCAGTGGATGCTACTCGTTTACACGCAACCACCATACTACTTCCGAGGGTATGAATATCCTTAAAATGTGTTGCACTTTTGAATGTCTATTGCACTTATACAAGATGTACATTTAATGACTCACTTTTGACATCGATTTAAGTTGCAAAATTGTTATTTCGTAAAATAAATGCGCGAGACAATACCGTGTATGTCCAATCCGTACAGAATCACCTGCACCTATCGACCGCCCCTAGCTACCAACTAGGCTAACCCGTGCCACACAGGTACCACCGATCCCAAACCTCCTCAGTCTCGTTCCAAAACCACAGTATACCGTACACTTTAAACACCAAGCTACTTGCATAGGACATCTGTGTTTGCATGTGTATGTATACAGCCTTCAGTGTGACCGTCATAAAAATATTCTTAAGGGGACACCCGGGTTCGAACCGGGGACCTCTCGATCTGCAGTCGAATGCTCTACCACTGAGCTATATCCCCTTACAAAGAATCTATTGTCCACGTATTTCTAAATATGAAGCAGCTGCAAAGGATCTTATCTTTATGATATATGGCGACATATTGCATTTAAAGTGTCTACGAAATAACACTGTAGGACCGAGCGAAGCATGGGGATATAGCTCAGTGGTAGAGCATTCGACTGCAGATCGAGAGGTCCCCGGTTCGAACCCGGGTGTCCCCTTATACTTTTAACGAAATGGCTAGAAATGGCCCGCATTGAAGTGAAATAGTATAGTACATCTCTATAAAGACTCCACAATCAATTATTTCTAAAAGATTACTGTAACAATTTGTAGTGTACCGAACATAAATCAGTCAAAAGGTAGTTCGCATGAACATTGTAGAATTTCGTAACCGTTTTACTTTCTGTAAAATGTTTGTCATAAGTAAATACTGAATGGGACACCCTGGTTCGAACCGGGAACCTCTCGATCTGTATTGGACGCTATGTCCCCTATAAGTTCTGTGCCGAGTGAAAACCGCACATCTAGATTGGATGTTATGATATATTGTTGCGGAACATTGCATCGTTTATCATCATCGCCTTTTTAGTGAACGCTATAACGATGTGAAGTATGATATGCCATATGGGGATATAACTCAAAAGAACAGCATTCGCTGTAGTTTGCTGACCTGACTTTATAGCCCTGTGAACCACTCTTATCCTCTTGGTTCTTGCTTACATAGGCGCTCGGAAGTAAGTAAGGCATTGACAGTGCACCGGTGGTCCGGTAAAATGTGGTTGACGCCCGTGGTGCAGTGGATGCTACTCGTTTACACGCAACCACCATACTACTTCCGAGGGTATGAATATCCATAAAATGTGTTGCACTTTTGAAGGTCTATTGCACTTATACAAGATGTACATTTAATGACTCACTTTTGACATCGATTTAAGTTGCAAAATTGTTATTTCGTAAAATACATGCGCGAGACAATACCGTGTATGTCCAATCCGTACAGAATCACCTGCACCTATCGACCGCCCCTAGCTACCAACTAGGCTAACCCGTGCCACACAGGTACCACCGATCCCAAACCTCCTCAGTCTCGTTCCAAAACCACAGTATACCGTACACTTTAAACACCAAGCTACTTGCATATGACATCTGTGTTTGCATGTGTATGTATACAGCCTTTAGTGTGACCGTCATAAAAATATTCTTAAGGGGACACCCGGGTTCGAACCGGGGACCTCTCGATCTGCAGTCGAATGCTCTACCACTGAGCTATATCCCCTTACAAAATCTGTTGTCCACGTATTTCTAAATATGAAGCAGCTGCAAAGGATCTTATCTTTATGATATATGGCGACATATTGCATTTAAAGTGTCTACGAAATAACGCTGAAGCATCGAGCGAAACATGGGGATATAGCTCAGTGGTAGAGCATTCGACTGCAGATCGAGAGGTCCCCGGTTCGAACCCGGGTGTCCCCTTATACTTTTAACGAAATGGTTAGAAATGAACCGCATTGAAGTTAAATAGAATAGTACATCTCTATAAAGACTCCACAATTAATTATTTCTAAAAGATTACTGTAACTATTTAAAGTGTACCGAACATAAATCAGTCAAATGGTAGTTCGCATGAACACTGTAGAATTTCGTAACCTTTCTATTGTCTGTAAAATGTTTGTCATAAGTAAATACTGAATGGGACACCCTGGTTCGAACCAGGAACCTCTCGATCTGTATTGGACGTTATGTCCCCCATAAGTTCTGTGCCGAGTGAAAACCGCCCATCTAGATTGGTGGTATGATATATTGTTGCGGAACATTGCATCATTTATCATCACCGCCTTTTTAGTGAACGATATAACGACGTGAAGTATGATATGCCATATGGGGATATAACTCAGAGGAACAGCATTCGACTGCATATCGAATGGTCCGTAGGCCCCTTATTCTTTTAGCAAAATGGTCACATGGAAAAACATCAATAACGGCAAACAGTCAAACGTACATTGTACAATATCGAAAACACTCAAACGTACATGCCAAATTCAGTCCAGATCATCATGCATACAGTTCCGATAAAATGTGCATGGTGAATAAAAGCTGTGTGACGTTAGCTCAACATACGACAGCCGACAACAGAGATCGAAACGATGACTGTCGCGACTGCATGTCATTGGCCATTCAAAAGTTCCGATAAAATGCACATACATGTATATAAATCATACTTGATAAAATAATATTTCGTTCTCTGATAATTACCGTATGTTCTCATCGTTTTATCAATGGCATTCGACGATTTCCAAATGCCACATGTTTACGCTTTATGTTTTAAACAAAATACAGTTCATTTTTTTGTGGATGGAAAACAAAACGAATTTGGCTCACTTCTCCCAAGTCGCTTTCCACCACTGATAGCAGGAGCGCCAGAAGCAACCCCGCTTGGTAGCTGGTTTCAGGCTGATGCAGTACGACTAAGCATTGATCTGGGAGGTGGTGGTGGTGGAGATGCGCTACTGGAACGTAACTAAACATGTTCTTTCTCTATCCCTGTCCACACGTCACGCTTCATGGAGATCAGGGATCCGTGTACAACTTGCAAAAGCAGTGGTGTAGAACGTGCCAGAACCCTATAATCTGAAACAGGCACCAGTATGCATCATCATAATGATAAGTTTGTTATGCCCTTGATGTTTGTGTAAAAAAGCCGCACCTTGGAGACAATTTGATGTGCAGTTTCAAAATCTGTGGGGGCTCGGTCGAACATGTATCCATATCCTTTATATTTAAGTTACTGGTAATAGACTCCGTCAATAAATGCAACAATAAGATGTTCTGTTCAAGTTTGCTGTGAGGTGAACTATTCTATTTCTGTTTACCGTATCATGGGCCATGTAGCGATGAACTGTAAAACAAAAAAAACAACAACATAAAATCACTGTAGTTTGCTGACCTTACTTTATAGCCCTGTGAACCACTCTTATCCTCTTGGTTCTTGCTTACATGGGCACTCGGAAGTAAGTAGGGCATTGACAGTGCACCGGTGGTCCGGTAGAATGTGGCTGACGCCCGTGGTGCAGTGAATGCTACTCGTTTACACGCAACCACCATACTACTTCCGAGGGTATGAATATCCTTAAAATGTGTTGCACTTTTGAATGTCTATTGCACTTATACAAGATGTACATTTAATGACTCACTTTTGACATCGATTTAAGTTGCAAAATTGTTATTTCGTAAGGAATACATGCGCGAGACAATAGGTGTATGTCCAATCCGTACAGAATCACCTGCACCTATCGACTGCCCCTAGCTACCAACTAGGCTAACCCGTGCCACACAGGTACCACCGGTCCCAAACCTCCTCAGTCTCGTTCCAAAACCACAGTATACCGTACACTTTAAACACCAAGCTACTTGCATAGGACATCTGTATTTGCATGTGTATGTATACAGCCTTTAGTGTGACCGTCATAAAAATATTCTTAAGGGGACACCCGGGTTCGAACCGGGGACCTCTCGATCTGCAGTCGAATGCTCTACCACTGAGCTATATCCCCTTACAAAGAATCTATTGCTCACGTATTTCTAAATATGAAGCAGCTGCAAAGGATCTTATCTTTATGATATATGGCGACATATTGCATTTAAAGTGTCTACGAAATAACACTGTAGGACCGAGCGAAGCATGGGGATATAGCTCAGTGGTAGAGCATTCGACTGCAGATCGAGAGGTCCCCGGTTCGAACCCGGGTGTCCCCTTATACTTTTAACGAAATGGCTAGAAATGGCCCGCATTGAAGTGAAATAGTATAGTACATCTCTATAAAGACTCCACAATCAATTATTTCTAAAAGATTACTGTAACAATTTGTAGTGTACCGAACATAAATCAGTCAAAAGGTAGTTCGCATGAACATTGTAGAATTTCGTAACCTTTTTACTTTCTGTAAAATGTTTGTCATAAGTAAATACTGAATGGGACACCCTGGTTCGAACCGGGAACCTCTCGATCTGTATTGGACGCTATGTCCCCTATAAGTTCTGTGCCGAGTGAAAACCGCCCATCTAGATTGGATGTTATGATATATTGTTGCGGAACATTGCATCATTTATCATCATCGCCTTTTTAGTGAACGCTATAACGATGTGAAGTATGATATGCCATATGGGGATATAACTCAAAAGAACAGCATTCGACCGCATATCGAATGGTCCGTAGGCCCCTTATTCTTTTAGCAAAATGGTCACATGGAAAGACATCAATAACGGCAAACAGTCAAACGTACATTGTACAATATCGAAAAACACTCAAACGTACATGTCAAATTCAGTCCAAATGATCCTGCATACAGTTCCGATAAAATGTGAATGGTAAATAAGCTGTGTTTCGTTAGCTAAACATACGACAGCCGACAACAGAGATCGAAACGATGACTGTCGCGACTGCATGTCATTGGCCATTCAAAAGTTCCGATAAAATGCACATAAATGTATATAAATCATACTTGATAAAATAATATTTCGTTCTCTGATAATTACCGTATGTTCTCATCGTTTTATCAATGGCATTCGACGATTTCCAAATGCCACATGTTTACGCTTTATGTTTTAAATAAAATACAGTTCAGTTTTTTTTTGGATGGAAAACAAAACGAATTTGGCTCACTTCTCCCAAGTCGCTTTCCACCACTGATAGCAGGAGTGCCGGAAGCAACCCCGCTTGGTAGCTGGTTTCAGGCTGATGCAGTACGACTAAGCATTGATCTGGGAGGTGGTGGTGGTGGAGATGCGCTGCTGGCACGTAACTAAACATGTTCTTTCTCTATCCATGTCCACACGTAACGCTGCATGGAGATCAGGGATCCGTGTACTACTTGCAAAAGCAGTGGTGTAGAACATCCCGGGACCCTATAATCTGAAACAGGCACCAGTATGCATCATTATAATGATAAGTTTGTTATGCCCTTGATGTTTGTGTAAAAAAGCCGCACCTTGGAGAAAATTTGATGTGAAGTTTCAAAATCTGTGGGGGCTCGGTCGAACATGTATCCATATCCTTTATATTTAAGTTACTGGTAATTGACTCCGTCAACAAATGCAACAAAAAGATGTTCTGTTCAAGTTTGCTGTGAGGTGAACTATTCCATTTCTTTTTACCGTATCATGGGCCATGTAGCGATGAACTGTAAAACACACAAAAAAAACCATAAAATCACTGTAGTTTGCTGACCTGACTTTATAGCCCTGTGAACCACTCTTATCCTCTTGGTTCTTGCTTACATAGGCGCTCGGAAGTAAGTAAGGCATTGACAGTGCACCGGTGGTCCGGTAAAATGTGGTTGACGCCCGTGGTGCAGTGGATGCTACTCGTTTACACGCAACCACCATACTACTTCCGAGGGTATGAATATCCATAAAATGTGTTGCACTTTTGAAGGTCTATTGCACTTATACAAGATGTACATTTAATGACTCACTTTTGACATCGATTTAAGTTGCAAAATAACAACAATTTCGTAAAATACATGCGCGAGACAATACCGTGTATGTCCAATCCGTACAGAATCACCTGCACCTATCGACCGCCCCTAGCTACCAACTAGGCTAACCCGTGCCACACAGGTACCACCGATCCCAAACCTCCTCAGTCTCGTTCCAAAACCACAGTATACCGTACACTTTAAACACCAAGCTACTTGCATAGGACATCTGTGTTTGCATGTGTATGTATACAGCCTTTAGTGTGACCGTCATAAAAATATTCTTAAGGGGACACCCGGGTTCGAACCGGGGACCTCTCGATCTGTAGTCGTATGCTCTACCACTGAGCTATATCCCCTTACAAATATATCTGTTGTCCACGTATTTCTAAATATGAAGCAGCTGCAAAGGATCTTATCTTTATGATATATGGCGACATATTGCATTTTAAGTGTCTACGAAATAACGCTGAAGCATCGAGCGAAACATGGGGATATAGCTCAGTGGTAGAGCATTCGACTGCAGATCGAGAGGTCCCCGGTTCGAACCCGGGTGTCCCCTTATACTTTTAACGAAATGGTTAGAGATGAACCGCATTTAAGTTAAATAGAATAGTACATCTCTATAAAGACTCCACAATTAATTATTTCTAAAAGATTACTGTAACTATTTAAAGTGTACCGAACATAAATCAGTCAAATGGTAGTTCGCATGAACGCTGTAGAATTTCGTAACCTTTCTATTGTCTGTAAAATGTTTGTCATAAGTAAATACTGAATGGGACACCCTGGTTCGAACCAGGAACCTCTCGATCTGTATTGGACGTTATGTCCCCCATAAGTTCTGTGCCGAGTGAAAACCGCCCATCTAGATTGGATGTTATGATATATTGTTGCGGAACATTGCATCATTTATCATCACCGCCTTTTTAGTGAACGATATAACGACGTGAAGTATGATATGCCATATGGGGATATAACTCAGAGGAACAGCATTCGACTGCATATCGAATGGTCCGTAGGCCCCTTATTCTTTTAGCAAAATGGTCACATGGAAAAACATCAATAACGGCAAACAGTCAAACGTACATTGTACAATATCGAAAACACTCAAACGTACATGCCAAATTCAGTCCAGATCATCATGCATACAGTTCCGATAAAATGTGCATGGTGAATAAAAGCTGTGTGACGTTAGCTCAACATACGACAGCCGACAACAGAGATCGAAACGATGACTGTCGCGACTGCATGTCATTGGCCATTCAAAAGTTCCGATAAAATGCACATACATGTATATAAATCATACTTGATAAAATAATATTTCGTTCTCTGATAATTACCGTATGTTCTCATCGTTTTATCAATGGCATTCGACGATTTCCAAATGCCACATGTTTACGCTTTATGTTTTAAACAAAATACAGTTCATTTTTTTTGGATGGAAAACAAAACGAATTTGGGTCACTTCTCCCAAGTCGCTTTCCACCACTGATAGCAGGAGCGCCAGAAGCAACCCCGCTTGGTAGCTGGTTTCAGGCTGATGCAGTACGACTAAGCATTGATCTGGGAGGTGGTGGTGGTGGAGATGCGCTACTAGCACGTAACTAAACATGTTCTTTCTCTATCCCTGTCCACACGTCACGCTTCATGGAGATCAGGGGTCCGTGTACAACTTGCAAAAGCAGTGGTGTAGAACGTGCCAGAACCCTATAATCTGAAACAGGCACCAGTATGCATCATTATAATGATAAGTTTGTTATGCCCTTGATGTTTGTGTAAAAAAGCCGCACCTTGGAGACAATTTGATGTGCAGTTTCAAAATCTGTGGGGGCTCGGTCGAACATGTATCCATATCCTTTATATTTAAGTTACTGGTAATAGACTCCGTCAATAAATGCAACAATAAGATGTTCTGTTCAAGTTTGCTGTGAGGTGAACTATTCTATTTCTGTTTACCGTATCATGGGCCATGTAGCGATGAACTGTAAAACAAAATAACAACAACATAAAATCACTGTAGTTTGCTGACCTTACTTTATAGCCCTGTGAACCACTCTTATCCTCTTGGTTCTTGCTTACATGGGCACTCGGAAGTAAGTAAGGCATTGACAGTGCACCGGTGGTCCGGTAGAATGTGGCTGACGCCCGTGGTGCAGTGGATGCTACTCGTTTCCACGCAACCACCATACTACTTCCGAAGGTATGAATATCCTTAAAATGTGTTGCACTTTTGAATGTCTATTGCACTTATACAAGATGTACATTTAATGACTCACTTTTGACATCGATTTAAGTTGCAAAATTGTTATTTTGTAAGGAATACATGCCAGAGACAATACCGTGTATGTCCAATCTGTACAGAACCACCTGCACCTTTCGATCGCCCCTCGCTACCAACTAGGCTAACCCGTGCCACACAGGTACCACCGGTCCCAAACCTCCTCAGTCACAGTATACCGTACACTTAAAACACCAATTTACTTTCATAGGGCATCTGTGTTTGCATGTACATGTATACAGCCTTAAGTGTGAGCGGCAAAACAATATTCTTAAGGGGACACCCGGGTTCGAACCGGGGACCTCTCGATCTGCAGTCGAATGCTCTACCACTGAGCTATATCCCCGTATAAAGATAACTATTGTCCACGTATTTCTAAATATGAAGCAGCTGCAAAGGGTCTTATCTTAGACTATATGATATATGGCGACATATTGCATTTAAAGTGTCTACGAAATAACGGCAGAAGTATGATTATGCCATATAAGGATATACATACAACTCAGAGGAACAGCATTCGACCGCTGTCGAAAAGTCCGTTAGCCCCTTATTCTTTTAACAAATTGGTCACATGAAAAAACGTCGATAACGGCAAACAGTCAAACGTACATGTCAAATTCAGTCCGATGATCATGCGGTGCCTATAGTTCTAAAACTTTCGTCGGGACATGGGCGTTCTGACTTCCAGTAACGGAAAATGGATCCGGTGTTTGTGTAGTCGCCGGCAGTGTCCGTCTTCCAGTTTCCGTTGATTGGCTCAAGGTTTCATGTATTCTGTAATGTTAGCAAGTCCTTGTAAAATTGTCGTGCCCCCTCCATACTGCATACTCAAATTGAAGGTTATCAGGGTACCTGGACCTTGTTTGACGCATCAAGGCAATGTGAACGGTTCATGAATGAAATTGTGTCGGCTCAAAGTCAAGGTTACTAAATTAGATCAAGGTGACATGCGAATTCCCCTATATGGTTTATTGTCGTTTTTTAATGCGTTTTTCAATAAGTCAATGACATATGGATTCAAATACATGTCTATACATGTATGTATGAATACTTGTATTTTGGTCCTTAAGACATTGAAAATTTGATAAATGAAAACGAGATTCGTGGCATGTGTATTTTAAACTTTCTATGGTAAATAGTTAATATTGGATTTTTTTCCTGTGGGGAATCGTTTTGAATTAGTTTTCTGATGTTTTCGTTATGCGGTCAAGAGTTATGGCCCTTGAAATAATAAAAAAAATAATGTCGCTCATACATGTGCCTGCATTTTCAAGCGCTGCTTACTACATTTCAACTTTTAGTTGAACACGATCACGTCATCTTTGTCTATGCAGGTTTGAGCAGTAGATCTGTTGGTTCCTGGGAAGGATGAGCTTTGTATTTGGAGAGCCTGACGATGAAAGACATGAAATCTTCCAGTCACGCCTAGACAACCTGCTGGGCCTTACACAATCATACCACTGGTGAGTGGGAAGCATATGTTAACCGTCTCACCCTTACACACACATATTTTGGTCGGGGCTGTTGGTTATAGGGTGGTTAAACTGTGTGGATGAGCATGAGAGGAGAGTAATGGTTCATCCAGTCACGTCTGGACCATCTCGGCCTAACACAACCATACCACTGGAATCTGGGAACATGTATAGTGAGTGTTGCTGTGGGAAACATGTATAGTGAGTGCTGCTGATGCCTAGGGCGGTCTTACCCAATGATACCACTGTGAGTGGGAACATGTATAGTGAGTGCTGCTGATTCCTGGGGCGGTCTTACACAATGACACCACTGGTAAGTGGGAACATGTATAGTGAGTGCTGCTGATTCCTGGGGCGATCTTACACAACGATACCACTGGTGAGTGGGAACATGTTTAGTGAGTGATGCTGATTCCTGGGGCGATCTTACACAACGATACCACTGGTGAGTGGGAAACATGTATTGTGAGTGCTGCTGGTTCCTGGGGCGATCTTACACAATGATACGACTGCTGAGTGGGAAAAATGTATAGTGAGGGTTGCTGGATCCTAGGGCGGTCTTACACAACGATACCACTGGTGAGTGGGAACATGTATAGTGAGTGCTGCTGGTTGAGGGCGGTCTTACACAACGATACCACTGGCGAGTGGGAACATGTATAGTGAGTGCTGCTGGTTCCTGGGGCGGTCTTACACAACGATACGACTGCTGAGTGGGAACATGTATAGTGGGGGTTGCTGGTTCCTGGAGCGGTCTTACACAACCATACCACTGGTTAGTGGGAACATGTATAGTGAGGGTTGCTGGTTCCTAGGGCATTCTTACACAACGATACGACTGGTGAGTGGGAACATGTATAGTGAGTGCTGCTGGTTCCTGGGGCGGTCTTACACAACGATACCACTGGTGAGTGGGAACATGTATAGTGAGGGTTGCTGGTTCCTTGGGCAGTCTTACACGACGATACCACTGGTTAGTGGAAACATATATAGTGAGTGCTGCTGGTTCCTGGGGCGGTCTTACACAATGATGCCACTGGTGAGTGGGAACATGTATAGTGAGGGTTGCTAGTTCCTCTGGCGGTCTTACACAATGATACCACTGGTGAGTGGGAACATGTATAGTGAGTGCTACTGATTCCTAGGGCGGTCTTACACAACGATACCACTGGTGAGTGGGAAACATGTATAGTGAGGGCTGATGGTTCATAGGGCAGTCTTACACAACGATACCACTGGTGAGTGGGAACATGTATAGTGAGGGCTGCTAGTTCCTAGGGCAGTCTTACAAAACGATACGACTGCTGAGTGGGAACATGTATAGTGAGGGCTGATGGTTCCTGGGGCGGTCTTACACAACGATACCACTGGTGAGTGGGAACATGTATAGTGAGTGTTGCTGGTTCCTGGGGCAGTCTTACACAATGATACCACTGGTGAGTGGGAACATGTATAGTGAGTGCTGCTGGTTCCTAGGGCGGTCTTACACAACGATACCACTGGTGAGTGGGAACATGTATAGTGAGTGCTTCTGGTTCCTAGGGCGGTCTTACACAACGATACCACTGGTGAGTGGGAACATGTATAGTGAGTGTTACTGGTTCCTAGGGCGGTCTTACACAACCATACCACTGGTTAATGGGAACATGTATAGTGAGTGCTGCTGATTCCTGGGGCGGTCTTACACAACGATACCACTGGTTAGGCTGAAACATGTATAGTGAGGGTTGCTGGTTCCTAGGGAGGTCTTACACAACCATACCACTGGTTAGTGGGATTATGTATAGTGAGGGTTGCTGATTCCTGGGGCGGTCTTACACAACGATACCACTGACTAGGCTGAAACATGTATAGTGAGGGTTGCTGGTTCCTGGGGCGGTCTTACACAACGATACCACTGGTGAGTGGGAACATGTTTAGTGTGTGCTGCTGATTCCTGGGGCGGTCTTACACAACGATACCACTGGTGAGTGGGAACATGTATAGTGAGTGTTACTGGTTCCTGTGGCGGTCTTACACAATGATACCACTGGTGAGTGGGAACATGTTTAGTGAGTGCTACTGATTCCTGCGGCGATCTTACACAACGATACCACTGGTTAGGCTGAAACATGTATAGTGTGTGCTGTTGATTCCTCTGGCGGTCTTTTACAATGACACCACTAGTGAGTGGGAACATGTATAGTGAGGGCTGCTGGTTCCTGCGGCGATCTTACACAACGATACCACTGGTTAGGCTAAAACATATATAGTGAGGATTGCTGGTTCCTGCGGCGATCTTACACAACGATACCACTGGTGAGTGGGAACATGTATAGTGAGGGTTGCTGGTTCCTGGGGCGGTCTTACACAACGATACCACTGGTGAGAGGAAATATGTATAGTAAGGGCTGCTGGTTCCTGGTGCGATCTTACACAATGATACCACTGGTGAGTGGGAACATGTATAGTGAGTGCTGCTGGTTCCTGGGGCGGTCTTACCAAATGATACCACTGGTTAGTGGAAACATGTATAGTGAGTGCTGCTGATTCCTGGGGCGGTCTTACACAATGATACCACTGGTGAGTGGAAACATATATAGTGAGTGCTACTGATTCCTGGGGCGGTCTTACACAACGATACGACTGGTGAGTGAGAACATGTATAGTAAGGACTGCTGGTTCCTGGGGCGGTCTTACACAACGATACGACTGCTGAGTGGGAACATGTATAGTGAGGGTTGCTCTTCCTTGGGCGGTCTTACACAACGATACGACTGCTGAGTGGGAACATGTATAGTGAGTGCTACTGATTCCTGGGGCGGTCTTACACAACGATACCACTGGTGAGTGGGAGCATGTATAGTGAGTGCTACTAATTCCTGGGGCGGTCTTACACAACGATACCACTGGTTAGGCTGAAACATGTATAGTGAGGGTTGCTGGTTCCTAGGGCGGTCTTACACAACGATACCACTGGTGAGTGGGAACATGTATAGTGAGTGTTGCTGATTCCTGGGGCGGTCTAACACAATGATACAGCTATTGAGTGGGAACATGTATAGTGTGTGCTGTTGATTCCTCTGGCGGTCTTACACAATGATACCACTGGTGAGTGGGAACATTTATAGTGAGTGATACTGATTCCTTGGGCGGTCTTACACAACGATACCACTGGTTAGGCTGAAAAATGTATAGTGAGGGTTGCTGGTTCCTAGGGCGGTCTTACACAACGATACCACTGGTTAGTGGGAACATGTATAGTGTGTGCTGCTGATTCCTGTGGCGGTCTTACACAATGATACCACTGGTGAGTGGGAACATGTATAGTGAGTGCTACTGATTCCTGGGGCGGTCTTACACGACGATACCACTGATTAGGCTGAAACATGTATAGTGAGGGCTGCTGATTCCTGGGGCGGTCTTACACAATGATACCACTGGTGAGTGGGAACATGTATAGTGAGTGTTACTGATTCCTGGGGCGGTCTTACACAACGATACCACTGGTGAGTGGGAACATGTATAGTGAGGGTTGCTGATTCCTGGGGCGGTCTTACACAATGATACCACTGGTGAGTGGGAACATGTATAGTGAGTGCTACTGATTCCTGGGGCGGTCTTACACAATGATACCGCTGGTGAGTGGAAACATGTATAGTGAGTGCTGCTGATTCCTGGGGCGGTCTTATCCAACCATACCACTGAAATGTGGAAACATGTATAGTGAGTGTTGCTGGTTCCTGGGGCGATCTTACACAATTATACCACTGGTTAGTGGGAACATGTATAGTGAGGGCTGCTGGTTCCTGGGGCGGTCTTACACAATTATACCACTGGTGAGTTGGAACATGTATAGTGTGTGCTGCTGGTTCCTGGGGCGGTCTTACACAATGATACCACTGGTGAGTGGAAACATGTAAAGTGAGTGCTGCTGGTGCCTGGGGCGGTCTTACACAATGATACCACTGGTAAGTGGGAACATGTATAGTGAGTGCTGCTGGTTCCTGGGGTGGTTTTACCCAATGATACCACTGGTGAGTGGGAACGTGTAAAGTGACGGCTGCTGGTTCCTGGGGCGGTCTTACACAACGATACCACTGGTGAGTGGGAACATGTATAGTGACGGCTGCTGGTTCCTGGGGCGGTCTTACACAACGATACCACTGGTGAGTGGGAACATGTATAGTGAGGGCTGCTGGTTCCTGTGGCGGTCTTACACAACGATACCACTGGTTAGGCTGAAACATGTAGAGTGAGGGCTGTTGGTTTCCTTGGCGGTCTTACACAACGATACCACTGGTGAGTGGGGAACATGTATAGTGTGTGCTGCTGATTCCTGGGGCGGTCTTACACAACGATACCACTGGTAAGGCTGAAACATGTAGAGTGAGTGCTACTGATTCCTGGGGCGGTCTTACACAACGATACCACTGGTTAGGCTGAAACATGTATAGTGAGGGTTGCTGGTTCCTAGGGCGGTCTTACACAACGATACCACTGGTTAGTGGGAACATGTATAGTGTGTGCTGCTGATTCCTCTTGCGGTCTAACACAATGATACCACTATTGAGTGGGAACATGTATAGTGAGTGCTACTGATTCCTGGGGCGGTCTTACACAACGATACCACTGATTAGGCTGAATCATGTATAGTGAGGGCTGCTGATTCCTGGGGCGGTCTTACACAATGATACCACTGGTGAGTGGGAACATGTATAGTGAGTGTTACTGATTCCTGGGGCGGTCTTACAAAACGATACCACTGGTGAGTGGGAACATGTATAGTGAGGGTTGCTGATTCCTGGGGCGGTCTAACACAATGATACCACTGGTGAGTGGGAACATGTATAGTGAGTGCTACTGATTCCTGGGGCGGTCTTACACAACGATACCACTGGTGAGTGGGAACATGTATAGTGAGTGCTACTGATTCCTGGGGCGGTCTTACACAATGATACCGCTGGTGAGTGGAAACATGTATAGTGAGTGCTGCTGATTCCTGGGGCGGTTTTATCCAACCATACCACTGAAATGTGGAAACATGTATAGTGAGTGTTGCTGGTTCCTTTGGGCGATCTTACACAATTATACCACTGGTTAGTGGGAACATGTATAGTGAGGGCTGCTGGTTCCTGGGGCGGTCTTACACAATTATACCACTGGTGAGTGGGAACATGTATAGTGTGTGCTGCTGGTTCCTGGGGCGGTCTTACACAATGATACCACTGGTGAGTGGAAACATGTATAGTGAGTGCTGCTGGTGCCTGGGGCGGTCTTACACAATGATACCACTGGTGAGTGGGAACATGTATAGTGAGTGCTGCTGGTTCCTGTGGTGGTTTTACCCAATGATACCACTGGTGAGTGGGAACGTGTAAAGTGACGGCTGCTGGTTCCTGGGGCGGTCTTACACAACGATACCACTGGTGAGTGGGAACATGTATAGTGACGGCTGCTGGTTCCTGGGGCGGTCTTACACAACGTCAAGTCACTGGTGCAAACAGGGTGTCTCATGTTCAGATGCACAAAGTAAAATTGACTCCCTGTACCCAAATTTGGGCTTTGAAGATTCTTAATTTCACAGCCTCCATTGAGGCTGTCCCCTCCTTTTTTATTCATGTCCCAACGATTTCGGGTCAATTCAATCAGCCATGAATCTTGAAACCTGCCAACAAAATCTAATACTGAAATGTAAATGGGGGCTTCAGTGAGAAAACAAACCAAAAGCAGCAGTCATTGAAATTAAGTGGAATGGTGAGCAGATTCAGTAATGTTTTAAGTAGAGAGGGTAGATTAATCTACCCTCTGTACTTAAAACATTAACTGAATCTGCTCACCATTCTACTTAATTTCAATGACCAATTTTGGTAGGTATAATAGCAAAAAAAACATGCTTTTTATTGAAACCAACTGATTTCCCCTCCCCCCCATGTGTCTATATTCATTTTACCAGAGTCATGGCTTCCTTGTATGTAATTTTAATTGAGAATGGGGAAAAGTTCACATCTGGTATAGGGCTACTTGATACTGTGTCAGATGGTCTGCCATAATATAAAACGCAGTATATGTAATCAAAATCGTGGGGTCATTTTCCTCTAGAATGTGTGCCAGAGTGGTAATGGATACTTCAACATTGCCAAACTTCCACCACAACTTTAAGAGATATTTAAAATTCACATAACATTATCCTACAATGGGAGAAGGGCAAAAATAAAAAGTGTCAGTAACCCCTTCTGGATTATTTCAATTTATTCATAAAAAAGCATGACATCACATGAGGTTGACGACTCTTTTTCTAAGCCTCAAATTTCACAAGTTCAGAACAAACATATTTACAATTAATTGCAAATTGAACATTACAGGTATTACCACTTTTATGACATCACATCAATTCTTCCTAAAACCATACTTTCAACGAAAAGTGCAGCTTCCCATACAAGATATACATATTATGCCTTCATTCACTATACAAAAAAAATCATCAATCAAATCTGTAAACCACTTGTGACCAACAAAATGACAACATATTAAATTTGAGTATACTTAACCAGCACAATGCAACAATGCACTAACTTGTTCACAGACTCATCTTGTCATATGTCACTGTGCTTCAACTTTTCTGAATTAACTGATGCATTTTAGACCACTTTAGCAAGATTATTCAAATCTGTGAACTTGTATTGTTCAGATGATAGCTTGAAATAAATGTATAGCTATTAAGCCCAAACTGTTTTGCCATTTCCTTCAACAAAATTCAACACCTGTAAGATGGGGGCCACTTTTCTGTGAGAATCTCTCATCTCCTAACCTTAATTGTTCCCAATTAAAATTAAAATTAAGTAAACAGTCCATTTGCAACAGTGAAATTGTATTGAAATAAATATATGTTTACAATTTCAAAAAGAATAAGGCAAAGACTTGGTACATATTGACGCAAAGCAGTAATTCATACTTTACACTATTGTGTATACACATTGACAGAAACCTATCCTTCATAATTCAAATATTTTATGCTCATTGAACTGAACCTTGCAACATGATATATTATCTTATTTTTAGTTATTTCAGTGATGTGCATAACTACTTCCTTACGTATTGGTAAAAATATTTTTTTACAACCTATACTGCAATGCTGGCCCATATAAAAAAGTCTACTGATAATTTTTATGTTATTTTAAATAACATTTTTTTTGGGCCAATAAATTATATTGAAGGCAATAGAAGGTGCAGACAAGTCTTGTTATTTCTATTCCAGGCATTTGATGATGTTCCTGCTGCTTTGATTATCTGCAAGTTAATTATCTGCTATCATTTGTATAATTCATTGGCTGCAGACTGACAGTGCTCCCACACAAATTAAGATAACTGCGTTAATCTTACAGATACGGCTTCATTTGCTCTCGGCATGATACAAACTGATTCAACTGCATGAGGCTTCCCTCTGGATTTTTTTTTTCTTCATTAAAAATTTAGTACCAAAATTGTTGTCAGTGAAAGACAAAAAATAAATTAACACCAAATGCACTAAGCATGTTAATAATACCAAACATTTTTTAACAACACATGGAAGAAGTCAGTCAGCAGCCAGTTGTTCTGTACTTTGCCACTCTCAGAAGAATCATACTTTTACCATTACATATGCTATTAACATCATACTACCATGGGTAAGAGGAGTAAAGAGTTCAGTGATATGGACCAAGATACATGATATTACACTGCATCATACCTTCTCTGGTAATGACATCATGGGTGTCCATGTGTGAGAGATGGCATGGATGGCATGTAGGAGCCCACAGTAGGAGCCAATTCAGTGTCCCCGGACAGTCTGCCCTGGGACCCTCATCCTGGCCCTGAAACAATCAAGCAACAAGATACAGTAAGGGAAAGCAATGTGTGCAGTCGAGTAATAATGCTGCCAATGAGCCAAAACGTGTAGAACCAAATCAGCATCACCAGCAATGCGGGTCATTGGACCTCAATGTAATTCAGAGGTTTGATACAATTTTTTTTTAATGATTAGGACCTTTATCGCTTGGAATGGGCTTTAGTTAACTGTGTCAGTAAGTTCTTATAAACAGCAACTAAAACGTTTGTATAGTTAGATGGCACCCTTTTTGATCTTGTAACAAAAAGGTTATATTGTTTCATATACAGTTACAACCACTTGAGAACATTTGGAATTACCACATAATCTACATAAAATGAATGTATTCTGTAACACCAAAGGCTTGGTGGAATGTTACCATAAGACTAAACAGTTGAGGTCTGTAAAAATAAGCCAGTCAAACACCTCTTGTATATTTTTTATCTTTAAGCTTGAACATTTAGCACAAAACTGTGCTGACTGATGGCAGCAGTCAGAACATCTTTTCTGTAGTTTTCTTTTCAAACTAAGTGCATTGATTCTTACACGTTTTTTGTTTTTTTTTTGGGGGGGGGGGAGGCGGGACCGTTCCCCCTTTGTTTCTAACAGCTGTCAAATCTTTATGAATGCTGTTTTTTTGTACTGAAGAATATTCAATCTGACATTTCCTCTGAATGTAACAGAACTTCAAATCACATGTCATAATTTTTTCACCTATGCAGCAAGATTTTCTGATATATATTTTTCCGTACCTTAATCCTCATGGCTTTCTTGCTAAGACTAATCTCTTAATCCTCAAAACATAGATCTAAAATTAATCTGTTGAACACAACACCAACATGGCCAATTAAATGTTTGATTAATCAAATAATCATATCATTGATTGCAAACATTGGCAGTAATGAAACAGAAAATCTTTGAACAATAATTGATATCTATCTCAATGAAGCCAATATGATATTGTTGCCCATTGATACTGTTGCCCATTTCCAGTGATCTTTACCCTATCAACTGTTTAAATAATCTCCAATCAAAACACAATGAAATTGTGCACAAACCTATTGAGCAAATGTTTTGATATTAATGAAGCACTTGATGCAATATTTTTGTTCCTGTTCAATGGCCTTTAGAAGTGGGAGCAGAACTGCGATCAAAGAGGGGCGGCTCTATGAACAGCTCCCGACACAAAGTCCTGTGTGTGTAAAGTTACCAAACTAAACACTGCCATGTTGACCAAAGGTAACCAAACTAGGTGGCCAGGTCCCTGGACACTTGCAGGATGTCAGAGGGCAATATTCCAACAATTGCACCCTTACTGACCACAAACATTGACCAAAGGAAATTGGATACATTGACCATCATTAGTAGAATAAACAGGCTACTTCAAAAATAATGAAAATGACGAAGCAATCAATGAGTGAAAAAGAATGTCCATCAAATTTGCACTTTAAAATTGAAGGGTATTAAACCAAGGAATGGTTTGAGAAAACTATACCCCTTGTATATCTCATCCTTGATGAACTATATGTTTTTGCTATGCTGTGGCCTGTGGCTAGGACATAAATCCTTTCTTTCTTGGTCAATATGTTACAGTTTACATTATTATTGTAGGATGGGGCATAATACTATTGAGGTAATGACTCCAATTAATTGTGCTGACTGGTGAGTGAGCCTGAAGTTTGTACCTACACATGTATCAGTATGGGCCGCCACAAATATGTCTGGCTGCTACTTAGTTAATTACATATATACATATTAGCATACTTATGTACAGGCATCAGGCCATCAAAATATCATCTTGATAGGAATGTGATAACTGCAGATGTACTTCTCCAAAATATATCATTATCTGTCCAAATGGCAATATTACACCAACAAACTTATCTAACTGTTTCCAGAGCTGACTGTTTCTGGACACTGACAGTAAACACCTGTGCTATGATGGAGATATTGTTTACCTAGCCAAACCACCTTGATTTAATACCTTGAAATTGTATTTATTAAATATGTGGAGAAGGAAGTCAGTTAATCTTTCATCTCTCTGCATGCACCTGACCAGGATAAGGATCTATATCTAGGGTGCAATCACCAAAACATTATCTAAAAAGGCAAAAACATCCCTGCCAATATTCACAATTAATGAACATCTGAGTACAGGAAAAAGATATAAGATTTTTTTCAAGTTAATCTCAAGTGGCTGGTCTAGCACTGAAGTGGCCTGTTTTACTGCATTTATACCATCTGGTAAAGGAGCGGAGTTAGGGTAGAGAGAGACACTACATGTAGCCAAGAATGTTTACATTGCCGTACCTGGCCAGGCTTACCAAAACACAGATCCTCTTGCTGATATACTGCAATTAGATCAATTACAAGAAATTGGTTTACATGCAGTTCACCCTGACCTAGCTGAAAACTCTGGAACATGGCTTTCGACAACTTCTTGGAAATCTGAAAGCTGGCCTACCTCAATATAAACTATATAAACATTCCTGCAATATAGATGTAGTGATAAATTTTAAATGAGTTAATGCATATTTTTATCTAAAAAAATCATTGACAAATATTGTCATATTTTCTTTCATGTTTGATGATGTAACATGGGGCAACAAATAATGTGATGTTGCTCAGATAATAAAGATGTATGCAGCAATGCCCGAGGGAAGAAAGGGACAACCTATGATGCAACTGTCATCTGCGACAATATTTACATGTCACAATTAGTTACAGAGACATCATACAGACAAACCGCCAATTTGCTTCAATTAAACATAATGACTGTGTTCAAATATAATGACATCTCGTCAGTCAAAGGACTCCATTCTCACACTACTGTCACAATAGTCTACCAGCTCTATGTGAATTGGGAAACATCATTCAGAATAGCACTTGAAAAAAGTATAAACAGCATGCAAATAATAATGAGAACTCCTGAAAAGAAAGCTTTTATTACTTTCCATAAACCACTTGCCCAATTCTCCTGCTATATCATAACACATGACAAGGATGCGATATGAATACCAAAATGTTGCAATATCATCAAAGGTGTGGCACACACCTGTCATATTATCATTGTTATATTCATATTGTATAAACATAGGCCAGTTAACCTATATAAAATATTTTCATCTTGCGTTATAAATTGTGTTTTTGTACAACAGTTAGGTACCTAAGTTCATAACTAAAATATTACAGCATTAATGGTATATATATGATGATAAAAATGCTATACCTTTCAAGAAGTGACACAAGTAATATCACTGAACTATTTTAATCCCTGTTTTCCTATCCAGGTGTAGATATTTCACATTTATTTCTTACCAACTGACATTCAAGTTTCATGCAATGTAAAGTTTTCTGTTTTTACTCCAGATCAAATGTCCAAATCTTTCTTCACTCAACAGGATAATCCAATATACAAACAAGTCTTTCTGTTGGTTTTCTTTATCTTCTAAGTAATGATATATCCCCTGCTTTGCTATATAATCCACAGGCAGTACCTTTGATTGTTATTATGGTATTACTATCTTCCCAGTCAAACCCTTTACTTCTAAAATCCAATAATAACCTCCAGATGGTGAAAACTAACAGTAACTCAAACCAAGTGGTCAATGTGATTAATACTGCAGTGTATATCAGTAATGAGAATTAAACTGAACAATTTATTGTAGTGTTCTCTGTCCTAGATATCGTCTACTATCAAAGTTTGCAGTGTTTACGGACACAACTGCTGTTCACTCAAGCAAGACCTGTATATGGCCTTATGCCAAATCTTAAGTTTTGAAAAGCTCCTGATTGGCTGATTTGAATCAGTGGGAGGGACTAGAGAGAGATCAAAGTGACACAGAGGACAGCATGCAATATTTCACACATTACTTTTGTAATCATTATTGGTGTCATAATCTTCATTTATAATAGCAATTTAAACTTGCACACTTCTACTAACAGCTTTATATTTGCAACAATATTTTGACAATTTCATGATGTATATAAACTGATTAAGAAGATCAGGCCTGAAAGCTTTAATATGGAATACTATATTACCCCTGTAGGACCTCGAGACATTAAAGTGACAAGTGCCGAGACTCGAAACTATCCAGGGGGTTGACAGTATTATAAAGGATTGAAAAGTAGAGACACGGCTATTGAAAACATATCCTTAGATATGGTAATGTGAGATAGATATCAAACTTTAATCATTATCTATTTTTTCAAACTTGTATAAACGTACACTTCAGAAATTGTCAACCTGGTTCAATATATAGTTTTATAGCCAGCGGTGGTTTATAGCCTGGAGGTCGAGTCATTATTACTGGACTCCTAGCTCTATAAAATACTGACACAAGGCTCTAATCCAAACTTTTTTGTTTTCTTATACTCACGTTTTTGTTTACATTAATTCAATTTTGTTATTCGATAGGAAGACCATCTGTAGGAAATGACGTTCATATAATAAATCATGCACCTGACTTTTCATTTTTATGGTGTTGTTTTTTCCTTTCTTTCATGAAGTTTAACTTTAAAGTTTGAAATAAAAATTCCATAAAAGGAAATCAAAAACATTGAAGAGAAAAAAAAACATGTTAAGTTGACTAAGAGTCAGCCATAATGACTGCCAGTTTGAACTTTGAGTAGGTCTTACTGCAGGAGAACACAGCAGACCCTTTAAGTGAATCATGCAGTGTTTGTACCTTGCCTGGCAGCGGCGCTTGTTTTGGAAGTAAAGCTGGCAGTGGGCCCTGGCACGAGCACAACGCACACCAAGGTGACGACAGAAATACTGGGCTCTGATTGCTGTAAACACAGACATGTAAATGATACTATTGTCTTCTATGGAACTATAAACATGTATCAAATTACATGCTTTTTGTGCAATCACAACTAGACATTAATTAAAGATTATAATGCAATTGGAACGGAATTATTACATGTACAAATACACCATAGTATAAGTATGCTAAACTGGTGTTCTATTTTGAAGTATCATATAGTTAATGTTTGGGTTATTTCAAAATTCTTTTAATAAAGAATTATCATGTTGAAACTGTAAAAAACACCACCACAGAATTAATTTTAACTATCTACTCAAAACTGGTATAAGGGGAAACAACTAGTTTTTGTCATAAATGAGTAAACAAGTTCCCTAACCTGACTAACCAGAAAAAAAATATTGTGCAGCAACAAAAAAACTATCAGCTGCTCATCAGTCTTGCGGTCTTGACATTTCCGACATGTTTCTCATAGCAGACTGACAAAACCTTCATACTGTTCTGCAATGGCTCCTAACAACAGGCATCCCAAAGACGTAATCTAATTATTTTACCAATAATGAGTTTCACACATTTTCAAAATGCTTTTTGCTGTAACACATCACAAAAGATCTGTTGGCCTAGAATTTCCCCTGGTATTGCTGGTTTTCTTGGAACTTAATTTGATGAGAATGATACACAGTGAGAAAAATCATTAAACTATTCCAAGTGATTAAAGTAATTGATATGGACTAAAAAATGAAATTGAATAGACATCATATAGTATTAGAAAAGAATACAATCATATGAAAACACCCATCTGTTGAATTGTTTCTGTTGATCAAGGGGCTTAATTCACAAGTTATTAAAGCCACAGTTATGGGTCTTGCTATACATCCGGAAATACTATCTCTGGTATCATCAGACATACTAAGTTTCATAAATATGTAAATATCTTGAATAACTATTACTATACTCTTTTGTCTTCAATAAACATGCTAGGTAAAAATGGATGGAAGTTTTTCAATTCCCAACCAGTGAGCATGTCTGATCATAACTAAGACATGATTTGATTTTACTATGCCCAAGATTTGACAAGGAGTAATCATGAGTGTTTACTCAGTATTTCCCTGGTTGTAATCTTAGGCTGTTAAATTTACATTGCCAAAGTGTCCCCCACTTTGTTGACCTAATTTGAACCAAAATTCATCTGATTTTGTTTATTTCTGTCTTAACCTTACCTCTTATCTCATCCTGTCTACCTGTGAAATTTATAATGAATTTCAATGAGGACACCCATATTCAATTACCAAACTGTGCAAACATAATCCTGCACACAAGGGTAACCTCTGCAAGCCCGGCCCGGGCTCTCCGTCGACCTTGACAAGGGCGTTCTCTGCAAACCCCTTTTCTCCAGCACACTCTATAAAGGAAATGCATTGAAGCCTTACATAATGAGCCTCTTAAACAAGATTAAAATCTTAATGCGTAATCTAAATAAAGTTCAATTAGTACCTGTAAATCAGATTTGTTTGTGAAGAAAACTGATCCTAAACGAGCAAAAATTGTCTCATAAATATATAACTCTTTTAGACATGAAAAACTGGCAGATTCTAGTTTTCTGGATTATGTTGCAAAACAAAACAAACATTCAAAGTCCAAAGTCACATGTTTGTACAATAACAATGATTGAAAAAAACAGCTGTGACAAATTCATTTAAACTGGTAAGAACTTCATATACACAAAGTTTCAAAGTTTATTGTACACTCTGCACATATAATACATG
Organism: Mya arenaria; assembly: GCF_026914265.1. Taxonomy (NCBI): domain Eukaryota; kingdom Metazoa; phylum Mollusca; class Bivalvia; order Myida; family Myidae; genus Mya; species Mya arenaria. Next base: position 79,395,543 of record NC_069124.1, read on the forward strand.
TGATACGAGGTTTACAACAAATAAACATACACAAATTAAATCGGTCAAGCTGCCAAAGTACTAAGAAAAAGAAGAACGCTATTTTCTATCTTCTGGAGTCAACTAAAGACAAATATAATATATACACCTTTTGAAATGCATGCAAAGCAACCCAAAAGGTAGTTAAAACAATGCAAATAACTTGCATTTAATTCAAATAAAAGTTATAAATGTGTGATTCAAATCATTTTATTTGATCAACCTTTAAAGGGGCATTTTCAGTGGAATAAATGTTTGTTTAAAAATATTAGCCCTCTTCAAAGCTTCACATTATCAAACTACCCAATAGCAAAAAGTGCCGCCAAAAATGATAACTTTGTTTTTAAGTTCTTTCCAAGGACCATTAACAGTTTTCAAAACAATAATAATACAGGTTTGTTTTTCGGCACGTAAACATTATTTATAATCTTTGTTTGCAGAACTATCGTATTAACTGAATACAATGTGTTGTAAGTGCACAAATGCATTTTGTAATTGAAACTGCAGATCTAATAAGCATATTATTTAAATGATTTCACCAGAATAGATAAGAGCTATCACTGTATGTGATTAATATCCCCACCAAACCACCATCTTGTAATAAAAGTATCACTTAGAGTAATGTATGAGACGTGTAGTTAAGTTCTACTATATAGAAATATGGACTACTTTTATAACAATCTGTAAAATAATGCATGAAGTTTTCTTTGTAGTTTTTAGAACTATTGCTTAGTTTTTAATTAAATTGACTGTAAGGTTGACCATTGTTGTATCAATAGCAGGATAACTGAAAAACATATGAAGTTATTGAAAAAGCAAAAAAATAAGTTTAAAAATAATCAAAGGGAAATAACTCTAAAAACACCATACACTAGATAATGTTTCTCTTGCACTGCACTTTTCCTCATCACAGTCAATATGTGTATGATGTTTTAAGTCAATGTCTCAAAAATATATTGAGTAATGGGGAAAAGCAGACTTGTCTTTATGTCACTGGACCAACGGTCATTCTCACATATCAGCCTTTGTTTGGTACTTCACCATTACTCTCCCATAATGAAAATATACCCACTGATACCCTACTAACCCAACACAACAAGTCCTACCTAACAAATTGATGTCCTTTAAGGAATGCAGGAAATAGTATACCAATATGTACACATCTGAGTGTGTGGATGGACGGACCAACTGACCGACCGATCAATTGATGGGACAATGTAATTCCTATATAGCCCCCACCTCCAAGTGGTGGAAGTACAATGACTGAAATTATCTCATCAATAACATGCAAAACAGAAAAACACACCTCTTTATTCATAATTTGGCAAAGTAAAGGCTCATAGTTCTTCTTATCTGGGCTTCATCACAAACAGTGCCCATGGTGCACAACTCGACATGCTGACAAACATTCTGCATATTGGTAATTATTTTAACTAACTAAAGTCCAATAACTCCACACATAAAAAAAGAACTGGCTGCATAACTTCTTATGCTGATTACCATTCCTGTAAACTTTCATGACTCTAACTCAAACATTTTTGGGCTCTGTTGTCTCTTTTTAAGTCAAGGGCCATAATTCTACACTGACAGGGTTTATTCACACACAAAATCCCAGGTTCACACCTTTACATGTGGCTTAACATTCCTGTAAAGTTTTATCACACTGGCTTATATAACTTTAGAGAAACACGCTACACAAATTCGTGACTGACAAACAGACTTACTGATGGACAGACAACTGTTCCCAAAACAATATGACCCCCTTCAGTCTAAGGGGAGATATTATAAGCACTTCAAATGTTGACAACTTTCACTTTGTTTTTCTCACTTATTGTTTTATCCTTATATCTATTACACTTAGTTCATGTCTTAGATGATCACCTTGATATGGTTTCAAAATATACCATAGGTTTGTAAAAATTGTATAATTTACTCAGTACAACTTAAACTTTTATAAGTCCCTGCGGAAACTGATAAAAGTTTTAGCTTTTAGTTTTTGACAAGAGTGGTTACTGATGTATATATATGCAAAACCTAGGTGCAACCGGGATGACAACGCTGAAAAGAGGATAGTCATCCTTTTTCTTCAAACAGTCAAGCTAAAAATGGATTGTCTACCTTCTTTATTATTTAATTAAATGCAAGTAGAAACATGCTGTGATTCAAAATCAAGTTGTCTGTACCTTCATTTGGGTTTGAAGAAGATGATCATCCTACAAAACATTTCAATCATCATGTTTCTGCCTTTTAAGACCCCGGTCACAACAGATTGTACTAAGTTTGTTGTGAAAGACGCATAAACTACTTGTCGTAGCCAGATCTCACAACATGTCTGAAATCTGTCTAGAGTGCTCACAAGGGCTATATCACATTAAAGATGGTTTGGCGAGGGGACTGGTGCCACAGTCATGGACATCGTGAGTTGTCTTGCATTGTCGTGGGGGATGTTTTTTACGTGTAACAGTTGCATAACAGTCATGGGTAATTTGTGTGATGCCTGCGCATCCATCTCCCAACTATGTAACATGGCCCAGTCTGTTGTCTCTAGAGAATTTTTAGTGGAAACATCGAAGTTCTGTGCTATTTTATTTTTCACTCTATTTGAAAAAAATTGTTGAAAAAAAAAAATTCTTCTGTTACCCACGAAAAGATATTTAATGCACATCAGTCACAATGGTGTCAGAACAGACTTACACCAGGCACAAGACATAGCTACAGCAAAAAATTGTAGAAGAAAAAAAGGTGTAGGTCCAATATTGCCTCAGGACAGCAAGTTGATGCCATGATGCTCAGAATTTCATCTAATGAATTGCAACAACCCCCAGTGCCCACGTTTTGCCCAAAAATTCTGTCGTGTCTTTGCAGAGATGCATAGTAGGTTTGATTTGACTAGGCATTTAACATTTAACGCCATCACCTGACAAAGGGATACAACTCATGCACACAATTTTTTTAAACCTGAAACAGTTAATGATATTACAAGTGACAACGAACCATGAGAGCCCAAAAGGCATACTTAAAGATGCTTTGTGCAGATTTCCTTTATTTGACAATGGATAAATGTTATCAATGTAATGATTTTAATGTAAGTTTGGCAATAAGAAATTTCATTTGGGCATCAATAAGTGTGCCACAATTTAATATTATCATGGAATTTGTGTACCTAACAGTGAAAACTATATGTATACACTATTTTCATTAGATATTGAAGAAAAACAATTCAAGTGTAATATGTTTTATACCTTGAGTAATAACTGTTCATATGATTTTTCATTTCTGACTTTAAGACAAGTGCATATTGAGTCATCATGGTGAGTTGTTCTACCGACTACATTTAGGCACTATGATCTCTTTTGACTCTATTCTTATTCTATAGATCATTTATATGAAATGCCAATGAATCTTTAACTATAAAAACACTACACAAGATGGAATTAAAGTTATTCCCTTGGTTACAGACCTCCTCAGTTTAAAAAACAAATTCCTATATTGTTACAAGAAAGGACATTCTCATACATTAGCTGCTCTTATTTGAGGCCCTATGAGTGATTTTTTCATGATTTCTTATATTTTGGATAAATGTAATGATTTGTTTGATATTTATTAAGTTCAATCAATAAGCAAATTTCATCAAGGCCTCAAAAAGTGTCCCTTGAATATGATCATGGAACTTGTGCATCCAATAGTAAAAACAATTTCCCAGTTACATGTTTAATGTTTGTTTTGTTTCTCATGTCTGTTTTCATTGGATATAAAAAAAAATACTGATTTGAGTGTGATATGTCCTTAACTGAAACAAAACACAGGCAGATGCCAACACTTGTCTGGGTTTCTTTTCAGTCAATCAAGGGACATTACTTCATATACCAGGAACAGGTTTTGCTTTACATGTGTTATTTGTCACTGATAACATTGTGAACTAAGTTTCATGTGAATATCTTTTAAGGTTTATCATTTTTTGCCATTCTTAAGGTTTTGCCCCTAAATCTTTGGGGAACTCTCTCAAATCATTCACTGAGGAATGAAAGTAATTTGTCAAAATTGGCCAATTTCCATTTAAATTGGTCAGAATATAAGACAAATTGGATGCCTAAACAAAGCCTAGACAAGACCATGGGTGTGTCCAAACCTTCCTCTTTTTCTGTGAAAAACGTAATAAAATGAAAGTCAATAGTTTGAAAAATATATTCTTTCCATCTCTACACTGCCAACCTTTCTTTTGAGTTTCACAGGGCTCTGTCATTGGTTTGATACTCATCTTGACCTTCTTAAACAAACACCTGAATGCAGTTCCTCAAATGAACAATTCTTCACAGACAGTAGTCTGCTCAACAAGGTAACTTTAAGTGATGCAGACATCCCTCAACTCCAACACCACCTCAGATCCCTGGAAAAATGATAAAGGACTTGTTAATGACTTTTAACGCCACAAAATGCCGTCATCCAGTCCCCCCCCCCCCCCGAAACAAAAACAACCAATGTATATGGAACATAATCAGAATCTATTTGCTATAAAAATATGAAGTCTCTAATTACCTCTCATTGTCTATGCAAACTGATAGAGTAACGTTAAAAGGAGGCAAGGTCGGTACTTGAATATTTTTCTCCAAGCTCGTTTCCACATGCAATGGCTGCGATTTGTGTGCTTGCAGGTCCAAAGGCATGCCGCTCTCTTTACTACAGGAGGCAGATCCAGATCCCCAGGCTATACGACTCATATGCGGAATTCTTAATCATTTTAATGAATGTTACTAAGACACTTCTATGTACCATACCGCCGGAGCGTTTATTAGAATTGTACACAAGTTCAAAGTAGGGGATGGGCTTTAATTAGACAATTGCTTTTATCCAAAATGAAAATCAGTCATCAATATAATATTTGGAGGTAAAGACAAAAAGTGAAGCATGGGCATTTATGAAGCAGGAAATCAGGAAACTTGTTGTTTGAAAGGTATCCTTTCTTTTAAAAAAATTGGGGGTGGGCGTTTAAAGGAGGCAATGTTTTGCACGATTTAGCGCCCAAAAATGGACGTGTTCAGCCAAAAACTGGGGTGTGTGCGATTATTAGAGGATGGACAATTTAAAGAATAATAACAGTAAATATGAAAGTGGCTTGCATGCCAAACTAACCAAATTGTCAAAAACAGGTATAAATTGCATTAAATTCATAAAATATTTATGTAACTTTATTTTCTGATACCCGAAATAAACTCATAAAAAGTTCCATGACATGACTGGTTACTGATTTATTTGCAGGATGTTGCCTTACATGCAAAACCAAGGTGCAACAGAGATGACAATGCTGACGAGTGGATAGCCTTCCTTATTCCGGGACTTTAAAAATGAAAGAAAAATGCTGTAACTCATATGTAACTCATATAAGGTTGTATGTTTATTCCTTTAGGTTTGAAGGAGATGATTATTCTACAAAACATTTCTCCCAATATTTTTCTCTTTTTATGTTACATTTAACTCTCACACAAACCTCTTACCTGAAAGAATCTAACAAAGGGATACAACTCCAGCACAAAATCTAGTTTTACAAGAAGGAGATTGTTGAAACTAGTTTTGGGAATCTTTTGAATGATCAATAAATAACTGAATATCTTCATGCATGCATGTACAAACCATTCCTAGTTTACAGTTTGGTTTCTTTTCTTTTTTAAATAATTATTTAAAATGCATTTTCTGAGAAGAATGTTATGTTATTTTCATGTACCGGGGTATGTAGCATTGCTTAAAAAATAAGTAGCACATTAAGTTGGGCAAAAGCTTTTATTCCTTTTTAAAAGATTTAAAAGAAATCATTCTTAAATTATAGAAAGACAACTCTTATGGACATATATTCAACAAATGACTTTGACAATAACACTATTGATAGATGCCAATGTTGACCTTTAGTTCAATATTTGTAAATGATTGATCATAATATCAACTCTAAGCTGGAACTGCATAGTAAATCATGTGTTTATTTTGCATTTATAAACGACACCTAATATACATATAAGAATATCTTTCCAGTAAAGGCATTTTTGATATACAATGACCGGCATGCTAAAATAACACTTCACAATGTGTCTTGAACTCAGACATGAATGTTATGATAATCATGACAAAATATCTGGAAAGAATGGGTTTTAAATAGACCTACTGAAGGCTTCTCATTACCAAACTACCTATTAAAGTGTCGCCAAAAATGCTAACATGGCTATTGTTGCCCAACTGCAGACCCAGAGTACCCTTGTACAAATCCTGCTGAAGTTACTTTTCATCATTACATTTATAAAACTTAGTCCATGTCTTACCTAATCATCTTGGAATGTTTTTTGTAATTTCCAGAAAAAAGATTAACATTCCCATTCATAAAATCAAACTTCAGCTGATCGGCCTTTAAACCTTCACATGAGAGACAGATATACCGGGGTAATTTATCCCTACAATAATGGAGATGTTGATGGAAATTATGCTGTATACTAAAGTACCAGCATGCATGATCTCGAATTCGGACATGAATGTGTTGACTTTCAAAGAGCATCCATCTTAGACTCCACATGAGGAGTGATCGGGTAGATTAGGCTGAAAATGGTCTTCCATGCACAAATGTATCATAAACATTAACAGTGAAGAGTAACTAGTCTGAATTGCCAAAGAAATCTGGCTAAATTTACCTCAAGACCCGAGGGAAAATCTCATGCAAGCAATGCCCTAGCTCAGAGAAAACAATATGATGTGTCAATAGAACTTGAAAACCAGATGTACAAATTTCCTGTTTTGTCAGGGTTTAATCACATGAAATTTAAGATGTAAAGCACTTTTCTTTTTTTTGAATAGGAGATTGATTAGATTCACCAGACAGGCTCTTTTATTTGGGTTAAGACTAATTACACAAGTGGAATACCCTAATCACTAGACATAACTCAATCTTGCTGAATATTGGGAGGTGGGAACAAATGCATGCCACATGTCATACCAATCAGTTGACACAAGCGTTGACACTGTTTATATCACTCAACTTTGTTCGGAAAATGAAAATAAATCTCATAAAAAAATAAATAAAATTGATAAATGTGATTGTAATATATATTAGTATTCCAAAAATATTACACACAAATGTTAAGGAGTTACATGAGATTATTAAATATGTTTGCAATAAAAGTATTATTATATGTATACAAAAACGCTTTAGAGAATATATACATATCATACTCGTATGTAATATATGTACATGACATGAATAAGCAACAGGTATTTCTTCAAAATTCAACACAACTTCTTGTTGAGAGCTGTAAGTATAATTCTAAAAATTTAGTCCCAGATGGCAAAAATATCTCCAACCCTGGTAGGAGTATTGAGATAATGATACTTATCCAATGATGCATCAGCACTTCAGCCCAAAATGCAATGTTGGTTGACACATCCAATTTGACACTGTCACATATGGAAACTAAAAGCATTTTATTTATCAAAAATACTGTGAAAATGCAGTTTTATTCCTATTTATACTATTTATACTAGTTAAACACAAAGAATAGTCCAAGCCTCCTTGCTCAAGAAGCGCTGGAGTCGAGTCTTAAGACTGATGTTCTTTGAAACTGAACACATTTAAGACTTCATTATGGCCTTACTGGTAATTTTAATATACAGCATATTTTTTATCACTAACACTTTTACTGGAAATATAAAAGTATAAATTAGGCATGAAGTGCAAAACCTTTTCATAAAAGCAAATTAAACACCTATTTTACCAGAAACTGCTATCTGGATTTTTAACTGTACAAACTACCTGGGACCAATAATACCTAATCTTACTCCCAGAAACTACTAAATTGTGAATTTCCAAAATATTTTCAAACAGAGCATTAAAGCACCTGTTCATTATTGCAAAAAATTATTTTGTCAAATTTTAATGCATTATCATGTTTAATTCATTTGATTTCAGTGATCTAAAAAAAGCATATTATTTTGTCTACAGATAAAACAAGAGCTGTCACAGAGACAGCGCGCTGGACTATTCCGCGCTTTTCGGTGTATGGATTGAAAAGTTTTGGCGAAAAATGCATGGATCACTGTTACATTAGATTTCTATGCAATACATGATGTGCTGAGATATTAACATAAATTGAATTGAAAATATTTGAGGTGGTACGCAAACTTTAATGTAAATTCTAAGTGGAAAAAGGGGCATAATTTTGTCAAAATGCTTGATAGAGTTACCTCCTCCTGTATACAGGCTGGGGGCATGATGGTGAACAAGTGTGCAAAGTTTCAAAGCCGGATGTCTAAGGACTTTGAAAATATTTGAGGTGGTACGCAAACTTAAAAGTAAATTCTAAGTAAAAAAGGGGCATAATTTTGTCAAAATGCTTGATAGAGTTACCTCCTCCTGTGTATAGGGTGGGGGCATGATGTTGAACAAGTGTGCAAAGTTTCAAAGCCATATGTCAATATTTGAGGTGGTACACAAACTCTTACAAAAACTTTAACATAAGTGGTTACGCCGACGCCGACACCGGCGCCGACGCTCTGGTGACTAGGATAGCTCTCCTTATTCTTCGGATAGTCAAGCTAAAAAGTACAGATAAAAAATATCAACCTTTCTATACTGTATGTTGTTTTCTTTAATAGAGCTCTTTAATTTAGCCATAAATTGCCTTTAAAATTTATTTTTTGGTATCAACCCAGTGGTGGCTTCAGGACTTTCTAAATTGGGGGGGGGGGGCAACTAACTATAAACATAAAACTTTTTTCAATGCATTATTTTAATCATATAATGACATAGAATTAACATTTGTCGCCGCTGTAAATGATCTTTGGCAGTTCAATTGAATTAAAAAGATAGCATTAACTGATATAAGATAAACCTTTCAAAAAAAATAATATCATGCAGGTTTGGGCAATCAAAAGGGGGTCGACGGATTTGAAGGCAAAGTTGTAACCACTCGGCCACCTGAGATACACATTCATGACGTAGAATAAATACTGTATAAACCTACAGTAACTTAAGTATATTGATTGCACTCAACATTACTGTACTTCCGATGTCATTGTCATTTATGTCAACGGAAGTAAAAACAACTTGACAACAAATTCCAAAAAGGGTTTCTAGCTCGAGGCTCTAGCATGATTCCTAGAACTGGACGTTAATAAAAGCCGAAATGGAAAGTTTCAAGGCGGCAACGTTTTGAATTTAAACTTGCACTGTCATGCACACACATATCTTGTTGACACACAATGACATTTTTTAAAGCAATGATTACTTTTTCATGTCACATACTATATCATACTTTGAAATTGGCATACCATAAGTAACGGAAAACGAGAATCAGGTTCAATTGTATATTTGACGAAATAATAATATAAACTTTAAATTGTAATAAAACAATTTATTTGTACAATAAAGATGTGACTCAAAAACATAACTTGCCGGTCAGCTGGGGGGGAGGGGGCATGGGCCCTCCGTGACCTCCCAGTAGATCCGCCACTGCAACCTATAATGGGACCCAATTTAGGCTGAAAAAACAACACGGAGACACTGCAGTCTGACACTTGAAAACAACATGAATTTTTTTTTTATATGTATCAATGTTAATATTTTCATGTTTTCGTCCATTGGCATTTGTGGCTGAATTTCTGCCCCAAAAGCAATGCAAAATAGAAGTTGCAATTTGTTTTAAATTCACTTCAATAAGAAATTTGACACCAAAAATGGTTTTGAAAGGTAGAATTGGTGTATTCTCAAAGAAATACACATGATCACATTCTTTTATCTTTTTTTAAGCATTCTACATTTTCTTGTTCATTTCTGAACATTTCTAGGCAACATTGGAATCCCTGATTTTAATTAAAATGACGCTTTTTAACTTATCAGAAAGCAGCGTGGCACCATTCTCAAATGGTGATTTTTTGTCCGAGTCATTACATTTTAATTGAATTACATTTACCTTGACTTCGAAGTTATTTTTATTGAATTACATTTACCTTGACAGTTATATACTTTTTAATTGGCGAATTAACCAGAAAGGGAAACAATTAGTCTAAATCAGGTAGAGGTCAACACTTTTAAGTGATCATGAATGCAAGTGATCGCCATGTGTCAACGCCAGGAAAGCTCGTTCCTCCTAACGCGTTTTGCTTTTATTCGGCAATCGCGGTATTTTACTAATGGTTTTGGCTTTGAAATCATGTATACTTTGAACATATGTATAGCGAGAATAGTATTGTTTCAGTCACGTTGCGACAAAAACAATAAAATTGATACATTTACATGCGATTCATGTTTCATAATATACCTTTTTAATTTATATGTCACATTGACTGGTACATCAAAGGATTTAAGTAACTCTCATAGGGTGTAATTCAAATATTTATTTGCATTTTTTTTCATGTTGGCAGGTTTGAAGTTGATTAAGTTTAGAAGGGCCATCGAGTTAATACTTTCATTTACAAACCAGACATACACATTGTAAACAGGAATTTCTTACCTCAGTGGCCATAAGAAAAACTGAAGACTTTCACTACTTTATTTGTTCAACCCATTATAACTGATAAGCGGATTATAGGATTATTCATGTGTATCTTCAATCAGATATACCCAGGCAGATACTCTCAGAATGTCCCTGTTGACATAAAGTACTATAGTTGACTTTTAAATAAACAACATCTTTATTTCGAACTATGTTTTCTCCAAGAAGTTTTTTTTTTCACATTAATCAGTGACACAGTAAGGTATATCAACATAATTTACTAGAGATTATTAATGCAATGCCGTGCAAGTACAAAGCAAGTTTACAAACGTCCGAGAAATAATAAAAAACTTAACATATGGAAAATAGGCAAACTCGCATACTCTTATGTATATATACATATAAATTCGGTATTAAAATATCAAAAATATTTTACAAATACATGTAAACGAGTATAAAAACCTATAGTGAATTTTCATAGTTTAGCAGGTTAAAGTTTTATATGAACATTCAGGACATACGCTTTAAGTACGATTGAAACACGAACAAAATGAGCGACAATTTTAGAACGATTTGTATACCCATAGTACATTTAACCCTATAAAAAACAAGAATTTCTCAAAACTCGCATTTAAGACTAGCTTTACTAAAACGTCCGAGTCAGGATATTTTTCAGTAGGTCCATTCTTGCTGTGAGACCTCTAACTGTACGTCGGCTGTGTTTGGATTTCTCCCGTGTCAAGCACCTCTCAAAAGCTGGAAGGTTATTAATGATATAATTTATATTAATGCAATTAAATAGTGTTTGAACTTGGTTTTATAAAACCGTTCATCGTAAGCACCGTGAATTTTGTAAGGATTCGACACCCTGGACATTGAATTTCTTATAAAGTATTGTTTGTTGGTCATACTATGACTGCGAATACTGACAGGAATTCAAAATTGAAATATATAATTGGATAGTTTTGTAAGTTTGTTTTCGATTGTGTATTGGAATGAAAATGTTAAGTTCATTAACAATTATCAAGAGTGGTCAAATAAACGGAAACAAATATTTAATGTTGATAAAATTTCAGATATTTTTATCATCTCAGCCATTTAATTTATTATACAAATGGTGAAAGTAAGCAGAATGCTAGAAATTAGAAAGGTATGTGCTCGAAATAAATTATAAGTAAATAGTAAATATGATAAGATAGAGTTACTTAATTTTCGGAATTCCTGAACATACGGTATCTACATTTCATTATTTTTGGTTGGAGAGGGTTTTTACTCCTGATAAAAAACAAACGCAGGTGCGATTGAGTAATTTTAGATCGTTGAATTCTGTTTAAAACCAATATTTACATTTCCTATCTAAAACAGATGCTGCTTGGAAGACTGAGTGACACGGGCTACCGTCTGGAATATTTCCCGTGCGTTTTGCTGTTCGTAGATTTATGAGTTACTAACTTATGTGAGAAATGCTGACATAATAGATTTATTGTGGAGAAACAATGAGTGTTTAAGTATAAGAGAAATTCGGTCGTGCTATTTAACTGAATGGAATTACATTAACGTTATTTGTTAATTGAATTTCTGGTAGCAATCCACGTGCGGGTTGGTATGAAGTGTTGAGACAGTTATCTTTTCTGTGATGATGCATTTATTTTGTCCACGAAACCACCCTTTGAGGTAACATCTATTTAGCTGTGATAACGCATCTGAGGATTAACTTACGTTCACTATAACATTCACTATGACATTCCATAATACTTGGATTACTTTTATATTATGGACTTGCATTGTGGTCATATGGACGACTGTGGACTGCGAAGGGCGACGTTCCCAGCAATACCAGGCGGACGGACAGGTCACGTCGTTAAAGGGGTAAGGCCACGTGTCCAGCAAGCAACAGTTCCAGTATTTGCCCTCAACATTTTTGTCAAAGAATATGCCCCAAAATGCATATTCTGCTAAAACGCAGTGTATCTCACAACCTTAAAACATCATTCTACAGTATATTTATGCATGAAACTTTAAGTTTCTTTGGTTTATCTGCTTTTCTCCACTTGACCCAACTTAAAACGTTCACTATCAAATCTTAAATTATATCTAGAGGAATTTAGCCATGAGGTTAGAAACATACGGTAGACGTTAGCATGAATGACATTTATCACGTAAAATATACAAGACTGCTGAGTCTGCCAAGAAACGTTCATTAAATATCTATCATCGTCTCTTAACTCTGTTTTCACTCAAAATCAGAAAGTAAACGATCTGAAATTGCTTACTTCTTAATCTCATAAATTTGAACATTGTTCAAACAAGCTAGAGTATGTTATACTTTACAACATAAACATAGCTTGATATGTTACTGATAAGACATTTATATGAGATTGCAACAAGATCAAGCCGTAAGTTTTTATGTTACGTTACATAATAGTTTTCAAATTGGTCATTGCATTGCAGAAAAGTTGAAATAGCAAAATTGGAGGTAATTTAAAGTAATTTATGGTTATTGGTTTGAGGAAAACGCTATATGCACAAACAGACAGATAATGTACCAGTATTAGGATTTCGTGTATATGTATTAGTATATTCTCAAAGCTCCTTTAATTTAAGGCATACTTTTGTTAAAAGCTATTATATCAGACTGAAACCCCATTTTGGGTAAGCGGAATGAATATTTTCTTATGGAGTATTCAGTACTCAGGAGAGTAGTACGTCAGAAACACAAGAGTAAGTATTCGGTACTTCCACTCTCCGGTTTCTTAACATCGAGTCTGCATAGACCGGAAACTACAGCCTCCAAAGACTATCTAATTGAATGGCAAAAAGCTCAAAATAATGCATTTCACTATATAAAGAGGAAACGACATCATTTTGGGGTAATTTTTTTTAGAAGAAGAAGTAGCATTTTATAGAGTGTTATACTTTGGCAAATAGTCATAAGAAAGTTTCCCCTTATACGCACCCATGGTAGTCATAATTAATTCATTTATAATAAGAGATAAATAGATGTAGTAATACAATGTTATTTGTCATTAGATAATAGCACAATAGATTACTATGTAAATTACATGTTTGTAGACATATCCTGCATGACAATGACTATTGTTTTGTCACTTTCGTTAAACTAGTTATGTTTCACGTGTACAACATACTGCAAACAGCTTAATCGGCAAAGCACCCTCAGTGCCATGGTATCCGGCTAGACCGGTACTTCCTTTTATCTCGGCGAAACAGTAAAAAAAAAGAATAACGACTGCACGTGCAAGTATTAAAGACTAATAGCGTAGGTATATTCTTTTCGTTTTAGAGCAAACGTTTGTGGGTCTGCAAACCGTCGGCGGTGTTGTAGGGGCTGGTCCATACCACAGGGCAGTACAAAGTGCGTTTTGCGTAAGTAATTATCCAAGTGCTATATTTGGATTTCGTAAATTCTTCACATAAAATTATTTTCTTCGCAATAAGTCAACATAATTAACGGTGTTTCAATTATTATGCCCTAACACGACATAGTTTAATCCAAGCAACGGTGGATAGACTTGGGTAATCAATGGACGTTTTGTATAGAATTCTTTATACTGACATTATCTGAATAATAAATATGCAAGCAGGGTGTCAAAACATTAAAGAGTATACCGACATGAAGACAACTACAGATGAACCCCGTTAGCTCGAGCTCACATGGACCGGCAAAAAAATTCGAGCCGCGGAAAATTCACGCCAAGCGAGAATTCTTTCATTCAGTTGAAAGAAATTGGTATTTTACATCCTGTTCGAGCCAATGAGGAAATCGAGCCATGCGAGTTCGAGCCAACGGGGTTAGACTGTATCAGTTGTATCAGCTTCCTTGAGACCAATTTGAAGATCATGTCCTCTCAACTTATACGAATATGTCTTTCCTGAACGTTTTAACATTTTTAAAGAGACGTTGTCTTGTGCAGATCTTTGCCAACCTATCGTTGGAGTGGCGAGTTATGCTATCCCATCGTTGGACAGGCCTTATGGGTCTCCCATTGTAGGACAGGCCTAGAACACGGTTATGAACCGCGCTCCATCAAATATCTTGATAAAAAATAATTGGCTAGCTTAATAATTGCGATGTTTTCCATACCTAATCACCAATGCAAAGGTATATTTCATGTGGTTGGAATCCGTTAAAAGTGTTGTCTGCTACTGTCAAAAATATAGTAGTATGTAACCTAAATCTAAGATCGCTTCCCTTTGTTTAGAGTTCGTCTGGCCCCAATTTCTTGAAACTTCTTAAGTCCCTTTAAACAGGATTAAGCTAATCTCACTATTTCTCTTTGTCTATAATTGGCGTTATATTAGCTTCATTTAGAGTTATTCAACCTTAAAATAGGAATATTTTTTATGGATATTAAAAATAACCATATTTCATTTACCAAAATCACATTTTGACTATTTGAAATGAGCTACTTAAGCCTGTTAAGCTTAAAGAATTTTCGAGAAATAGGGGCCAGAGTTGAGATAGAGAGAATGAGATAGGGAGAAAGAGGGGGTGGGGTATTGTTCAACCCTCCCTTAGAACATAAATCTACTTTGGATTAAAATGCAAGCATGGGGGTTTGGGGTAGTCCCCAAAGAAAAATTTAACAAATTTTAGTCTGAAATATAGTCCATATAAACAGCCGCTTCAGAGTCTTTGACGATTTTGATTTGGCAACTCTGAATTTCCAAATGTTAAAAAAAGTTCTCTAAATGTGCATTATTGTGGCTAGTTCGAAATTGTGCATCTGTTATAACACATGTTCTCCTATATTTTAATAAAAGCATTCTTTTATTGTCATTAGATATAGTTCTATGTTATTATTATATAATATATATGATCAAAGCTAGTGAAAAATAAGGGACCATCTCTTTAACGTCTTAACTATATAAAAAAATAAATTCTCTTGATCTTTAAATAGTGGTTAGTAAATAATGGCCTTAAAAACTTTAAAAAAAAATCAAATTTGCAGCATCAATATCTGTGGCCAGGTGGTGTAGAAAACTTGTTGGCCAGGTGGTGTAGAAAACTTGTATCTGGTCATAGCATCCCAGTTGCAATTTATTGCACGGCTAAGCTAAATAAAAACTCAGTTTGTTCATTACACATTTTCACATTCCATGTCACATAAACCTATCAATATTTGATGGTTCGAGTTTTTTTTGTTGATGATCACCCTTTGTGGAGGCATTTCTAGTCAAAATAACCCATATTTATGCTAGTCTTATGAAGAGTTGTACCTGGAAGGATAAAACACTTGGCACAGAAATTCACCATATTGAAATATGGGCGCTATATCCTTAGAAAATCCCAGGTCTTAAGTTTAAGCTACACTTACTAGTGAATAGTTTTATTATTCCAGTTATCTCTGGACATATTGTGTTGCAAATGACAATGATCAAATTGTACTTTTGAATGTATTGCTGACAAATCTTTGCTCAAATGTGTTCCAGTGTGAGCTAAAAGATACATGTGTAATTGACTGTTGTAGCAAAATGCAGTGGAAACTGTGGAGGTGCAGGAAATTGCATGAGGCCAGGTCTTTGTTTGTGCTTCACCGGGGAGCTCGCCTCTTACTGCGGATCATCTGGTGGAGGAGGTTTGTACTATACACATTTTGCCTGCTGGACCGAACATGGAAATACTCATCTTAGTCTGTCTTAATTCTTTCCATTTTTAGAAGAAAAAGGTTGTTGTATTTTTATGGTGCTGGTGTGGGGTGGGGTGTGGCAGAGTTGTGAGTGTGTGCATGCAATGTCTTTTCACTTGGCATTAACTAAACTGTTCACATGAAACTAAGAACTTGAGAATCTCAAATGGACAAGCATTTATATCTGCATGAAAGGTTGTACAGTCCTGTTGTGTCTCTTTTGTCAGTTTATATGGCATTATCACATTTACATTTTATTTATTTAATCAGTCTTCAGATGAAAAATGCTCTGAGGTATTGGAAACCTGTATAAAATAGTCATATTTATCTTAACATTTTATTGCAAAGTGCACATGTTACAGGAAGCCTGTTATCCTTGTGTGAGCCAGCGTGTCAAAATGGTGGAGTATGTGTAGCCAGAAACCTGTGTCGTTGTCCAAGTGGCTTCTCGGGTGGAAGTTGTGAAAATGGTATGGAAAATTAGGAATTTTATACATACATATCAAAGAAACAAGGTCCATAACTCCATATAAAAACAAATCTGTGTTAAATTTTGATCCTCCTCCACTTTTCATTGCCAAAATTTAGGTATGCTCATAACAAGCTTACCTTATAAAGAATAGGTTGTTAAAAGAAGCTTTAATGTATTTTGAAAATGAGAATTAAAGAGGTAGGTATACAAGTGGAATTTGCTATTTTAATTTATATGGCAACTGTTATTTCAGACCAGCGAACGGGACCATGTTATACCAACCTTGAAAACAACATGTGTCGAGGCCAGATCCCTAATGTTGTGTGCACAAAGCATCTGTGTTGTGCTACAGAGGGCATGGCATGGGGTGATCCATGCGAAGCGTGCCCCGCAAACCCCCATCCCTGCCGCAGGGGCTACGTTCTTAACCTTGCCAAGAACACTTGCCAAGGTCTGTCATATGTTTTATAAATAAATAGTTATAGCAATGTTATGGTTTAAAGTCATTTTATTTAAGGAAAATTACGGTAAGAATTATGTCAATAAATACTATTTTTACTACACTATTCAAGAACGTAAAACCAGCCACTTTCTTAATTTTCAAATATTTTATGAAACATTGGCATGAACAATCGCCATTCCTTCTCTCATGTCTTTCTCTCAAGAAACAATCCTTTCTTTGAAATTCAAAATTATGTATGAAAAAAGCCAAGTGAATCAAGGCATTTTTTTTCACCACAGAACCCTAATGTTAGTCACTTTTCAAACATTATTATTTTAATTATTATTTGTAAAAGGCAAACTGAGAATAAAGTACAACTAACAATAAAGTACCACTATGGTTCTTACATAATTTTGACCAACTATTGTTTCGGTCTGTGTCCGGCGTGCATCGTCAACAATTGCTTTTAACAACCAAAAGGAAAAACTTTTAATAACTTGACAAAGCCATAATGCTAGAGTTTTGATATTTGGTGTGTTACATTATCTAGTGGTCCTCTACCAAAATTGTTCAAATTATGCCCCCAGAGGGTCACAAGTTTCCTAAAGACTTGTAGAGAAATCTTTGAAAATCTTTTTGTCTGAAACCGCTAGGACCAGACTCTTGATATTTTTATATTTATGTTGCATCATATAGTGGTTCTCTACCAAGTTGTGTTCAAATAATTCTTCTGCGATCAAAACTGGCCCTTCCCCTGGTGTCACAAGTTTTCTATTTGCAAAAGAAAAACTCTCCTCTGAAACTGCAAAGTCCAGAACCTGGATATTTGGTATGCAGTGGTCTTTTACCAAGATTGTTCACATAATGCCCCTGGGGTCAAAACTGTCACCACCCCTTTGGACGTACTTTCTTATTTTTAAAGCGACAGCAATGAAATTTGGACCTTGTGTACAGTTTTGAAAACAAATGACAATGTTGTGTTTGGATGACCTTGACTGTGAACTTTTGGCCTACTTTCTATTTTTGAAGCTACTGCTATGTAATTTGCCCTATTTGTGCATTTTTGAAAACAAATATCATTGTTTTTTCTTGGATGACCTTGACTGTGACCTTTTGACCTACATCTAAGTTTTGTTGTTTTTGGATGACCTTGACTGTGACCTACATCTAAGTTTTGAAGCTTCAGCTATGGAATTTGTTTACAGTTTTGAAAATAAATACCAATGTTGTGCTTGGATGACCTTGACTGTGACCTTTTAAACTTTCTTTTTTTGAAGCTTCTGCAATTAATTTTGGACCATGTGTACAGTTTTGAAAACTTAAATCATTATAGACACAGACTTGTGACCTACTTTCTTATTTTTGAAGCTACCACAATGAAATTTGAACCATGTGTACAGCTTTTAGCACATATATCAATTTTGTTGTTGGTTGACCATGATAGTGATCTTTTGACTTACTTTCTTTTTTTTGAAACTACTGCAATGAAATTTGGACCATGCATACAGTTTTGCAAACAAACATAAATTTTGACACTTACTGGTGACCTTTTGACCTACTTTCTTATTTTTGAAACTTCACCAATGAAATTTGGACCATGTGTACATATTTGAGCACATTATCAACTGTGTTATCGGTTGACCGTGATAGCGATCTTTTCACTTACTTTCTTATTTTTTAAGCTACTGTAATGAAATTTGGACCATGCATACAGTTTTGAAAACAAGTATAAATTTTGACACTTACTGGTGACCTTTTGACCTACTCTCTTATTTTTGAAACGTCACCAATGAAATTTGAACCATGTGTACATATTTGAAAACAAAAATCAAGCAAAGATGTTTGATGTGTAGCATTTTCTTATGGTCCTCTACCAAGATTGTTAAAAAAAATGCCCATGTGTTAATTAAATTGCCCCCAAGGGTCGCCTGATTTACATAGAGATATACAGGAAAAACATAAACTTATTATATTCTTGTCTGAAACTCACAGGCCTAGAGCTAAGATATTTGGTGTGCAACACTTTCTAGTGGTAACAAAGATTTAAAACTTTCACATAGGTGGGCAATTTAGGGCCATTGTGGCCCTCGTGTTAATTTACCCCTGCAGCACACCCAAATTTAGGCATGCACCTGATGATATCATGTAAATATTGTGTGATTTATCTTTGATAGCATTTACACAAGAAGAATATTAAATTTTGAACTTTTTTTTCATTTTTTACTCAAGCTCTCTGATGGTACTGTTTAGATAATGTATTAAGGTTGCATAAGTGCTCTAGAAGAAGGAACCAGCGAGATTAAGGTACTTGACCATTGCCTTTCAAAATCCAATTTCCATTGCCTATCAACTTCATGGTTGAACACAGCATTCTTTTTGCCAAATAGCAGATTTTGCAATTCTTGAAGTATTCTGGGTTATTTTATTAGTATTTTATAATTCCAATGGATGGATATAAAGTCATGTTAAATATCATGCCAACAGGAATCTCATTCTTGTTGTTTTTTACCCTAAATTATTGAAGGTTTTTTATAGTATGAGAATAACATTTTTGATTTTATCAGATGTTGTAGAAGAAACAAGCCATTGAATTCTGCTATAATAACTTTTCCTCCCTGTTGAGAGTCTCTATATGCAGCCAACATGATGTTTTGCTTTAATATTTTCAGGAGTATTAACT
This sequence comes from Mya arenaria, assembly GCF_026914265.1. Taxonomy (NCBI): domain Eukaryota; kingdom Metazoa; phylum Mollusca; class Bivalvia; order Myida; family Myidae; genus Mya; species Mya arenaria. The sequence goes on from NC_069124.1 coordinate 79,415,266, forward strand.
TATCTGAAATGAGGTGTGGAAGTAGTCAATTGTCAGGAATGTCAGTATGGGGATTGTTAACTATTGCAGACATAGATGAGTGCAAGTACATACCGGGTCTGTGTGTGAGCGGCACCTGTATCAACACTGTGGGCTCCTATATGTGTGACTGCCAGCCCGGACAGAGGCTTAACACCATCACTGGCGTCTGTGAAGGTCTGACATACTTTCAGCAGTCTGTTTACTTGTCCTCTTTCATCCTCTCTTTTTCAAATCTTTACAAGCAAGACCTAAATATGTGAATTACAAAAGTAGGTCAAATTTTATTGAACATTCTTTTATTGAAACATTTTTGCATGGTCATAAAATGCCTGTTTAATTAACTTCCATGTATTCTCCAGTTTAGCGTACTATATGATTGTATAACTGTATAGTGTTTAAGTAAAGCCCCATCTGATGTGCATGTTTCAGACATCAATGAGTGTTTGGAGCAGCGAGACATCTGTAACGGGGGCCGTTGTACGAACACAGAGGGCAGCTACTTCTGTACATGCGGACCAGACTTTGAGACCACGCCCGATAGGTCCAGTTGTATTGGTACATGTTTACTTCATACTTTGTCGTGTCATGGAAGAACTCTTCTATACTGTATGAAGTCATATTTAAGTTAATTTGTTTTTCAAAGTATAATATTGGCCTTGATATCTTCGTTATCATCTTTACAAACATTCAAATGAAACTTAGTACATATGTTGCCAGAGCCATTATGTACATGTGCACTCTGGCTTTAATAATTGATGAGTTATGCCCCTTTTCAACTGAAAAGAAAGCAACAACAACAGACAAACATTTGCATCTGCTTGCACTGCACTTGTTAGACACCTGTTCAATATAAATAAGGTGTAGATTTACGTATGACCATGGGTATATTATCTATAAATCTAGTAATGGCTGCATAAAATATTGACAAAGGTGATAAAGACATTCAGACATAATTCTTGTACCTTTCATTGCAGCTGTGAGGAAGAACTACTGTTTCCAACGTGTGGTGAATGGAAAGTGTACAAGTGGCCTGCCAACCAAGACATCTTTGTCTGACTGCTGCTGTGGGGTGGGCAAGGGCTGGGGATCCGAAGACTTGTGTCAGCTCTGTCCGGACAGAAATACAGGTGAGTGTAGCAACAGCAAGTTGAACATGTTTTTGAGTATTTTCACAACATGTTATGTTGTCTTTGCAGTAAGTTATACCTAAAGTTATGCATGAAACCAAAAAATATGATAAGTCAAGCTTTAATAGACTTTTGCTGAATAATGGTTTAACGTTAAAAGAGTGTCTTTCTGTTTAGCAGAAAACCTGATCCTGCAATAATTCAAGAATGCAAGCTAGATTTGGGGAACTTGGTATATGGTTATTATTTTGTTGGACTAAAAATGAGATTGCCATTATCTTAACTTAACTCTAAAAGATTAAAACTATGTTAATGAAACTTGGTATCTGGAATGAGGCATTAAAAGAGTATGCACATTGTTTACACTATTTATTTCAGATGCCTATGAAAGACTGTGCCTTAGACCGGAGCCCATTGGCACAGATGAGTGTTCATACTTCAGCAATCTCTGTAAGAATGGTCGATGTGTTGACACCACATATTCGTACAGATGTGAGTGCTACGATGGCTACAGGTACTCCGAGTCACAGGGAGAATGTGTCGGTATGTTTACTATACTCTTTGTTAAGTAAATTAACAAGTGCATATAGAGTATATTTCAAGATGTAATTAACAGTTTAATTTGAAATTAGATCAAAGGGACTTGCTCATGTTTGACACAAAAAATTATACTCGCTAATGCATCTTAAAGCACTTATATTATAACTATTTTACACCTTTGATTCTGAAATTGCAGAAAAAAAACACTTTTGTATAAAACAATACTTTGGTTTATGTGGGGTGCCAACCCACGCCATAACAGTCAAGGAAAAATTAAAAAACTGACAACAATACCTCACACCCACAAGGACTCATACACAAACATAAGGACAACTTGACCTTTAAGCCTCCTGTTGAAGCGCATTACTAATGCTATTCAAAATCCCTGACTTCCAAGGCAATATTGGAGCATATATCAACATTTGTTGAAGAGTTCCAGCCACCAGTATCTCAGTTTTAACACTCCTAATGGTTTACCACAATTTATTTTGTCATACCGAAAAAAATTGCATTTTACAAGAAAGTCCCTTTCAAAAACCTAAGTTAACAATGACAATATTGGAAAAGTGAGGTTCTTTAAGGCATTGTTTTCTCTAACAAAATAAGATCATACTCTTACAAAGCTTTGTATTTGTTGAAATCTGTTAAACTGGTTTAAATTTTTAACCAGGTTCAAAGAAAACCAGGTTATTAAAAAGGGAATGTTGTTGAGTGGGTGGATATGGGCATCAAACATTGTTTTCACCAAATAACTTCAACTAGCATGGATGGATAGCAATCAAAGTTGGTTTGTAGGTAGCTTATGTGAAGAGCTAGCTTGGGGTTTGCTTTTGAGGGGGTGGGTTCAAGGTCACTGTTAATAAAAATAGAAAAATGGTTTCTGCCCAATTAGTTTAGTAAGAATTGATGAAAGTTGGTGTTAAGGTAGTTTAAGTGAAAAGCTAGCTTGGGATTGCTTTTGAGAGAGTAGGGGTCAAGGTCAAGGTCACTGTTACTAAAAAAATAAAGGTTTTCTCCCTATAACTGAAGTTAGAATTGAAGGATATTTATGAAAGTTGGTGTGTAGATAGCTTATGTGAAGAGCTAGCTTGGGATTCTTTTTAAGGGGATGGGGTCAAGGTCACTGTTACTAAAAAATGGAAAAATAGTTTCCGCCCAATGACGTAAGTAAGAATTGGTGGATATTAATTAAAGTTGGTGAGTACCCGGTAGGTAGCTAATGTGAAGAGCTAGCTTGGGGCTACTTTCCAGGGGGTGGGGGTTTATGTAAAGGTCACTCTCACTAAAAATAGAAAAATAGTTTTCACCCAATTTCATTAGGCTGCCACCTTTTTCCTAACTCTTACAAGAAATTAATAAGTTATCATTGCTCATATAAAAAAAATGGTTTTGTCGCATTGTGGCATTCCTAGTTTTGTAGTTAGAATTAAGCAGTATCTGATTTTGGGCTATTTGTTTTCAAACTAAAGAGTAACATTGAGTATAATTCAAATTTTTACTGGCTGTTTCTACAGATGAGGATGAGTGTGCTATCCAGACAGGCCTTTGTCATAACGGCCAGTGTGTCAACCTTCCAGGCAGCTATGAATGCAAATGTAAAGAGGGCTTTGTCCTCGCCCCTGGGGGAAGATATTGCACAGGTATATAACGGTTTGACAGCAGACTTTAGGAACTCTAGCCTGTATTTAGCAGTGGACCTTTTGTGTTCCGTTTTCAAAAATAATTTAATATATGTGCCAAGTAATTGCTGAATAAATTGACTAAGGTAATTTGTTAAAAGGGTATTGCAGACATGGACATTATAATTTGATTCTACAAGCCCAACAGTTCCTGCTTTCTCTACAACCATTTGCTTTTCAAACAAGCACAGCTATGTTGTACCTATTTCTAAATTTTTGATAAGCACAATAGCCAGTTTTTTTGTGATAGACTTCTGAGCTTCTGAACCACTGCACCATATGATGTTTCAATATTAATTCCTTGGGGTTTACTTCAGACATGAATGAATGTGAAGAGACAAACATGTGTCCCAATGGGAAGTGTATCAACATGGATGGCTCATACAAGTGTCAGTGTTACAGAGGATACAAGCAGTCACCCAACCAGCAAGTCTGTATTGGTGAGCAAGGGCTTTTTGTAATATTTCAAATTCTAGTCAACATCTGTACGATTTAAATGTTTCAGTGGGCTTTCTACTAGGCAGTTTCAAAAACAACAACAATAAACAATCACATAACATATATGTTAAGATTTTGACCAATTTGTCATGAAGATTATTACCTTCATCCTGTTTGTATTTACATGTAACAATAGTATAAAGTCTTCCACATTTAACATTTTCTTGATGTTGCAGACATAGATGATTGCAATGAGAATGGGAGACTGTGTTTGAATGGGCAGTGTCTGAACACCCCAGGTAGTTACAAATGTATCTGCAACCAGGGATACCGAATCTCACCAGACGGCGCTTTCTGCCTGGGTAGGTCATGGTTGTAAAGTGAAAATGCATACATGTACCTTCGTAAAACAACATGGTTTATCTGTAATTGCTCATAGAGGTGATTATCATTCTTATAAGGATATTTATCTTACAACAAGTATTATCATTGTGTGTTAGGTATTTAAATGTAACTAATATATTTTGTTTGCATATCACAAAATGTTTGTTGCTTGCCTTTATACTGATTTCTTGTTTCTTCTCAGATGACAATGAGTGTGAGAAGAGTGGCATGTGTTCCAACGGTCTGTGTAAGAACATGGATGGCAGCTACGTGTGCATATGTAGCCCCGGATACCAGCTCTCACTTGCGGGCAATGTCTGCATTGGTACGTTAACCCTTACCCCCTCAGTTTCTTATTACAATGATGTTGAATTTTCTTCAAGTTAAATTAGTGCTGTAGACATGGTCCAGAGTAGTCCATCATGTTTTTAAAGTTAATAAAAGATATGGTTGAGCATTTTAAAGCCAGAAAATGAATGACCTCACATTAAAACCTTGTGTAATTTTCCAGATATAGATGAGTGTAGCAGCCAGTCTGGCGTCTGTAGGGACGGTCAGTGTATCAACAACCAGGGTAGTTTCAGATGTGAGTGTCCCAGAGGCTTCACCCTGGGGCCTGACAGGAGGTCATGTCTTGGTAAGCAGTTCCAGCTTATATTGAATTTGAAGATTTTACCACACCCCTCCAAAAAGTAGGGTGAAATATTGGAATGCACTCTGTCCATTCTCCCATCTTGGTTCATTCCTTAGCATTTCCGTGTCCACTCCTTTTCTCCTATGAAACCTGGGTCACATTTTCTTCCCATCAAAGTGATGTGCTGAGAAAACTGTGTTGGTTCAATGTCAAAATCATTGTACAAGGTCAAGGAATTGAGGCTTGCATTTCAGGTTCACTCCCTATCTAATAGATTTAAAAAAGAACCAATTTTGGACCTGTGTTGGGTCAAGGTCACTGTACTTAGTTGAGAATTTGAGCCTTGCATTTTGTATCTGCTTCACCTTACTAACATTTTTTGGAACATCTTTATTAAACTTGGGTCACATGTTCTACCCATCAAAACTGTGCAGAACCCATTTCAAAAAGCACTGGTTTCAGGGTCAAGGTCACTGTATAAGGTCAAGGATTTGAGCCTTGTAGGCCTGTTTGTTCCAATCCAATTTCACATCTCCTGAATTTATGAAAGGATCTTAATTAATTTTTTGTCATAAGTAGTTCCAATTTTACATCTCCTGAGTTTATGAAAAGATCTTAATTATTTTTTGTCATAAGTTGTTCCAATTTCACATCTCCTGAATTTATGAAAGGATCTTAATTATTTTTTGTCATAAGGTGTTCCAATTTCACATCTCCTGAATATATGAATGGATCTTAATTATTTTTTCTCACAAGTAGTTTTTGATTTGCTCACTTCATTAAACAAAAACAGATATGAAAAATCCAACATAACACAATCACTTTAAATGTCTCATCCTTGATGTGATGGGGAATAAAGATGTGGTTTTGACTGCCTTGTTCAAACACATTTACTTAAAAGTTAGGATAATGTGAGTAACAGGTTTTGATGTTTGATGTCAGACAAAAATGTGAACAATCACTGCAGCAAAGAGTATACAAAAATACTGCTATAGAAAATGTACAATGTAGTTGTATTTCAAATGTCTGTAATAAATTCATATTGTAATCCACTGTTTCAGACACCCGTAAGGACCTGTGTTTCCTGCACTACAGTCGTGGCGTGTGCAGCAGTCCCTCCCCGATGATTGTGACCAAGTCCACCTGTTGCTGCATGGTCGACTCCATGGATGCCCCAGGGATCGCCTGGGGAGCGGGTTGTGAACCCTGCCCCTCCATGGCTGACCTAGAGTTTAAGACCCTCTGTAAACATGGCTCTGGCACGGACTTCAATGGAGGATGTAAGAAGCAAAGAATTTTGTAATTATGTCAACATAAATTGGCACTACTTTGATGGATTGATTTCCTGACTTTTATTGACATTAACGAGGAATTGCATAAAACTGTTAATTATTAGTTAATTAACAGGGGCAATTGCACCAAAAACTGCGCTTCAAGAGGAAAAAATAGGGCTCTAAATTATTTTAAAACATTAATTTTTATGTAGATAGAAAAGTGCTTGTTTCATCTTGTTTCATGTAACCTCTTCACTTGTTGCAGCTATCAACCACTGCGCTCTGATGCCTGATATATGTGAAAATGGAGCATGTGAGAACACACCACGCTCCTACCGATGTGTGTGTAACCCGGGATACAGGCCAGATTCTTCCGGCAAGAAGTGTGTCAGTAAGTACAGTTGTTAACATTATGCTTATCAGTTGTTTATTATCTTGATAGTAAATTTTTATGTGAAAAATTATTTTGAAATTCTTACATACACATTCAACAGCTTATGCTTATTATGTTTTTATGAAATAATTAATCTGAGTTTCCTTGAGACATATATTTATATGTTGTTGTGGTTATATTAGAGCTCTTTTAAACTCCATTCTTACAGACATAGATGAATGTGTGAGTAACGCACGGCTGTGTGAGGGTGGCCAGTGTCGGGACACACCAGGATCCTTTGTGTGTGTATGCCCCTCCGGCACTCGCCTCGACCCAGACAACCACATGTGTGAGGGTAGGTAACATGTTGGATTGAAGGTGGAATCTTGTGATAGACTGTGTTTATCAATAATACCAGTAGGGGGATCTCAGACATTTTTATATATTTTTTCAAGATACCTTCCTGATCTTTTGAGATATCTGATATTTCTTTCTGAACAGTAAACTTCAGATCTTTGCAGTTGGAAACATTAAGTAATTGACCTAATTAAAAAATAACAACACATTGAACCCTATGGTTCTGAAATAGGTGTACAAATTGGGTCAAATTCTGGCGAGACAGCACTAACATCACTACTGTTGAAAAAGAATGTCATTACATGGCTTGCCTGTAACAATTTAAAAGTAAGCTTATTGAGCTATAATCTATTGATTGCCTAAGTTACAACACATCACATAGAAAATAGCTCATGAGTGAACCAAATTGTTCACTTGTGATATTGTAATTCATTTCAAATTTGTTTTTCAATATCCAATTGTACGTGTGTTTCAAATCTCCAATCTTCATGCAGACATAGATGAGTGTGCGTCCTCCCCGTGTGAAGGAGGCACTTGTGTTAACACAGCTGGAAGCTTTAGGTGCAGGTGTGGTTATGGCTACACACTTGATGCCACTGGACTTGTCTGCATTGGTAGGTGGTTTTCAGATTTTTAGTTGCAGTTCACCATTTTTGTAGCTTTCTGAAGCATATTTTCTTTTTAAATCCCAGACAAAAGAAATAACTGAAGTAAGTTACCTTTCTCTGACCCATTTGAAGCAGGTTTGTGTAAAAGAATATAAACTTTAATATTTGTACTGTTGAGATTCTAAACGATAGCTTAGAAGTCACAGGTTCCCTTCATCTTTACATTTACAAGGTTAAAGTATTTATTTAGAACAATTTCCCTCCCTCTGCAGATGATCGACAGGGTGCATGCTGGCTAGAGATTAGGGATGGTCAGTGTGAGTCGAATGTGAAACGCCCCATGTTGAAGGCTGAGTGCTGTAACACCATCGGCAAGGCCTGGGGAAGCCCCTGTGAACCATGTGCCTCCACATGTATGTAGGACAATCTCATAATTCTCGTAAACCAAACACCAATGAAATTATTGACTTTTGACAATTTAGGTTAATAGTTTTTTAACTTGATTGACATGCAGATTTTTGCTCCAGTTTCAGACAAATGCCAAAGGGGATTCATGTACAGAGGCGATGGTTGTGTTGGTAATGTTTTATTGTTCATGTTTTAATCCAATCTTATGATAATTTGTAGCATTTTTGTAATTCATGTATTTATTTCATGCTTTTCATGTTTTATTCAAGAAATCAACAGTGGATTAAAATATGAATTACTCAGTCTTCGAAGCAGTGGGGTTTTTTTTAATATTGCTCCAATGTCATTTTGTTTACTCTGAAAAAAACTCTATAAGTCTATATACATAGCAAAAACATACTGGTGGCTTGTAAATGTAATTTATTCCCTTGTCAGGTGCATTCATAATGGTTGCTGTTTATCAGTCATTTCTAGGTATTTTACAGTAATTGCCATCTTTCTTTGAATTAAAGAAACAAAAGGAGATAGATAAATGCATGAAGTATTATTTAATCTGATTTGTTACGCTTGTCATGTCACAAATTTTCGCCATTGTAGATATCAATGAGTGTGCGGTGATGGCGGGTCTGTGTCGGGGTGGGGGAGTGTGTGTCAACACTGAGGGGTCTTTCACCTGTCAGTGCCCCGCAGGCATGGATATTGATGCTGCAGGAACAACATGCCTTGGTGAGGATTTGGTTGACAATTGATGTCTGCTGATTGCTTTAACACTATTTCCTTCAAATGTACTTTTCAAGTCAAACCCAGTCTGGTTGTAAAATTGATGTGCAGAGGACTAAAAATTTTGTTTACTTCAAGACTTATTTATTCTTCAATTTACATATAAATTAAATTGTCATAGCATAGGAATGAGTTCAATTTCAGTTCAATTTGATCCATTTTTTTCCATTTTTATGATAGTTTACGAAAGCTTCTATGGAAAAATCATGTTGCACAATTGGTGAAATTATGCTGCTTTCACATTGTATCAATTATTCTACTGTGCAGACAAGAGAACGTCTACATGTTACCTGGACTACCAGCGTGGGCAGTGTTCCCGGGGGCTTGATGGTCTCTATACTCGGTCTTACTGCTGCTGCTCTGTGGGGCGTGCTTGGAGCCAGCTGTGTGAACCCTGTCCAGCTAAGGACTCAGGTAAACAGAAGGCTTTACTGGAGTCCAACTGCATGAATTCATGGTTTTAGTCTTAAACTGATTGTGGCCTAATTCAATGTTTATCTTGTTTAACATTTAGTCAATAATAAGAATTTTTATCAAAAACAATTTCTTGTTATTTGCAGCTGACTATAAAGCTCTCTGCCCTTCTGGAGGTCACGGTGGAGATCCTGATTTTCCCATTGGTAAGTTCAATGTATGTTTTTAGATCAGAGATTGGATTGTAAGGTGTTTGTACTTTTTCACCTTTTTGTCTTTAAGAGTAAAAAGCACTTCTCAAAACTAAGTGAGGGTAATCAACTTACATTTTCTTGCAGACATCAACGAGTGCCGGGAGATTCCGGGTATCTGCACCAATGGCCAGTGCAGGAACACCCAGGGCAGCTTCACCTGCACATGTGACCGTGGATTTGCCCTTGACAACAGGGGACTTAACTGTACTGGTATGATGTCTGCCTGGAAAAGGCTAGTCTTCAGTGGGAATAGGATTAAAACTTTTAAATTGTTTATTGTTTATACAAAATAATTGAGAAATAATATTTAACAAGATAACAAATATAGTTTACTTTATATTGGGCAGAAAACAAGGGTCAGGTAATTTCCAACACAAATCCATATTTCAGACATAGATGAGTGTCGAATATCATTTGGTGTGTGTGCAAATGGTGTGTGTGTTAACACAGAGGGTGGGTTCCGCTGTGACTGTGACACGGGATACAACCCTGTCATGATGGCACAGATGTGTATGGGTAGGTACTGCTGCTTCATTCCTCTTGTGACTTAATAAAAAAATTACATAGGAAAAACCTGAAAAACTTAAAATTCATGGTTGTTAAGATTGGTTTAGCTTTGATAAGAATTATATGTGCTAAATATTTTACTTTGTTTAAGGTATTGTTGAGAGGCATCATTTTCTAGTGTGCTTCTATCTTATTTGTGTCTGAAATCATCCATTGTTAGTGTTGATCAAATCTGAAACTCCTGTTTCACCTGTAGATGTTGATGAGTGTGCGGATGACCGGTCGTTGTGTCGCGGGGGAACCTGCACCAACCTGCCCGGGTCATTCAGCTGTGACTGCCCTGATGGCCTTGAACTTTCAGAGGATGGCACCAAGTGTGTTGGTAGGTCACAGATGAAGATTTACATATAGATTATTCATTTCCAGCAGAAGTGTATATGAGTACACTTATGAGCAAAATGATGTAATATTTCAACTCCTTTATTTCAAACTTTTAAAGTATAAAAACATTAATAAGGCAATTTATTTATGACACTTATTCAGTTATTGATTAATTAAAGAATGCTAGACTTTTCTTTATGAAATTATGCCTGTGTGTGGTAGTGTCAAGAACTGTTGGTTCAGAAGATTACATCTCTGTGTTCAGACATAGATGAATGTGGCTCTAGCAGCAGCATCTGTTCCAATGGTTACTGTGAGAACTACATGGGTGGCTACCACTGCACCTGTCTCCCTGGCTTCCAACCCAACACTGACAGGACTTCATGTGTTGGTAAGAATTGCTCTCATTCTTTTGATATGGTCTTGTATGCATATGTTGTATACAAATGTGTGACCTTAAAGCTGATTAAAATATACAGTTTATGAATGTCATATGAAATACTACCTTATATAAAACCATGAATATTTTTCTTCCATATTAAATGTTACGAAAGTATCAAAATACTGCAGAAACATATGTTTTATCAATTTTGCTCAATACATAATACATAATAATAACAATATATTGTTTACATGTGAAATGTTATGTAAGGCTACAAATGCATCCTACCGTATATCTACCAGACATAAACGAGTGTGCAGCGAACAACGGTGGTTGTGAGATGTTGTGTGTGAACAGCCCCGGCAGTTTCTCATGTGGATGTGAGGTCGGCTTCACTCTCATGCCCAATGGCAGGTCTTGTAAAGGTATGCATCTAAAAAGTTTTGTTTTTGTTTATGTCTGTACAACGTACATCAGGTACGTCAATGTTTTGCTCGACTATTTGAAGAATAAGGAGAGATATACTGCTCACCCTTGCAGCGTCACACCTTGGTTTTGCATGAAAGCACCTTTAAAGTCATTATCTTTTACATTGAAACTTTAGACATGTGTTCCCAACTATCCAGCCTACTTAATTAATCAAGTTATATAGCTAAATATAGTTATTGTAATGTTATTGTTTCAGCAACTACTTGAGGTATTTCAATGAGATTGTACACAACAGTACTCAACCATCCAACCCACTTTGAATCACTGAGTTAGATCACTCTATTTTGCATGTAATGCAAATAAGGTCCTTTATTTTTCGACTTAGAAATTCTGGTTAAGGTTTTGCGTTTTACCACATTTAAGTAAATATCTCAGCAACTACTTGATGTATTGCATTGAAACTTTATACAAGGGTTATAAACCATCCATCATACTTAATTATCAAGTTAAATAACTTGACTTTGCATAAAATCCTGTTTATTATTCAGCAAAAATTCTGGTTAAGGTTTTGCATGTTATCTCATTTTACAGTGATCCATGCATGTTTTTTCGAAAATTTTGCAATCCTTAAACTTCAAAGCGTTGGAATAGTGGAGCACACTGTCTCTGTCTCTTTCATCATAGCAGCAGGGTCATGCAAAAACTTTAACCATTGATAATTATTGAAAATAAAGAGGCTTGCATGAAACTTTATACATATTTTATATATCAAGTAGTGTTGGGAATCGGTTGCAATTTTACTATCGATGATCGGTTCCACTCAAGTAACCGATTATCGATAGTACAATCGGTTTTTAAAATACTAGATAGTACCTGAGTTGTAGTTTTATTCATGTACAGTATTAAACCCTTAATCATTATATGCATATATCTTATGTCTATGATTGAAGTTATTAAGTGTTGTTGTATAAAAAATAATTCATTTTCTTGCTCATTGTGGCTTTCATCAGCCATTTTGTTAAAGATAACATCTGAACACTTACTAATATTTTTTTTTTCTTTTCCATAATCGATTATAATTAAATATTATTGATTGTCGCTGATTTCAGGCCCAACCAATTGATTTTTGATTATAACTGATCATCACTAATATCAAGACCCATTACTGATTTACTCTGGCTTTGATAATTCTCAAGTTATTCTCCTAATAACAAATGAGCATGGGCATCAGTTTTGCGGTGTTATCGTTTTGTATCATATTTACTTAATAGCACTTAAAGCACATCATGTATATTTCAGACTACAATGAGTGTCGTGAGAATGGAGACATCTGTAATGGTGGGAAGTGCCAGAACATCCCGGGAGGATACAGATGCACGTGCACTGGGGGACTGAGACCTTCCGATGACATGAAACAGTGCATAGGTATGGTATATAGTTGGTGGTTGAAAGATATTTCACATCCAATGTTTTGTACTGGACTTGATTGGAAGGTAGAAACACAAGAGATTATCTTCTACTGATTGTCCTTGTGCTGTGCTGCGTTGGTGGAACAATTCAGTCAATGATCAAAGGGTTAATTGAAAACAATAGTTTGCTTTTAGTAATTATGTACCTATAATCATCCCTGTGTATTTTCAGACATAGATGAGTGCCAGGAGAACCGGCTGTTGTGTCGTAATGGTGTGTGTGAAAACACCCTGGGATCCTTCCGCTGTAACTGTGACAATGGGTACGAGGTGGACGGCAGTAGATGCATTGGTACGTAGGTATTACCACTATATATGAGGAAAAAGTCGGCATTATTATTGAAAGAAAATGTTAAATATTGTATTAATTGAACATGAAATTTTGAAATATGATTTCACTATTGCCTATTAAATAATACATACATATTAAATTTTACCTCGCATTTGCTGAATCTAATGTAACATTTCTCTATGTTACAGATGTAGATGAGTGTAGTACAGGGAAGAACAACTGTGATGAGAGTGCACTGTGTTACAACTCTCCGGGCTCCTATCGCTGCCAGTGCAAGATAGGGTATGAAGGAGACGGAATTACTTGCAGAGGTATATACATTCATAGTGGTAGAATCTAGTGGCTCATTGGCTGTTGTGAATACATTGCCTCTTATTTTGATGGAATGTAGCATTCTTTTATGCAAGGTTGTATTATTATTGAAAACATTATTGAAGTGTTTTATTAAACTTTTGCATGAAGTACAGCAAGTGCAGTTGGACGATGTCAAACCAAATACAAACATGTTTTTACCTTCCATCTAGACATCAATGAGTGTCGTCGTGATGGCATCTGCTCTCCCAGCGCGGTGTGTATTAACGAGCCAGGCAGCTACTCTTGCGTCTGTGAGGAGGGCTTCACCGGAGATGGAATTGTATGTAGAGGTAGGTAATGGCAATGTCATCTGAGTTGCATTCTGCAGCAGGTGAAGGAAATAAGTTTTTATTTTTAAAATTCTTTTGATGGGCTTGTATATTCAAGATTATTTTTTCAGATTAATGTTTTAAAATCAAATGAAATTACCGGTATACTGTTGCCTAAACAATATATAGAAAAAATATTAACTAAAGATAGGTGTAAATAATTTTATAGATGTACGGAAAATATGTCAATATATCGGAAATGACAACTGCTTCTTCAGATGTGAACGAGTGTGAGCTTAATGCTGACATCTGTAGGAATGGCCAGTGCTACAACTTCCTGGGAGGTTATCGGTGCTCCTGTGATATGGGCTTTGAACGAGCTCCAGATGAGAAATCTTGCATTGGTATAAATCTTCAATTAATGTTTGTTGTAGCTTGTAATACTTAAAATAAAGCACAAATTTTGAATGTTCGTGAATTTATTGGATTTAAAGCTTTGATACTTGGTCTTTGTTTATAACTTAAATTGGTAAAGCAGTTCATTTTTATATTAAATTTCTGTATTATTCAGTATTTTATCAATAAATAAGGGATTTAAAAACAATGTATTATACTTTCTATCCCTTATGCAGACATCAATGAGTGCGACATCCCGAACCTGTGTGTAAATGGTGTATGTGAGAACACGGACGGCGGTTACCAATGTCTGTGTAAACAGGGATTCAAACTGGATGTATATGGTGGAAATTGTACTGGTAAGTATATCATTATATGTTTCATGATATATCGATGGGTATTTTTGTTTAAGACCTTTAAATTTGTTTCTGAAAAAATTGTTTCTTTCTATAGTTTTATTGATGGGATTTAAAAAGATATGTATTTCCTTCATTTCCTGGTTTTAGCTAAGAAGGTCTTTGTCAGTTAATATATTTCAATTTGAAACACTTAATTCATTTTGAAACACAACAGTGCACACACCACAGAGTATATTTCTCCCCACAGATATCAATGAATGTGAGAACCTGGAGAACTGCCTGTATGGTGTGTGTGTAAACACCATCGGTGACTACTACTGCGAGTGTCCACCAAACTTCCAACTCAACTCTGCAGGCACTGGATGTGTGGGTGAGCAGGTTATAGCAGGAAGACAAGAAGTTATACTTTGCTGACATAGAATAAAAGGCAATTGGCATGGAAGCTGTATTAATTAAAAAGTTGAAAAAGTCAGGAAACTAATTTCTTCTAAAAATATATAATGATAAATCAGGGGTGAAGAAGCAATTCAAATGATGTTGGCATTTGTGTAATAATAGTTTTAAATTAAAGACTAAAACACAAGGTATTTGTAATAAGAAATTAGGATTTTTGACATGTATTATTGCAGACGTGCGTAAAGGGAGTTGTTACCTGGACATCTCTCAGCAGAGATTGACAGGTGTATGTAGCCATGTGATCTCCCAGAGTGTGGGGCGAGCGGGCTGCTGCTGCAGTGTGGGACGGGGCTGGGGCGAGACCCCGGGCTACTGTGAGCCTTGCCCCCGCAACAACACCCAGGAATACAAGGAGCTGTGTGTGGCAGACTCTGGCTTTAGGCCTGACCCTGACTCTCTGCTGCCTATGGGTATGTATGTCCATACATGCCCTGTTAACATGGTTTATTCACATAATGTTGGGTTAAGTGTCGGCCTGTTGCTAAAACTTCTCACACACACAAAAATACCTTCCTAACTTGAAGATTTTGCATAGTGCCTTTGAACACTGGTATACATACACCCACGCAAAAAAGTTTTAAGTGGGGGATATTGGAGTCACCATTCAGTAAGTTGGTTGATTGGTTTGTCCATTGTTTTTTCTATTGGCAGAAGTTTGTTGAGCAAACTTCTCCAACAGTTTTAGAGTTATTGCTTTCATACTTGGTACACATTACCACCATGATGTGTAGAAGTGCTTGAGGTTTTGTGTGCTATGACCATTTCATCTTAAATTATGAGCCCTTGAATATGAGTTTTAAAATGTCTGGCAATATTGAATTTTCTGGAGTGAGCTTATCTCAGAGTATTAGAGGTATAACTCTGATGCAGTTGTGTGACCTTGAAAACATTTATTTCACTTTTGTGTAGTGGATTACTCTGACATCACTGATCCTTGGTACACATTACCAGCATGAAGGGTAGTAGTACTTAATTTTCTTGACCAATGCCTAATCTCGTTTTCATTGACCTGGACAACTCTTTTGAATTAATATGTGCCCTTGAATATAAATTTATCACCTTGGGTATATAAAAGAATTCAGATTGATCTGATGGCAAATTTGAATAACTTTCCTTGATATATTCTTAAAAAATCTATTATGATTTGTATTTCATTTGTCCTGTATTTGTTTAATGCTTGCCTTCACTTTGCAGACATTGATGAGTGTAGAGAGATACCTGGAATATGTAAGAATGGAGATTGTCAGAACACGTTTGGAAGCTACAAATGCATCTGTCCGGATGGCTACAGACTCAACCTGTACACACAAGAATGCATTGGTAATGTGATGCATACACAGCATTCTACATGTCTTTATTGAGATCAGTTCAAGGATATCTAGATTGCAATTAATTTGACAAGGACATCATGATGAACAACGGTACAAAAAATCTAAATAAGTTAAATAAGATGACTTTATAGTTTCAAGAAAGCAACCAAAATATTTCAGGAAATGGAATATGAATTAATAAAGAAAATGAAGTAATTAAGGAAAAAGCTATTGTTCAAGTCATTTTGAACCTGTTGATGTTTTCCTGCAGACATAGATGAGTGTGCGGAGTACCCAGGCTATTGTGGACTGGGCACATGTGTCAACACCGCGGGCAACTTCTCCTGCCTCTGTCCTGATGGATACATGCCCATGCCTGGGGAGGGATGCATGGGTAAGGCTTTGTGACTTTTATCTGCTGCAATGATGATCTATTGCAGGATTTTGTTCTTAAAGATGATGCATAAATGTATGTTTTTGTTAACTTATTCGGTCAATGTATTTATTTTTTTTGCAAAGAAAATCTTATGCCAAAAAAAACAGGTAATTCTCTTGGCTTTTTTATTCATTACTTTGTCTTTGATGCTGGTAATATAGTTTTGCTACAATAATAACACTACTGTATGCCTGTTTCCAGATATGCGTAAGGATGTATGCTATGCAGCCTTCTTCAACACCACAGTTCCAGGCCGTCCTCCACGATGTGAGCACGAGCTCTCGAGCCTGGTGACGCTCCGACAGTGCTGCTGCGTTGGAGTAGTTGGCCAGGGCTGGGGCACTCCATGTCAACCATGCCCAGTGAAAAACTCAAGTTAGGACCTTGCCTTGCATTTATTACTTGTACAAATCCTGTAAGTCATATAGTCATAGTTTGACTCTCTCTCTTTTTAAATACTTTTTAAAGCTAGATTATTTAGTTTTGACTTTGTGTTAGGTATTGTGTGTATTTTTGAAAGTTGTTTATGATTTTATATTACTTCGCAATGTGTTTTTCTTTTTAGGGGAATACCTGGACTTATGCAAACCACTTCCTATTAGAGGTAAGTGTAAGTGAATAGCTGCGGGCTTTAAAAGTACATTTATACATTTATGTTTTTACTAGCTTTTTTCATGTTATGATTTACATGATCAAATCTATTGTTTCCCACTCTCCAGAGGACACAAATGAGTGTTCCATCTACCAGTTTCTATGTGAGAATGGCCGATGTATTGACACAAACACGGAGGAGGGCTTCCTGTGTGAATGTGGGGTTGGCTACACATACAATCCCCTCAGCAAACGATGTGAAGGTAAAACAGACTCATGCAAAATATCTGAATTTGTCAATTGAATACCAGTTCACATTTTTGTATGTTTGCTGTCAATTTTAAGGAACACATGTACAAGTATTTAGTCAAATTATGATATAGATGGGTAATTGTATTTTGGATTTATGATTAAAGATAATGTTTGTAAATAAATATAATTAAATGTAAAACTGCAGTTGTCGTCAGATCCTCATATTTCTTTTATTAAATATCCTTTAAATTCCTATAAATATGCCTATTCCCCCACCCTAGATGTTGATGAGTGTCGTGAGAGGAGAAACCCGTGTCACCAGAACTCCATCTGTATCAACACGCTCGGCAGTTTCCACTGTGAGTGCATTCCTGGATACCAGCTCTCTTCCGGTGGACGCAGGTGCCTTGGTATGACAACTTGCCTTTCATGGCTTTCACATATGTGCATTAAAT
The DNA here is from genome assembly GCF_026914265.1 of Mya arenaria. Lineage (NCBI taxonomy): Eukaryota > Metazoa > Mollusca > Bivalvia > Myida > Myidae > Mya > Mya arenaria. Next base: position 79,432,895 of record NC_069124.1, read on the forward strand.
AAAAAAGTGTAAGGTCATCCTGTTAAAGGTTTGGTGCAAACCACATTTAAACATTCGTTGTCAAGGTATTAAATGATGCTTAAATGGATAATGACTGCCCTCGATAATTACCTACTTTGTTAAAAAAAACTATATATTGAATCCAAGTAAATCAGTTAATCACTCCATTGATTTAATAGTTATGAATATTTATGTATGGGTGATTCAGCATCAAAATTTATTAAATGTCAACCCATGGCGTTATTGATGTTCTTGGTGACATGCAACATCTTCTGCTTTTAATGTTTATCAAGAATGGTTAAAGATGTTACCCCTTGACATGCTGTAATGTTGAAGGTATAGTTCAGTGCTCCCTGCTGCATTGTTTTGGGTTAAGTTTTAATATACCACCCATTGAGTTTAAAAGGTTACAACAACAACAACAACAACAACACAAACAAACAAACAAAAAAACAATAACAGTTACAGTTATTGCATAGACGATCAAAATATCGCAACAGCAATTGTTTGCTACAATTTAAATACCCACATGAGGGTATCAAAACAAACTTACTCAGATGCGATATTTATAAACTAATTACCTACATTTCATAAACGCATGTGATATTAAAAAATCCCGACGGGAGCAGTTAGAATTACTTTTATTAGTGTTAAGTTATAATTAGTCATTAGTATTAAATCAAAGATGTCATTCAGTTGTTATGTTTAACATTATATAATCAACATACACATGTACATGAAACAAAACAAACAAGAAACAACATGCAGCAAAACAATGACTTTTAATTTATCCTTGTTCAACAGCATTCACACTTTCAGACAGTGATGTGTACTTGGTGAGTTTTGGCAAGTTCCCTAGTTCTGGCTTAAATATGTGTTGAGTTATTTCCCTTGGTCGTCTGATAAATAAACTAAAAAAAACACTAAATATTTCTGTTGCAGATATCAATGAGTGCGAGGATGTGTCTGGTATCTGTGCAAATGGTGAATGTCGGAACCTAGATGGCTCCTACCAGTGCATCTGTAAGCAGGGATTCAGGCTTGCTCCATCCAGGGACTCTTGTCTTGGTAAGTGAGATGTTGGGATGAATATCTCAAAGAGTTATCACATAGTTTATAGTACACTGTTAAGCGTGAGAAAGAATGTAGATTGGCTTTCAACAAATGTATTATTGCTGACAATGATGTTAACTAATCTTATAAGGATATAAATACACTGGTTGCTAAATACATGAAAATTGATATAGTTGTCTTCAAGCTCATGTACTATTCAATCATCAGATGTAAATGAGTGTGAACTGCAGCCTGATGTGTGTCGTAATGGGACGTGTGAGAACAGGATCGGGGGCCACCAGTGTCACTGCTCCCCGGGCTTCGTTCTCACTGACAACGGTGACTGTGAAGGTATGGACATTTTATAATGTTGATTTGGAGATACTGTCATAGCCTTGATGTTATTGTCATTATACCCGGCTTCGTCTTTGGCCTGCAAAATCATTAACCTCTGCCATAATTCAAAAACTGTTCAAACTATTTATATGAAACTTGGTACAAATGATGCCAGAGACAACACACACATTGACAGCAATGACCTTTGCTCTGGCTCAAATAATTTTTGAGTTTAATGCAGACATGTGAAAGCATGAGCACTGCCTGCAGGTGCTGAACACTTGTCTGATTTTATCCATTTATGGTTTATTTATTACATATTGTACATTTGATAGTGAACAGGTATTCCAAAGATTGAAAGTGATTGCTTTGATAGTTTGCATATAAGTGACCCAAGCACAAAAATCAGACTAGCTAAAAATTACAAAGTCCAAAAATACTGAGATATCCCCAACCCTCTCCCTACCCTTCCAAATGTGTGACTCAAAAACATGTTTGTTATATTGAAGTGCATTATCCATTTATTGTCTGTGAAAAATTTGAAATCAATCCAACAAAAATTGAAGAAGTCCAATTTTCAAAATCAACCAAAATCCATCAACATTCATGTTTTTTACTCCCAAAAAACAGGTGAGACTCAGCATCTTTAGGGTACAATGTGAAGAAGGGTTTTAGATGAACAAGTGCCCCAAGTTTCAAAGTGATAGCTTTGATAGTTTCCATGTAAGTGACCTAAACTCAAAACTTAAACAACACCTCCAACGACGACGATGACAATCAAGTGACGACAATTGCTTGTCCTGTTTTTTTAAAAATCAGACAAGCTAAAAACAGGCAAGTGTTGACGTTCACTCAGCAGTGTTCTTGTTCTTTTCTTCTATTTCTATTTCATTAAGAGTGTGTTTGACATATATTAAGTTGCTTGTCTTCAGATACTGATGAATGCCGTGACTTCCTGGGTATCTGTATGAACGCCCGCTGCAGGAATTCCCCAGGCAGCTTCGAATGTATCTGTCTCCCGGGCTATACACAGTCTTCAGACCGCATGAACTGCAGAGGTATATAGAGTTGATGTCTTAATGTAGGAACACCTGTAACTTTGTGCAAACACAGAAGTAAATGGAAACAATTAAACGGTGTACTTCAGCTTCGTACGAAATTGTAATCAAAGAAAAAATATAATTCTGATGATCAGGGATGGTAAATTACTTGTGTGGATTTTTTGTGATTGTAAATTTGTGGAAAATGTATTTGTACCTTAATATCACGATCATATCAGTGCCGCACCACATGGAATACTTGTTTATATAGGTCCAAGTAAACCTAACTAACGATGCTTGAAGCAACATATAGTGCTGTTTTTTTAATTTGTTCATTGACAGAAGCCTTTTATATGAATATTGGTCTATGTACAGACATGGATGAGTGTACAGAGATCAGAGGCCTGTGCAGGAACGGGTTCTGCCTCAACACAGATGGCTCGTATCAGTGTAACTGCTTTGATGGCTACAGGCTCTCCCGTAATGCTGACAGCTGTGAGGGTATGTACATGCCATAATCTGATACATAACAAGTTTACATAACAAGTTTAATGATTGGCATACTTTTATCTGACTTAAGCTAGACAGTACTTTATCGTTTTTGCTGCAATGACTGAATTTGTTACCTTTTAACATTATTTATTGTACAAAGTAGATTAAATTAAGATGTATTTTGTATTTCTAAATTATTTCCCTTTTTACTATAGCATGTTAGAAATCATTATTTGAATGTTGAGTTTTGAACCTTATAATGTATGAGTTTTTGTTTGCAGACATCAATGAGTGTCGTACAGTAGATGGTCTGTGTGCCAATGGTCAGTGTGTCAATGAGGACGGTAGTTTCCGATGTGTGTGTCCTGCTGGCTACATCCTCACTAACGATGGACGCAGCTGCATAGGTCAGTCACTTGCTTTAGATCGGTCAAATAAGACTATTTTGAATGATTCTTTTCAATCATTTAGCTATTTGGTGACAAAAATGCATATTTGCTGCTTAGACTCTGTAATGTTCATACATGTATGTAAAAAAAGGGTTTGTACTGACAAACCTCATATTGAACCAACGGTTACACACAAATAATGTTTTAGGTATATGGTTAATATGACTAAGTGACTTGAAAAAAGATACAACTTCTCCCTTTTTAAGGCCTTGTGATGTTTGAATGATATATGTTTTTTGCTGTGATTAACAGACTTGCGGCAGGGTAATTGTTACCGAACATTTGAGCGAGGCCAGTGCCTAAACCCGCGGCCTGTGAACCACACCCTGGCCCAGTGCTGCTGTACTGGGGGATCTGCCTGGTCCTTCATTGGATCCGAGCTCTGTGAAGTCTGCCCAATACCAGGAGAACGTAAGTACTGTAATGGCATACAAATTGGCATTGGTATCTATTTATTCTAATAATTAATTTCAAACTAGCACCCTTTTATTTCTTCGTTCTTGTTTTTTAACTATTGAAGCTGATGTAAAATATGCTTTAAGTACCAGTTTTGGAATGCGTTGTTAGTATCATTGTAAAAATCAGAGAGACAAGTTAAACTGAGAAAACTCTCCCATTGACTTACATTGTATGTATTTTTTTCACTGCAGAGAGATTTGAGGAGGTGTGTGGATCGGATCCCGGCAGACATAGGGGACCCAGTGGGGAACAAGGTGAAAGAATACATGTTTGATTGTAACCTTTGAAATTATCTTTCTATTGGATTTTGGGCAAATGCTAAGGCTGAATTAAAAAAATGTGTTCCATGTTTAATTGAAATGAATTGTAACTGACATGTTCTATAGATTCACAAGAAGTGACAAATAGTCCAACAACAGTAGTTTTATAGGCGCTTCCCTGTTTCAGACCTGAATGAGTGTATGTTGGACCCTGATCTATGCAGGAATGGCCGTTGTATCAATACAGATGGCTCGTTCCGCTGTGAGTGCTCACCCGGCTTTGTCCTTGACTCCTCTGGAAGGACGTGTGTAGGTGTGTGATGGTTTCTGTACTTTGGGTATAGCCTTTGTGAAGTCATCATTGTTGTTGTAAAGAAAGTTTAAATGTAGAGCATAACTTATAAACCAGTGATGATATTAAGATGAAACTTAATACAGATCTCCACTATAACAATGCACACATGTTTAGCTAGGCCCATGAGTCTGGATGAATTGTGTCAAATTTTGCTCTTTGATAGACAGAGAAAATTGACCAGCATCGTCATATGCTTGGCGTACAATGTAGTTGACCTTATATAATTGAAGTGTCATGTCAATGAAAACTTGCAGCAAAACAAGGAGTTATGTAGCTGTCTAAAGTGGTGTGTAATGTCATGTTGTAGATAACGATGAGTGTCGCGTGAGGAACATGTGTGGGGAGGGAAGGTGTACAAACACTATTGGCAGTTTCCGCTGTGAATGCAGGCCTGGATTCCTCCCCGGACCAAATGAAGTCTGTGAAGGTAAACATTTACATCTGACATCTTAGTCAACAGTTGGATGACTGGTAAGCACAATATTGCTCACTTGCCTCTCACTAAGGCAAATTATTTTCATTTCTCAGCCTTGGAGCATTATGGTTTGTCCAATGGTTGACACGCTGGAGATATTTGTTGCTCCACCTTCCCTGACGAGACAAATTTTCCATGTACATCATGCATAAAAATTGTATTAAGCGTCTTACTATGGAACTTACTAGTACATATAGAATGGATGTTTGTCATGATTAATGTTTAACATTGAAAATCAGGGAATGTCTGTTTTAGATGAGCAATATTAGTTTAAATCTGTGTTTAATAGAAATTCTCAATATTTTTCTGCCATAGACATAGATGAGTGTGCGACAGGTGACAACAACTGTGCATTCCGCTGTGCCAACATACGAGGCTCATTCAGATGTGTTTGTCCCATGGGCTATCAGCTGGCTGATGACGGCATGCATTGTGAAGGTACACTTATTGAATTACTTTGTTTTTTTTAGAGTATTTAAAAAACCAGCATGCAGCATGTACAAAAAGAAATATTATAGGGTATGTGTTGGTTTTGTTTGTTTCTACTGCATAGAATATATTTTGCTATGATAATCATGATAGAAAAGTCATTTGTGGAGTTTCACAATATGTTTTACCTGTACATATAGACACTAACAAAAAATGCTTTTTGTTAATTGCAGATGTTGATGAATGTGCTAGTGGCGGGCATAACTGCCGTTACGCATGTAAGAACCTGGTGGGAACATTCATGTGTATCTGTCCTGAGGGCTACAGGGAAGCCGGCAGGGACCAGTGTGTCGGTAAGTAACCTACTAAAAATTATGCCTAATATTACTTTTTAGGGGCACATCTTTTCATGTTCTGTATGCCAGAACAATTTTTAGATAGAATCAATATTCGAAAAAAAAACAAAGCTGAAGTCATCTCCCTTTAACCACTTTTTTATAATTGGTGCTTGCACAGCCTTGTCTGGGCCACAACTTCAAAAGTACTGATAGGATTGAAATAAAACTTGTGTGCAGATAGATGGCAATGAGAGGGATTGCAATGCCTTAGAACCATTATCATCTCATGCATATATACTAAGTTATCTCCCCTTAACCATTTTTCATAAGTGGTGCTTGTTCTGGCCATATCTTAAAAAGTTCTTTGGGATTGAAATAGAACCTGGTATAACGATAGATGGCAATGAGAGATATTACAGTGCCCAAGAACCATTACCCTATCATGCATATTTACAAAGTTATTTCCCCTTAACCATTATTCATATTTATTGCTTGCACACCCATGTCCAGGCCATAACTTCTAAAGTACTGCTTGGTTCCAAATATTACCTTGATGCCATTAAGAAGACCTGTCACTGAACTCTCCAATTGGTATTCTGCAGACATAGATGAGTGTCGGGAGCAGGCTGGCTTGTGTGAGCCTGGGAGGTGCAGGAACATCCAGGGTGGCTTCAGGTGTGATTGTCCCCGTGGATACACAACCTCACAGGACGGAAAATACTGCCTTGGTATGAAAAGATGGCATGGATATTTTTACTAAGCAGATTTCTGGTAGTGTTCTCTTATACTTTTTTCAATGTTTTGTTTTCCCTTATCAAAAGAACATCTCAAATAAAACCGTATTATCTTTCCATATTCAATGAAGATTTATCATTTTAAATTAAAAGAAAAAACACACTATCATATTGTGGAATATTCTAACAGAGGTACAATTGGGGTGTTTAGGTTTTTTAGGATTGTTAAGGTAAGGTCAATATTGTTTAAATTTGTTGTCCTGCAGACCAGCGCGAGGACTACTGTTACCTGGAGCTAGTGTCAAGGCGGTGTGTGACCACAGCAGATGTGCGGGTGACAACTCAGGCCAGCTGCTGTTGCTCTGGGGCAGCGGCCTGGGGACGAAGGTGTGAAACATGCCCACGGAGAGGCACAGGTGAGATAGAAATAAAACTTTAATTCTTAGTTTAATTTTGGAAAAAACAACCCTGTTTTAAATCACCTTTGAGTCATTTCCCAAGTAGAAACTAGTACTGGTATCCATTTTGAGAGTCAAAGAGGATGTGCACCAGATTGGCTTGAATCCACAACCCCTTGGGGGAGAGATCGACACCCTCAACCACTATATCATATTAGCAATTTTTGTTTAGATTTAGGTTATGGAAGTCGACATTTTTGATGATTTATATGTTGTTTTAACTATTTCAGCTGCCTTTGACAGATTGTGCCCATCTGGAGGAGGTTATGACGTTGATGGAAATGGTAAGAATTAAACTGTCATCTATTGATTTCATGTTTCTTGTTGGCTTATACTATCTACATGTCCAATATCTACTGTATGCATGATTACTCGTAGCCATCTCTATTGTTTTCTACATTAGACATAGATGAGTGCCGAGTGTTGGCCAATGTGTGCCAGAATGGCCGCTGTCTGAACACCATGGGGTCATACAGGTGTATCTGCAACAATGGCTACAAGCCTGACACCTCAGGATCACAGTGTATAGGTTAGTTCAAAGATTTCAGTATTAGAAGTTGTTATATTTAATTTGCTGTGAAATCTATGGTGTTTAACAAAACTTTAAAGGCAAAAAGTATACAATTATTTCAATTGTTCCTAGACCTCTAAAAAAACTAGTCAAGATTAAAGATGATACATCATTTTTTTCATTTGTCATGGCATTCTTTGAGTATGATCCTTCTGAGCTACCTGTTGTATTTTTAATCAAGGTGATATCAAAAGAATAAATGAAAACATTCCATTAGGTCACATCATGCATTCACAATGCTCTGTGTTTCAGACGTGGATGAGTGTGTGGAGGGCCGCGCTCCATGTGATGGCACCTGTCAGAACCTGGAAGGCTCGTTCCTCTGTACATGCTCTGCCGGTTACGTCCTCAACATGGACGCCAGGACATGCAAGGGTACACTTCATATTCATGTGGATCTTACATGTCTTGTCTTTGATCCATTTCTTTTAACTTCAGCTATAGCAAAAGCAGTTACGTATAAGAAGAATAGAAGTACACTATTTCTTTCCAAAATATTGTCAAAAAAAAATGTAAAAAAGTATTGTGTAAGGTAGAAAATGTGGGCTGATTTAAACTAACATGAACAATGTTTACTATGATTGCTTTAGCCAATTATTTGTATTTCAGACATAGATGAGTGCAGTACCGGCCAGCACAACTGCCAGCATGAATGTGTTAACACAGAGGGTAGCTACACATGTGGCTGTCCACCAGGCTTCAACCAGGCCAGGGATGGACAGTGCTTAGGTATCACCATAGCTTGTCTTACCAATTATATGATCCATGACAGCAACGCCTTATAATGGATTTCACATATTATCCAATCGGGAATAATCAACTGCAGTGTAGACGTTATATATGTAGAAAGAGTTATATACTTACAATGTATGTAGATATTATGTCAATCGGTGTGTTTGGTGTTTCAGACATTAATGAGTGTATATTAGAGTCTCACCTTTGTTCCCCGAATGGCCAGTGCAGGAACACCCAGGGCAGCTTCCAGTGTGTGTGTGACCATGGTTATAAGCTTGACTCCACTGGCAGGCTGTGCATAGGTTTGCTTCTTTTACAATTAATATGCTTCACATATATTCTCTCTGGTTTGTTTGCTTCAACAGGCATATGATGTGCGCACAACTCAATTTATAGCCGAGTGAATTGAATTGTTGGGGTGGTTTTGAATTAAAACCTTCCTTGATAAAACATTATACCACTTTGTCAGAAATATTTGCTAGACAGGATTAAGAGCCTTAAAAAAGATATGCATTGACCATGACAGTGACCATCATATTGTACCAATTAACTTTCCAAAGCAATAAGGGGCCTCTAAAGGTCAAATACAACCTACATTCTATGGAGTGAAGGTCCTGGATCAAGCAATTCTTGAATTTGGACAAATTATCCAAATAACGTCAACTTTGACTTAGAGCTTCCAGTAAAGTTCCATGGTTGTGGGTCAATCTATCCTTGAGTAATTGTGCAAACAATGTTATCATAGCACTGCTGATAGTGACTTGACCGTTGACATTTCAATCCAAAAAACTATTATCTTTTTGAATTGGGCAACTTTATTTCCTCTCTTTTTTTAATCTTCAATTCAATGGTCTTAGGTCAAACTGTTCTCGAGTTATTGTGTGAACAAAGTTTTCATAGATCTGTTGATACTGACCCCTAAATGTTGCTTATCTACTGGTCAAGGGCAACCAACGTCTGAAGTTTCATGGTCCGAACTGCTCACGAGTTAAAGTATGGGCAAAATATTGTCTATCAATCGATACTAAGGACAGACAGATAGACATTTGTAAACCTATATGCCCAATCTTAGCCAGTGTAAAATAAATTTTGATCTGAATTGCATCCCTTTATAAGTTTTCATGTCTTACATAGTGAATGTTTCTATGACATTTCAGATGTAAATGAGTGTGAAGGTGGCGAGTGTGAGAATTTGTGTGAAAACAGTGCGGGTGGCTTCTACTGTGGCTGTCCCGAGGGCTACACCGAATACTGGAACCAGTGTATAGGTGAGGGAATAGATTGTGTTAGTTAGGGATAACATTTGTGCAGGAATGTCTTTGTTTAGTTTCACCCATCAATTTGTTTACAGTAATCTAAATTAACACTAGCCCGAACATTTAAACTTTGTTATAGTGATTTTGCCTCTTAAGAAATTTTTAATATTTTTATCATTTATATTGAGTCAGGGTCGAACAACTACTCATTCTTTACATAAGAAAATAGAAATTCAGGCTCATTCTAGAAAATTTGTGTTATTAAGACTGAATTCAAGTAGAAAAACATAAAAAACAATACCATTTGATCATGAAATTGCTAAAAGTTAACATTGTATTTATTCATTTTTATTGTGTGCTCCTTTTTTTTACTATAAAAAATAATGTATGGTGAAGAATGGTTGTTTATCCATATGCAACTTGCTGTTTCAGAGATAGATGTGTGTTCAGGCACCCCATGCGTGTATGAGTGTATGCCGACTGGGCAGCAGTTCCAGTGTGGATGTCCCCCAGGCTACCAGATGATAGGAGAGGGGTATGCAGCTTATTTTAAGACATTTAATTGCAAAACCAAAAGTATCTGTCCATAAAACTAAACAAAAATTACCAGTGTTTACATCATAGACAGACTTATAAGTATAAACATTTATACAATGAATCTTATTTCAGTTTTATAATTGTATATGTCAGGAATGTTTCTTCAGTATCAAGGAAATCTTTTTTGAAAGTCAAACTTATTTCTCTGCTACTTGACCAGGCATTGTATCCAGACAATATCGCCCTCAGAGTACAAGAACATGTTCCCACCGGGTGTGGAGCTCCCCCACGAGTCATCTCTAGGGGTGGGGGAGTTACCCCCAGGGGAGGGATGCTACTCCTGCAATATTGGTGATACTCCACTTGACGTGCCACTGTCCAAGAGGATGAAAAGAAGTACAGGTAATAGAGAATACTGTCACTGCTCTTTGTTACTGGACATATTTCAGATAGATTTAGAGTTAAGTGACATTTTGAAAGCTTAACTTTACATGCAATGTTATTGCACTGTCCAAGAGGATGAAAAAAGTGCAGGTAATAGAGAATACTGTCACTGCTCTTTGTTACTGGACATATTTCAGATAGAATTAGAGTAAGTGACATTTTGAAAGATTAACTTTGGTATTAAGCTTTCAAAGAAATCACATAAGAATACTTTATATTAAGTATATGAAATATAATATTTTGTCCATCTTATGTGAATTCTTTTGTTTAACTGTAAAAGGCTTTGCAATAACAATTACAGGTATAGTACAAGACGGTGAGTCCTCCCAGTACAGCACTGGTATCGCAGCTAACATGGGGGATGTGGTGATTGAAGACCTTCATTCACAGCAAGCAAGATTCCGACCCAAGATACTCAGGATCACCAAGAGAGAGGCCATGCGACAGAAGGTATATGTTTATACTATAAGAACTTGATATTGCAAGTACATTAAGGTACCTATTTTCCATTTGATATAGATATATCTATATTTTTAAGTCATAAATGATGTCACAAGCATGAAATAATATCATTATATATTTTCTATATAAAACTAGTGGTATAACATTTGATAAGATGTCAAAGTGTTGAAAATTTGCTTACTATATAGCCATATTTCATGTATTCATCGCTGTATATAATGAAATGTGTACTTACAATATCAATAGAATATTGCGTTGTTGCCAAGGCTTGTTTTTATCAATTTTAGAAAACGTTTTGAATAAATTCAATATTTAATGAACATTCATGTAATATCCTTGTGTTTTAATATAAATGTTACCAGATGATTTGCTTGAATTCATCATGCTATCTTCTTCCCCAGCTGTGTACAATGGTTTGAGAAACATTATGGGTTCTGTTTTCTACATCATTATAATTAGAATGCCAATACTTGCAGGGTAAAAACAGACGCCACGCTTCTAAAAAGGAGAGAGAGGGAGGATACATGGAGTTGAAGGCAGCTAATGAGACCACAGTTGATATTACCCATCCTTTGCCAGTATATGTCGATCTCTCAGACGTCAGCAGAAAAACCAAGCTCGTGAAAATAGTTCCAGCTCTCTCCGCTCTACAAGGCAATGTGGATTATAAAATCATCAATCGAAATGACAAACTCTTCTTTATACGGGAAAAACGAGGAGTGAGCTCCCTGCATGCCAAGCGCAAGAAGCTTTCCCCAGGGATGTCATATCATCTAGATATTGAGGCCCTGCCAATGCATGAGGAGGCGGAAATAGCTGGACACAATGTTCATATCGGAAAAACTGTCTTTAGATTTTTTGTTAACGTGTTGTAACAGTTAGATTTCTCATAGATAGGTGGATATACTACAGTAATGCGTGTGTATAGACTGTTAATATGAAAGTGTATGTAATATTACTATGTTGTGAACAGTGCTAGTTCCTTTTCAAATTGTCGAAGACAGCATGAAAGTGCCTTTCATAGTTTTGATGAATTATTGTGAAGTTTCTGAGAATCGCGAGTCATGTTATAAATGTATGTTGTACCTGGATACAAGAAAATGGATAGCATTGTTTATGTCTGTAACTGCATCATTTTTAAATGGCACATGTATACATTTTCGATTCTAGGGTAAAGCAGAGTTTGTAGAATTCATATACATGTATGTTTATTAAGTAGGTATGTTATTTGTATACTGTGTAAAGGAGAAATGTATATCCTATGTAAAGGGCATGATCGTGTAATAGCAATATGTGTTATATACTGGTAAACAAATTAGTTACCTGACCTTGTGTCCAAAACTCATGTTAGATAAAGTAAAATATTTCTGTGCTAGTATTTTTCCTTGCGGTCGCATGTATAGTAAGGCTGTTTAACTCTTGCAGAGAGAACATATATATAGTTCTTAAACTCCATATCATAGCATGTGTTAAGATAAAATAGAACCTTACTCTGAAGACAATCAAAAATTGTAACCTTTGGGATTGTGATGTATTTATAAATGTATATTTGATATGACTGATATATTTCCTCTACAACATCATGAATATCTGCAACCATGTATGGCCAATATGCAGTTGTTAGAAGAAGCGATCATGGAAAAATGCAACAATTAGTAAGAATGTATTGTTTTTAATGCTTTCAAATCAAAGCCATGCTTTCCAATTGGTGTAATTTGCTCTGCAATTTTTATAACACCAAAAACATGTGTATTAAGTGAAGTCACTGACATGATCTTAAGTCTAGCTACAGTGTAGCATTCTTTATAACATTGTAATGAATTCTACATGGATTGTTTATGCTTAAGAACTTTCAGGGAAAAGAATATCAGGTACAGGGACATTTTATTTTAATTAACAAAATGTACAGCAAAATATCTCTTGACAGAATCTGACATGTAATTACAATCTGTAATTATTACAACTGACCAGTTCACAAGTGCCAGTAGATGTTTTATTCATATATATTTATATATATTTTGCTTATAATAAATAATTGCTTTATCACTTGTTTGGACTGTTTATATCCCAACCATTCACACACTGCACAAATTAGATTAAAAACTTGCAGAAATGATTATTCAGTTTAAAAGGCAGCAGTCTACTTACTGAGAATTAGATAAGACAGTGATTGTGTGACAATCGAATAAAAAAAATGATGACAACTGTTATCACTTGTGATATATTGTCCTACTTATAAAAACAAGCTCTGCATACGACTCCCAACACTCTTAATCTATGAGACTTATACGTGAACATGTTAACAAAGTTTTATGTCAATATCTTTGACAGTTTTCAAGTTTTGGTGAATGTTTTACATTACAAATAAGACACTAAGGATACCAAGGCTATGACTATAGCAGTACTGTAACAGCTGTTTTCCTCAATTAACCCAAAGGCATAACTGAAGTCCAGGAATAACAAATGTTCCGGTAGACATGTGGTCATGCCCCAAACTAGGGTGAACATATTAAACTGTTTCCGGTAGACATGTGGTCATGCACTAAACTATGGTGAATATATTCAACTGTTTCCTGTAGACATGTGGCCATGCACCAAACTAGGGTGAATATATTCAACTGTTTCCTGTAGACATGTGGTCATGCACCAAACTAGGGTGAATATATTCAGCTGTTTCCTGTAGACATGTGGTCATGCACCAAACTAGAGTGAATATATTCAGCTGTTTCCTGTAGACATGTGGTCATGCACCAAAGTAGGGTGAATATATTCAACTGTTTCCTGTAGACATGTGGTCATGCACCAAACTATGGTGAATATATTCAACTGTTTCCTGTAGACATGTGGTCATGCACCAATCTATGGTGAATATATTCAACTGTTTACTGTAGACATGTCATTGTGGTCATGCACCAATCTATGGTGAATATCTTCAATTGTTTCCTGTAGTCATGTGGTCATGCACCAATCTATGGTGAATATATTCAGCTGTTTCCTCTAGACATGTGGTCATGCACCAAACTATGGAGAATATATTCAGCTGTTTCCTGTAGACATGTGGTCATGCACCAAACTAAAGTGAATATATTCAGCTGTTTCCTGTAGACATGTGGTCATGCACCAAACTATGGAGAATGTATTCAGCTGTTTCCTGTAGACATGTGGTCATGCACCAAACTATGGAGAATGTATTCAGCTGTTTCATGTAGACATGTGGTCATGCACCGAATTATGGTGAATATATTCAACTGTTTCCTGCAGACATGTGGTCATGCACCAAACTAGAGTGAATATATTCAGCTGTTTCCTGTAGACATGTGGTCATGCACCAAACTAGGGTGAATATATTCAACTGTTTCCTGTAGACATGTGGTCATGCACAAAACTATGGTGAATATATTCAACTGTTTCCTGTAGACATGTGGTCATGCACCAATCTATGGTGAATATATTCAGCTGTTTACTGTAGACATGTGGTCATGCACCAAACTAGGGTGAATATATTCAACTGTTTCCTGTAGACATGTGGTCATGCACCAAACTAGGGTGAATATATTCAGCTGTTTCCTGTAGACATGTGGTCATGCACCAAACTAGGGTGAATATATTCAGCTGTTTCCTGTAGACATGTGGTCATGCACCAAACTAGGGTGAATATATTCAACTGTTTCCTGTAGACATGTGGTCATGCACCAAACTATGGTGAATATATTCAACTGTTTCCTGTAGACATGTGGTCATGCACCAATCTATGGTGAATATATTCAACTGTTTACTGTAGACATGTCATTGTGGTCATGCACCAATCTATGGTGAATATCTTCAATTGTTTCCTGTAGTCATGTGGTCATGCACCAATCTATGGTGAATATATTCAGCTGTTTCCTGTAGACATGTGGTCATGCACTAAACTATGGAGAATATATTCAGCTGTTTCCTGTAGACATGTGGTCATGCACCAAACTAGAGTGAATATATTCAGCTGTTTCCTGTAGACATGTGGTCATGCACCAAACTATGGAGAATGTATTCAGCTGTTTCCTGTAGACATGTGGTCATGCACCAAACTATGGAGAATGTATTCAGCTGTTTCCTGTAGACATGTGGTCATGCACCGAATTATGGTGAATATATTCAACTGTTTCCTGCAGACATGTGGTCATGCACCAAACTATGGTGAATATATTCAACTGTTTCCTGCAGACATGTGGTCATGCACCAAACTATGGTGAATATATTCAACTGTTTCCTGCAGACATGTGGTCATGCACCAAACTATGGTGAATGTATTCAACTGTTTCCTGCAGACATGTGGTCATTCACCAAACTATGGTGAATGTATTCAACTGTTTCCTGTAGTCAGTGGTCATGCACCAAACTATGGTGAATGTATTTAACTGTTTCCTGCAGACATGTGGTCATGCACCAAACTATGGTGAATGTATTCAACTGTTTCCTGCAGACATGTGGTCATGCACCAAACTATGGTGAATGTATTCAACTGTTTCCTACAGACATGTGGTCATGCACCAAACTATGGTGAATGTATTCAACTGTTTCATGTAGACATGTGGTTATGCACCAAACTATGGTGAATGTATTCAACTGTTTCCTGCAGACATGTGGTCATGCACCAAACTATGGTGATTGTATTCAACTGTTTCCTGCAGACATGTGGTCATGCAACAAACAAGAGTGAATGTATTCAACTGTTTCCTACAGACATGTGGTCATGCACCAAACTATGGTGAATATATTCAACTGTTTCCTGTAGACATGTGGTCATGCACCAAACTAGGGTGAATATATTCAACTGTTTCCTGTAGACATGTGGTCATGCACCAAACTATGGTGAATATATTCAGCTGTTTCCTGTAGACATGAGGTCATGCACCAAACTAGGGTGAATATATTCAGCTGTTTCCTGTAGACATGTGGTCATGCACCAAACTAGAGTGAATATATTCAGCTGTTTCCTGTAGACATGTGGTCATGCACCAAACTAGGGTGAATATATTCAACTGTTTCCTGTAGACATGTGGTCATGCACCAAACTATGGTGAATATATTCAACTGTTTCCTGTAGACATGTGGTCATGCACCAATCTATGGTGAATATATTCAACTGTTTACTGTAGACATGTGGTCATGCACCAAACTAGGGTAAATATCTTCAACTGTTTCCTGTAGACATGTGGTCATGCACCAAACTAGAGTGAATATATTCAGCTGTTTCCTGTAGACATGTGGTCATGCACCAAACTAGGGTGAATATATTCAACTGTTTCCTGTAGACATGTGGTCATGCACCAAACTATGGTGAATGTATTCAACTATTTCCTACAGACATGTGGTCATGCACCAAACTATGGTGAATATATTCAACTGTTTCCTGTAGTCAGTGGTCATGCACCAAATTATGGTGAATATATTCAACTGTTTCCTGTAGACATGTGGTCATGCACCAAATTATGGTGAATATATTCAGCTGTTTCCTGTAGACATGTGGTCATGCACCAAACTATGGTGAATATCTTCAACTGTTTCCTGTAGACATGTGGTCATGCACCAAACTATGGTGAATATCTTCAACTTTTTTCTGTAGTCAGTGGTCATGCACCAAACTATGGTGAATATATTCAACTGTTTCCTGTAGACATGTGGTCATGCACCAAATTATGGTGAATATATTCAACTGTTTCCTGTAGACATGTGGTCATGCACCAAATTATGGAGAATATCTTCAGCTGTTTCCTGTAGACATGTGGTCATGCACCAAACTATGGAGAATATATTCAATTGTTTCCTGTAGTCATGTGGTCATACACCAAATTATGGAGAATATCTTCAGCTGTTTCCAAGTCATGCACAACAAATGTTTTTGCTCCATGACAAAGACACATAAGACATTACAGCTTTGACAATATCGCAACTTTTTTCTTTGATTTTGTTCTATTTAAATCTTATTATAAATTATAGAAAATACAATCTGTCTTTAGATAACGCAGTTTGTAGGTCACAACATTAATACAATACAAAAGTTCATAAAGTTTATTGCACTTAACATAAATATATCACAAAGTAATAATTATTTGAAAATTTAAGCTTTACCACAGAACTGTGCTAGAGTATCCATTGAAAGTTCTGAACAAAAAAAGTTCAGTCACCATGAACTCATTGAAAGCGTCAGCATTATTGATTTAAAGATAGAGTTAATGTTTTTGCATTATTTCCTTTCATTTTTGAAAACTTAGTTTTTCTATTAAATCAAGCTGAAGCACAACTTTGTTTAAAAAATAAAACTTAACTAGCTAAAATTCTAGAATCTTTCTGTGCCATCTCATTGAATAGTCACATTTTCAGTTCTCAAAACTGAATGAATAGTTTCAGGGGTTGTGTTAACATCACCTTGATTGTCAACATTTTGAGAACTTTCACCAGTTGTGTCTGTATGTGACTGTGTTGGTGCACTCGTGTGTCCGTGGGGAGATGGTGACGGTTCCTCTGTCTCCAGTTCCTCCTCCTCATCCTCCATCAGAGGGCTTGAAGTTTTCAATACTGCAGGATATATTTAGCAGAATTAAAAACACAGTCAAAGAACTAATTTTAAACATGCAATCTTGTATATAATATAATATCATTAAACTAACTAGAATGATGTTTTCGAATGCCCAATCACAAACTGATTTCTCCCTCTAATGGGAGCATGTATCAATAAATGTTACCATAAAGTGATAAAAAATGAAAAAGAGTGATAACATTAATAGAAACAAGCATGATTACATCAGAATTAAGGCTATCATTGGAAACGATTATGCACCCTCGCAATGAACAAATTCGGAAAAGAAAATGCAAATATTACTTTTCCAGTTGCTTTTTTAAACTACCAGTTATGCATATCGCAAAGATTTTGATCATCAACACTTTAGTTCTATGTTGAGATGATTTAAGTCAAGGGCTCTAGAAATCATTAATATCATTTGTGAAATAAAAAAAGAGACAAAAAAATCTGAACTATGTTGGTAAAGGGTCACTATGGGACACTACATACCATATATCAAGGGTGTGTGTTTTGGTTTCAGACAAGAAGATTTTTAAAGTTATAAAATGTTGACAATGAATGATGAAAATAGGGAGATCTCAATAGCTCTTTGTGCTCAGCTGAGCTAAAAAGGGATTACATCTCAGCACAAATTTCATTATTTGCACTGTGCACATTTTCACATTGTAATCTCTAAAGGCTACAAGGTACTATACTATGAATATGTTTCAGGTAATACTGAAATAAGCTAATGCTACAATGTAAGATCACACCAAATAGTAATGGTAAAACAACTAGCCTTTGAAAGCTTCAGGATGTGACTTCGCAAGTTTTTGCTTTATAACCCTGAAATAGAAATTGACAAAACATTGATTTAGTTGTTTAACATTAATATTTTATAGTGCAATCAAAGTAGGCAGACAAACTCCTACAAATCTAAAAATACACAACATATAGTGGTCTATATGACATTTATCTACAAACAGAATAAAATTAAAAACAGCTTTCATGACTGTAATATAAAATACAAGGAACCTGGTCAAATAGCCCCCAAGTCAAATAGCCCCCATTTTGGTCAAATAGCCCCCCCCCACACTTTTGGTCAGAACGACCCCATTTTGGTCAATTAGCCCCCACTCCTTTTTTTATTTGAAATTACGCACTAAGCCCCAATAAAAATATGTACTCATACTCTTTTTGTAATAAATTTGTGAAATGAGATAAAAAATAAAACATAAAATACACTTGCTTGCTTTTATTTATTGTATTGTACCATACAGTATAAATGTGTATTTAAAAGATATGAAATAAATATGTGAAGAATACAATTATTTCAAAATAAAAAAAAGTTAAATTATATTTCCTTTATGTTCCTTTAATTTTGATGTGTAATCATTATTAAAAGAAAGAAAAACAATAAAAACTTATGGCATAGAAATATTTAAAATGTAGGTATGATATATTACTTATAAGTGATATTTAAAAACGTTTGTTATTCTTACTTGGTTAAATTGTCAAATTTATCAATACTGTACAGTATACAAATAATGTTGGTTGCACTTCATTTTGTAAAATTATAGGTTTAAAAATGGTTTGGAATAACATGTATGCATACATATAAATTATTTTTTTTAAAAGTGGGGGCGTTTTTGGAGGCTTTTAACACCAGTTTTAAGTGAGTGGGGACTATATGACCAAAATGGGGTCTATTTGACTTGGGGGCTATTTGACTAGGAAGCAAAATACAAATTAAATTTTCAAAACAGTTACTTAAGATAACTTCTAACCTTATTCTTTTAAAAATGGTGTCTAAATCCTTTTTCATATCATACAAGAGTTGTGTATGTCTTCTGAATTGACTGCTGGTGATGGAAAATCTATTTGCTGACAGTATGTTGAAATTGATAAGCATCTCATTGGTTTTCTCAAACCTGGAAAGCCTGAAATAGGGTAGCAAACATTCTGAACATATAATGGTTCATGTATCAAGTAATTAATGATCTAGAGCATGCACTAAATTTAGTCCAAATAGTTGTATGTTTACAGATTTTGTTTACGATATTTGATATGGCAAATCCTTCATGTACAAATTGTTTTGTACCAAAAGTGGGTACTTATTCCGTTCTGGATTCCGGGTTAAAGCAAGAAATATTATCAGATAATGTTATTTTATATCAAATCTGTACACAGAAAATAAATATCCAACGAATAATTATGACTTTTCGGTGTTTTCCTTCATTTCGTAATGTCGAAATATATACAATATATACATCAAGGGCACCTGCAAGGCTGCGGTTCATAGTTTTACAACAATCGCAACACTTCGGTCATGGCCATTACAGTGACTGATTTATACACAGAAATGACGGTGCAACCTTAAGATTAAAACCCCTCTATCTTATCCGAATTACTTTCCATCCGAAATGTGTATATTTATAAAAACAGTCCTATTTTTAACAACACATCGCCAACTCACATGTCTCTCTGCACGGCCACCATATTCCTTACAGATTCACTGTCAACCTGATCCACTAATGAAGCAGCAAACGTTTCTGCAGCGTCAAAATCAGAGCTACAACTTGAATTTAGGGACGAGTTGTCATCCATTTTAATTTTATTGAATGACAGAATCGTTATGATCCTTCTACTTTGCGTACACCGTACGAACACTTTTATTTTGGTCAAAGGACAGTTATTGCGAACAAAATCATACCATTGCGTATCTGAATATTGTACTGAAAATACTCCCGCATATCTGCATTATTTCTAAAACTTGAAAAATTAAAAAACGGCATTTGAAAAGGCATTGATCATTGTTTAATTGTTCATGTGTGGGGTTTAGTAAATTCCGAAAAAACTTATTTTTTCACTTCCTTGTTTAACTTTTGACCCGAGAGTGTTTACAAGTTTTATAAGATGAAAACGCGCCTTTAAACTCCACTTTTCTAAGTTCTGCCCCACCAAGGCGGGCGACAGATGCACCACGCAGCAAAAGCCATGTCCATTTTCCGGTTGGTGGTCTCGCCAATCGCGTCTGTCAAAATCCCGACTATCCGACCGGAACCATCCGCTGCTGTCTAAAGAGTCCTGCATTTTTTAAGAAAAGACTTCCACCCGGTCTGCGTTACTTCGAGTATACTGAGAACAAATCCAATGCCGTTAGCCGATTACACGGAGCCATTTGGACTCACAGGTCTACAGTCACCCCTCCCGTGCCCCCATCGCCGGAAAGCGCCAACAATTGATTTAAACAGTTTAAAATCTTCTCTTCAAATACGTCTGGGAAATTTTCACCCAAACTTTACAGGGACGCTTCTTTATTTAGAAGGTGGTCCTCTATCAAATTTCTTCAAATAAATGGTGCCATGGAGTGATTTAATTAGATGCCACGACAAGCAAAAGATTGACAATCGTAAACGCTGCACCGACGTACTCTCACAGATTGACCGTTCTGACAACTAAAGCTTCACTAACACTTTAAGAAAAATGAAATTTTCAACAGTTTTCCAAATAATGGAGGCTGTGAGTAATCTTTTACGACCGAATTGAAGGCATTGATATAAAAATCATATAATTCTGAGACAAAAACTAAAGATAAAATGTCAAAACTGTCTATCTGTGAAAGTGCAGCTTCAATATGAAATCATCTAGTTCATATCTGGGTCAAAAGTATGATATTTGGTATGTAGCAATTTTTATATAATAATTTCTCGTAGTCTTTTATCAAATTCCTTCAAATTATGCACCTGGGTTCAATAGTGATTCCACCCCTGCTGCATGTTTTTCATAGACTTTATATATCATGATGAAACAGTTATATATTTGTCCCGCATGGCCCGGATACATGATTGTAATGAAGCCTCGTTTAGTCGTCCTGTACTAAATGCCTTTAAATTATGCCACTGGGGTCAACAGTGGCATCACCCCGGGATGATAGGATCATATGTTCAACATAATCATTATAATTTATGTGACGGATATTCGCGTTAAACCAATATTAAAGACCGAAGATGATTTCGGAACATGGTGCTATTAAAATGATGATGATAATGATGACGATGATGATGATGATGATGATGCTGATGATGATGATGATGATGATGGTAGTGGTGGTGGTGGTGGTTGTGGTGATGATGATGATGATGATGATGAGGTGATGCTGCTGCTTCTGCTGCTAATGATGATGATGGTGGTGGTGGTGGTGGTGGTGATGATGATGATGATGATGATGATGATGATGATGATGATGATGATGATGATGGTGATGATGATGATGATGATGATGATGATGATGATGATGATGATGATGATGATGATGGTGGTGATGATGATGATGATGATGATTCTCAATCAAGATTTATACCACTACAATATGTAAATGAGACACTCACCTATAGTCACGTGACATAAATAAAACGCGTTATCGCGAGACGTCAGCCATTTATACCGGTAGCTGGATCTGATCGGCGTGTTTACATAGGATAAGTGTGTGTAAATACATATTTTATAGGCGTATTTTAAATTTAAATCAGTTATGGCGGCCAGACAGAGTAGGAAGTCGATTACGACGACGACAGTAAGTCAATCTACCTCGGCAGAAACGCCGACAACATCGGGAACGTTTTCTGGCCGGCGAGGGCGATCTCCATCACCTGCGCGCATTACGCGCATGCAGGAAAAAGAGCAGCTTCAGAATCTCAACGACAGGCTCGCTGCGTACATCGACAGGGTCAGATATCTAGAATCTGAAAACAGCAGACTACAAGTCCAGGTTCGATCTACGGAAGAAACCGTTACACGTGAAGTAACAAACATAAAATCCCTGTATGAATCCGAGTTGGCAGAAGCAAGAAAGCATCTAGATGACACCGCTAAAGACAAGGCAAAACAGCAGTTGGAGGCTGACAAATACAAAACTGAAGCCGACGATTGGAAAACAAAGTAAGCAGAGTAAAAAATCACATTAGTTGGAAACGAAGTAAATTAAATTTTTCAATATTTTTTTATGGAATTTAATAGAAAACAGCGAGTATTGTTTAATTCCAGGAAATACACATTGATAGTTTATTTGCACATTTTAATATTAGAAAATGTATCTATGTCGAATGATGTGTAATTTGATTGGGAAGTAGTCAATTCCTACCCTGACCATTTTCTACCCTTCAATTTTTGGTCATTTCGTACCAAACTGAAGTCATTTTTTACCCTAGGCCTAAAAAAAAAATTGTTTGGTTAGGGTTACATACATTTCAAAAGTAGGTAGGGTAGGTAGGCTTCTTTTTTTTATTAGGCTTTATATAAGAAAATCATGTTCATCATTGAAGAATGGGGTTTAAGTTATCTTCTGTATAAGCATTTAAGGTTAAAACTACATATTAAAAAGCAATCAATTTTTAGTTGTTTTTTTTTTAGTTTTTCAAACTCACTATTAAACGGTAGGGTCGGCACCTATTCCGTAGGTAGGGTCGGGTAAACTGAACCAAATGTATTTTTTTAGGCCCTGTCTAAAATAATAGACGTGTTATATGGGATTCTTCCAATCCCTAACGTCTTAATGGGTTTGTGCAACAACCGGGGATGTTTTGAAAAATATTGAAATTGTATAAAGTGAAGTGTTATATGGTTTATATTCATATTTAACCATGTAAGTGAAAAGTTATTTTGCACAAAACAAGCATTTAATGCATTAACACAAATTATTTACCTTTCTAATAAAACGAAAGTTGACTGACACAGACAACAATTATGCCAAGCGGAACAACTCAACCCAATCGTAATAACTTGGCCACCTCCGACACCTTTCGAGATAGACCTCGTAAATACAAACGAAACAACTCGGCCATGGCCGAAATGTTCCGATTGTTTTAAAACTGTGCTCTGAAGCCTTGCAGGTGCCCGTTATGTATGTATTGATATGTTTTGACAGCAAGAAATAAAAAAAAACATGTCAAACTCATAATTATTCATAGGACATGACATTTTTATGTATGGAACTGATATAAAATAACGTAATCTAGTAATATTTCTTGTTTTTATAATATTCTGTAGATGCTAAATGCTTTAACCCGGAATCCCGATCGGAATAACTACCCACTTTTGGTACAAAACAATTTGTACGTGAAGGATTTGCCATATCAAAATTCGTAAAAAAAAATCCGTAGATGTACAATTATTTGGACTAACTATGTTATGTATACACACCATTGTTTCCAATGAAATAAAGATGTATTACCATCAGTATGTGAAAATGGGTATTTACACAGTATATTTATTTTTGAATGAATATACAAGCACTTTCTTTTTTATTATTATAAAGAGTAAAATGATAATTATTAATACTTAAAGCTGCACTCATACAGATATACCATTTTTACAACTTTTTTTATTTTCTGTCTTGGAAAGAGCAAATTTTTGCGTAAATATCTGCAAACCAATGATATAAGATTGCTGACAAAAAATCAGATCGAAGATTTTCATATTTCTGTTCGAAAATTAATGTTTTATGGCTTAACCTGAACTAACGCAGTGATTTTTATTTAAATTTTCAAAACTACCTGCGGCTTTACAATTGGGAAAATAAGCGCATTAATTCCCAAAATTGGGAAAATACAATGAACATTAAAATGGTCATTTAAAATAACCAGTAACAAAGACACCTATTAAAACTGTTTCAACTCTCTTTAATGACGGTTACTATCATCAAACATGTAAAACATGATTTTTGTGCCAAATGATCCATTTTAAGCATTATCACTTTCTCACCAAACAAATTGCAATTTCAGCTTTCTGGTCTTGTGATATGTTAATTAAATGCAAGATCTTAAAAAACCAATAAACAAAGGTACACTGAAATCATACATACGTAACAAAAAAACATTGTACTTTGAGCATAATACAATCTCTTAAATTGCAGTTACTATCATAAAAAAAAACATGAGCTAATCATCTTGTAAAATACAAATTCAATGAACATTAAAATCATACATAAGAAACAAAGAATAATACTGAAATGTATTGTAATTTGAACATTAAACAGTTTCTTATTATTTGTTATTGTTTTCCGGAAAGTTGATGTCAAAACGTAGGAAATCATAAACAAATTGATCAGTATCATTAGACGAATTACCTGCTTCTCGGTGATGATGAACAGAAGTATTTCCCGGGCCCTATTCCGGATGGAAGCGGTTCCTGCTATTGTTGGGCGTTATTTTTTATTCATTTCTGAGGGGAATTGATTACCTTTTTTGGGGAAAATATGACTATTTTTGGGGGAAATTGGATGAATTTCGGCGAGGGGAAACAGCTGCTATTCTGCGGTTAATTTCACCAAAAAATATCACTGGAACGGTTTAAGAAAAATGCATAAAACATCAATTTTTGACAATATGGGATCTAATGTTTTGTCAGCAATCTTTGATAACTGGATTCCACGGATTTTCGCAAATAATGGATTATTTCAAGACAAAAAACATGTCAATGTTGTCAAAACGTTCAATCTGTGAGAGTGCAGCTTTAAGGGGCAGAGATATACTGTAATTATTATCATGAATTTTTAAATGAATTACAAGGACTGTTACACTTATTAACAGTGTTGGAAACAGGGCACCTTTATATGAGTTATAATGTAAAACTAAGCCTGGGGCGCCTGATGGGGGCTCAAACCCACGACCGCTGGAACACAAGCACAGTGCTCGAACCAACTGAGCTAACCGGATGGCTTGTTCTTATCCACACACATTACACTCCTCCCCATTCACCTTTCAAGCTAACCCATACACTCTAAGCTTTTACCTCCGACACTAGTAAGGCCTAAAAAAAAATACATTTGGTTCGGGTTACCCGACCCTACCTACGGAATAGGCGCCGACCCTAACGTTTTTATAGTCAGTTTGAAAAAAAAAATGAAAAACTAAAAAAAAAAAAAAAATTTTTTTTTTGCTTTTTTTTTTTGCTTTTCAATATGTAGTTTAAAACCTTAATTGCTTATATAGAAGATAACTTTAACACCATTCTCCAATGATGAAAATGACATTCTTATATAAAGCCTAATAAAAAAAAATAATAAAAAAAAAATAAAAAGCCTACCTACCCTACCTATTTTTGAAAAGGATGTAACCCTAACCAAACAATTTTTTTTTTTAGGCCTAAAGTAAACCACGAAAAAGTTTGCTAAGTGCGGGGGTTGAACCGCCAGAACACATGCATGTCGCTCTAACCAAGTAACTGAACAGTTGTTTCTTACCCCCACCCACTACTTTCATCAAATGCTAATATTTGAATTAAAAGGCATAAATTGTGACATATTTATGATATTTCTCAGTGAAGGTAGCATTTAACGAGTGTCTGGCATGTGCTTCTTTTGACATTAAATCTTTCAAATTCTAAATCACAGCAATTTTTTACTTCTATATCAAAGGACATCCTGCCAAGGTCTCAATATTCTTATTATGATTATAAGAAAGTAAATAAACAAAACTTTATTGTACTATTTTTCTTGTTAATATTATAAAAAGTGGTCCTGCATTTTAGAATATATAAAAATAGATTGAATTCAAACTATTTATTCGTAATATGAAGCTGCAGCCGAGAACACATTGTAAATAATATTACAAATTGAAACATAAAACATTTGATCTGACAAAATGCACACATGAAAATAGGTATATAAGCATATTTGCATGTAGATGCATATGTTTAAAAAGAGTGTAGGTACTTATGCATTTAACACAAACAGTCCAATTACAGTATAGGATATTATATTTGAAATTATTAATGTTTGAATATTTCAAATTGTATTCCTGCTTAGGCTGCTTTGTAATGAGAATGAGAAATAACACTGAATATTATTGAAGCATCCCTTTATGACATTCTGTTGAGCTTGCAGTTTACACATGAGTAAGCAGAGTTGTGTGGGAGAAAAAAGTTGTTCATGAAGAAATCAAGCATGGCATTAATTTACAAAAATAAATCTCCCTTGATGAATTGAGCAGAGAAATCTCTCATCAATGAAGCAAATTGTCGTTCATCATACTTGAAAGAAAAATATTAAAATATGTTTTACAGAATGACTTAGAAGAACAGCGTGAATGTATCATGGTGGAGTGGGTGGGTTACATACTTGTGGTGATTTCTTGTATAATAAAGATAGCACTTGTAACAATGATAACTCCCTCTTAAACATGTAACTTAATTTATATGTTTGCTCTAAGCATATAAACCTTATACCTAAGGCACTGATCTACTTACTATCTTTGTGCAAAAGATTTACCCATTTTTTACCTTGAATATTATAATTTAAGACATTTATTATTATGTCTTAGGAAATTACATGACTTTTAAGTTTCATCTCAGATAGGGGGTAAAAATGATTGGATCAAACTTTCATTAGTACTTTATTATAATACCACAGGTAAACAAAGAAAGATTTTATCCAATTTGTTTGCCCCTAGAGGGGAAATAGATAAACAAGCTATTGATGGCCAGTGTGTTTGCATTTCATCTTACAATAGTGCATTTGTAGTTGAGCAATGTTATTATTTGTAATTATCAGATCTTTATAGATCTTCATAGACACTGATAATTGACATTGACATCATCTGCTATTTCTTAAGCCAAATGAACACAAAGCCATTTCTAAAAGTGTTTTTTAAACAAAGTATTGTATTTATTGAAGGTATTTATAGCAGGGTCCTAAACATTTTAATTTAATGAAGAAAGAAAAAAGAAGAGTTAACTAAGCATCAGAGTTCTTGAATTCTTTTTTCTTCTTTTTTACAGTTAGCTGAAGAATTTAATTACCGTCACAGTTCATTACACTCCCTCAGGTTTTTTTTACGAGCTGTCATTAACCTTTATAGCTGCTCCCCTTTGATAAACATTTTATAACCTCAGGTAGCACAGTGGTTTAAAATCAGACACTAAAAGTACAGTAATAATACAAAAACACGATAAATAGATAATATATGATGGCTCAATTTAGATATTTATTGAAATGAAAATTATGTTTAAACATTACATATAATGACTATCGAAATTCACTATCAAAATATGAACAGAAGTGAAGCTATTAAAACAGTCCAGTGTTCCAAGATATAGAAGTTTTTTCCATGAATTATATTCGGTTCAATTCTTCTCCTGATATTGGCTAATACATTTTACAATTTAAGTAATAAAATCTAAATTGTTTTAAGAATATTGTCTCTCTAATAAGGCAACATCCTGTTGAGTAGGAAATGACTAAGGTCTCCCACTTCAGTTACATATTGTATTTTAGCTAGACTATTAGAAGAATAAGGAGAGCTATACTACTTACCCTGGTGTCTGTGTCATACTTTGGTTAAGGTTTAGCATGCAAGCACCGAAAGGCTTTAAGTCATTATCTCGGCAAATACATCACATATTGTATTGAAACTTAATATATATGTGTTCTCAACTATACAGCCTTCTTAATTTATGAAGTTTTAAAACACTATTTTGAATATAGCAATAAGTAATGCAAATTATGGGCCTTTTTTATTTAACTTAAAAAAAATTGGTTAAGGTTTTGAATGTAAGCACATAAAGGTTAATATCTCAGCAACAACTTGATGTATTGCCTTGAGACTTTATAAAATGGTACTCCATCATCCAACATTTTTGAATAACCAAGTTATATAACTCTAAGTCAGTAAGTCTCTTATATTGCATATAATGCAATTTATGGGCCTTTATTATTCAACATAAAAATTATGGGTAGGTTTTGCATGTTATTTCTCAGCAACTACATGATGTTTTGCATTGAGACGTTCTACATATCATATGCCTGAATATCAAATATACCGGTACTAAAATGATAAAGATAACTCTATTTGAAAATAATGCAAATTTTGCCTATTATTATTTGATATAGAAATTCTTGTTAAGGTTTAACATGTAACCAAATATTAGTTCATATCACAGCATCTACTTCATGTATTGCATTGAAACTTTATACAAGCATTCTTAACCATTCGTCATGCTTAATTCATTAAGTTAGATAACTCTATTTTGCATATAATGCAAATTATGGCTACAACATAAATATATTCACATAAGTATATTCACCAAAGATTTGCAATCTTTAAACTTAAAAGCGGATAGTCGAGTGTGTCGTCTCTGTGACAGCTTTTCTTTAAATACTCCTTAGAATGGGCAGCAGGGGATGTATAGTTTTGATCTGTGATTGTAGGTACCTCAAGCGGGAGCGAGATGCCAAGAACGCTGAGAAGAGAAATCTGGAACTGGAAGCTTTGCTGGGGGATGCCAAGGCCCGCCTTCAAGATGCAGAGAACAACCGCAAACATGCAGAGGCCGAATCTGCAGTAAGAAGATTTACACATGACATGACACTTGAATGTTGATGTAGCTATTTTGTATTTGAAATCAGAACAACTGTTGTTCATTTTAGGAAAGAAATTATCAGTTTATCGAGTGGTTTCTAGTGAATTACTGATTATTTCCATGTCTTTAATAAATTTCTCATTTTTGACTTCTGCTTCTTGAGCTGCGAAAAAGAAATATGTGGTGAGTATTATATATACTCTAGTAAGGCATGTTTTGTTATATTTGTAGCGTTTGCGTGGTGAGCTAGCTAACTTGGAACGCCAGATGGCCACGCTCAGGAAGCAACTGGAGGAGGAGACATTGTTACGTGTGGACCTGGAAAACCGCATACAGACTCTCAAGGAGGAACTTGCCTTCAAGTCACAGATCCATGAACAGGTACAGGATGAGAAATTTGTATAAGTCTTAACAAAAATCATATAATATGAAAAAAAGGGTAATTGTATTTTGTTGTATAACAGTTAACCTTACCATAATTGATATTTTTGTGTCGCCTGAAAAGACGACATATAGGGGTTACTTTTGTCGGCAGTGGCAGCGGTGGCGGCGGCGGCAGCGTCCGCGTCCCATTTTCGCTTGTCCGGGGTATATCTCCTAAACTATTAGTGGTATCAAATTGACACTTCATATGTACATAGATCTAATTGAGGGCAAGTGCAGTGCACAAGAACTGTTACTCTTGCTTCCATATTTTTAGAGTTATTGCCCTTTGTTATTTTTCATGCTTAAAGTTTTGTCCGGGGCATATCTTGTAGAATATAAGAGTTATCAACTTGAAACTTAATATGTAGATAGATCTCGTGGAGGGCAAGTGCAGTGCACAATAACAGTAACTCTTGCTTTCTTAGTTTTAAAATTATTGCCCTTTGTTAATTTTCATGCTTAAAGTTTTGTCCGGGGCATATCTTGTAGAATATAAGAGGTATCAACTTGAAACTTCATAGCTAGATAGATCTCATTGAGGGCAAGTGCAGTGCACAATAACAGTAACTCTTGCTTTCTTAGTTTTAAAGTTATTGCCCTTTGTTAATTTTCATGCTTAAAGTTTTGTCTGGGGCATATCTTGAAGAATATAAGAGGTATCAACTTGAAACTTCATAGCTAGATATATCTCATTGAGGGCAAGTGCAGTGCACAATAACAGTAACTCTTGCTTTCTTAGTTTTAAAGTTATTGCCCTTTGTTAATTTTCATGCTTAAAGTTTTGTCCGGGGCATATCTTGAAGAATATAAGAGGTATCAACTTGAAACTTCATAGCTAGATAGATCTCATTGAGGGCAAGTGCGGTGCACAAGAACCGTTACTCTTGCTGCCATATTTTTAGAGTTATTGCCCTTTGTTAATTTTCTTGCTTAGGTTTTGTCCGTGGCATATCTCGTAAACTATAGGAGGTTTCAACCTGAAACTTATTCCGTAGGTATATATGATTGAGGGTTCAAATGCCACCTACACTTGAAAGTTAAATGGCAACATCATTGTCTATAAATGAATAAAATGCCAATCTAACAGCTATAATGTCGACAGTAAATAATTCGTCAGGCGACACATCCGACTCGCGGAGTTCTAGTGTCATACAGAATTAATAAAGCTGAAACAATGGCGAAATAAGTACTGTTTTTAATGTTCCTATTTATCGTTTATTAGAAATCAAAATCCGTACTGATTAAGTGATCTATTTTTAGCTCACCTGTCACTTTGTGACAAGGTGAGCTTTTGTGATCGCCTTTTGTCCGGCGTTC
The DNA here is from genome assembly GCF_026914265.1 of Mya arenaria. Taxonomy (NCBI): domain Eukaryota; kingdom Metazoa; phylum Mollusca; class Bivalvia; order Myida; family Myidae; genus Mya; species Mya arenaria. Next base: position 79,463,420 of record NC_069124.1, read on the forward strand.
GTCGTGCATCGTCCGTCAACAATTTACTTAAAAGACATCTCCTCCTTAACCGCTGGGCCAATATTAATAAAACTTCATAGGGATGTTCCTTGGGTGGTCTTCTATCAAAGTTGTTCAAAGAATTCAATTCCATGCAGAATGAAAGGAAAAAACTTTAAAAATCTTCTTCTCCCAAACCACAAGGCTTAGGCCGTTGATATATGGTAGGTAGGAATGGTCCTCTACCAAGATTGTTCAAATTATGGCCTTGGGGTCAAAATTGGCCCCGCCTCGGGGGGTTAGGGTATTCTCTATATGTTTATAGTTAAAACTTCAAAAATCTTCTCCTCTGAACTTACTTGGACTGGAGCTTAGATATTTGGCATGATTCATCGTCTAGTGGACCTCTACAAAGTTTGTTCAAATTATGGCCCTAGGGTCAAAATTGGCCACACCCCGGGGCTGATGGTTTTTTTTCTATACCGTATTATATCATGTATAGGACGCTAGCATAGATGGGACGCAGGCAAAAAATTTGTTGAGAAAACGGGTAAAACCCCTTAATATATAAGATAGGACGTAGCGGAAAAATGTCAAAATCAGAGCCGAAAAATTGAGGTTGGTAAAGTATTTATAACATATATTGAAGTAAAAAAAACAAACAAAAATTGTATCAAAAGGCATATTTCGATAAGTGTCTTGTGTATTTCGATAATTATCGTCGTATTTCAGTAATTAAACATACACAACAATGATATATGTCTTGACATTTTGAGAACATTCACGCGTAATATAAGACTTATACAAATGCTGTAATAGACTAGTTCTGACTGACAGTCAACCATTGCAACCGTTGCATCTCCCGACATGCCTTCTGAATGACAGTCAACCGTTGCAACCGTTGCAAAACTGTGTATTGTCAAAACTAATGATTGTTTTGATAAGGCTTGTCGCTGCGCGGATTAAAGCATGTCAGCATAATTATTGCGTGTCGGTAATTAGCCTTGCCAGCAGAAGGCACCTCGGGTAAAGTGCGAACAAACAACAATACGGTATTAACATCGCAATAGTTTGTTCTATTGATGTTTTTCTAATGACAGATAGCGGGTGTTTTTCACACCTTCGCACATTTGAAAAGATTTGATAGTGACAATAATGCTACTTTGCGTTATGCACATTCCTTTATTATTTTTTTAAAACAGTAACATACAACAAAATGTTTTGTAAAATATCGAAGCAATTAAAATTATGAACACGATTAATTGATAAATACCTCCTTTCCCGATTTTTCGTTGCCGTTATAACTCAATCCAGTTAAAGTGCTCACATCGAGTTTTTATGAGTAGCGTCCCTTTTGTAAAAAAGTAAACACTCGTGTTTGTTTTCAATTTATTTCTCAATAAATCATTTTAAAGTAAACATTCAATATATTTCTGCGTGTGTTAACTTGCATGATTTCATCTATGTCAGTTCTTCACTTCGGTGACGCAGTACAGATACTTACTATTACCGCGTTCTTCCCCGGTCCGATATTTTCGACCTGAAATGGACTTGGAAAAAAAAAAACAGATGAAATTCTAATAGCAAAGAAAGGACGCAGGCAATTTTTAAGACGATAATTGGGGGTAAAAAAGTGCGTCCTATGCATGATATAATACGGTATGTGTTATAGTGAAAACTTAAAAAATCTTCTCCGAACTCACAAAGACAATTAACGTCTTAATTTAAATTGGATAACATATTTAGTACACATACCAATTTTCAATATGGGCCAACAACATGTTTTTGGCCATATAGCAATACTTTTTTATGCCCCCACAAAGTGGCGGCATATAGGGTTGCCCTTGTCCGTACGTACGTCTGTCTGTCTGTCTGTCTGTACGTACGTACGTCCCGAAGATTGTTTCCGATCTAATTCTTGAAAAACGTTTGTCCAATCCTCACCAAACTTTAAACACATGTTTGTGACCATAATATCTTGATCAAGTTCGATAGTCATGGAAATCGCTTTAGTCATTTAGGAGTTACGGCCCTTTTTTGCCAAAAATACTTCAAAAATATATGTTTCCAATCTAATTCTTGAAAAGTATGTGTCCAATCCTCACCAAACTTTACATACATGATTGTGACCATAATATCTTGATCAAGTTCGATAGCCATGGAAATCGCTTTTGTCATTTAGGAGTTACGGCCCTTTATTTGCAAAAAAAGACTTGAAAAATACGTCCCGAAGATTGTTTCCGATCTAATTCTTGAAAACTGTTTGTCCAATCCTCACCAAACTTTTAACACATGTTTGTGACCATAATACCTTGATCAAGTTCGATAGCCATGGAAATCGCTTTAATCATTTAGGAGTTAGGGCCCTTTATTTCCCAACAATACTTAAAAAATATCTTATCCGATCTAATTTTTGAAAAGGATTTGCCCTTGTGCAGATTATCCTGAATAATCATTATGGCTTATTTTCTGTGACAAAAAATCGAAGTGGGGGCATCCGTGTCCTATGGACACATTTCTAGTTTTGTATATTTTAGATATATTTTATATTGATTAACGAAAAAAAAAAACCTCATGCCGTCATCAAAATTATCATCTTAACTGAAGACACAAGAAAGTCGGGCTAGTATATCACAAATTTTCACTAACCCTGGTCAATGAAAATCCACTAGCCTTAATATTTCTCTGATGTAAATGTCTTAAAATCACTGATAATCTTGCTTTGGTAGGTAACTTTCCATAAATATTTAAAAGTAAATCTCAATATTTGTCTTCCTAAACAGGGATCAAGCTAGCATCAAATTCATGGAAGAAGTGAATTATCTATCTATATCTGTATAATGTCAACTCCTCTTTCGAGTGTTACTGACATGAAAGATATGTGCAGTAAAATAGCAAGCCCAGTTTATTACATCTCCCATTTTGATAGTTTACATTTTTAAAAGATATGTTACTGCCAACACTTGTTATAATACTGAGTTCATTAATAAAAGCAATTAAACTAATTCTTGTTGTTCATTCACCAGACTCAATGTTATCATCACTGTTCAACATATCATCCTCTTACTTGATATACTCCATAAGTCCTAGCTTATTCCAGACTTCTATAAAACCTTAACTACTTTGAACCATCCAGATTTCTTATCAAACCAATGTGCAATATATGACAGGTGAGCGATTCAGGGCCATTTGGCCCTCTTGTTATATAACCTATATTTATATACCTATTCTTGACATGAAGGAGCTGAATGAGACTCGCACAAGAACTACGACAACCATAGATGAGACCGACACTGGTCTGCGTGCCGACTATGAGAACAAGCTACAGGATGCTCTGCAGCAGACCAGAATGGAGTATGAGGAACAGATCCGGGTCGTTCGGGAGGAGGTTGAGGACCTGTACGACAGAAAGGTGGGTACATGGTGCAGTTGAAATGGATAGATCATTGAGTTTTCAGTGAAGAGGAGATTGAACTCTGTATGACCACATGAAAATTCAGCTCTAAGCATTGTGTTGTGATGGATAGGATTGATGTGCTTGGCCTTATTTTACATGCATTTATATACACTCTAGTACTGTCTGTAGTCAAAACTTCCCATAGAAATAAAATTGCACAGGAGTTTATACTTTATGGCATTATGTTTTGATTGGTGGTTGTTAGTACATGAAGGAATTTATCAAATACATTAATGCTGTTCTATCAATTCAATATTATAAGTGGATACATTGAATGGTAATTTGTTAAATAATCCCACCTGTTATAAAGTCTGAAACAACAGATGAAAAAAAAAGAAAGAATGTATTTAATGATTGATCACTGTAACAGACAACATGGAGAATGCTTATGGGCCAGCACAACAACACCAAACACTTGCACAAGAAAGATGAAATCATTAGATCATGCCTAGACATTACATATGCATTTTTAAGAGACATAGCTCGAGTGGCAGATATTTTGACTTGATTGCAATATGAATTCATGTACTGTGAAATCATTAATGTTCGTGGGGCATTAATGTTCGTGGTTTTCGTGGGTTGGGTGATCCACGAATTCAAGATCCCACGAAATATAAACCCTTTATTCACTTTTTCAATTGCCTTGTTACGTACATACTCTAGTATATTATTTACAGAGGTCGCAGTATACAGTGTTAAAACCTGTCTCACTGTATAACTTACAATCATAATTCTGTTAATATATTATAACTGCCTTTAACAATTAATGAACCAAATCAATTAAATGTGTTTTATGCAGCAAATGACAGTTATAAGCACGTGCTTAAACATGTGCTGTGAATGAAAATCTCCAAGTTTACAAGATGGATGAGTGATGAGTGTCTGTACTCGATTTTTTTTATTTAATGAAATAATTAATCGATTACTAGTACATTAAAGGTTACTAAGCTCCGAACGTGACAATATACGCACCTTTTCGGTGTTTTCACAGTTTGCAAAATTCTTAATTGGCATTCAATGGCTTCCCCTATCTGTATTTATGATCAGGGTACATCCTCTTTTATTACCCTTATTTCCAATTAAATCGATAAGTGACATGGGTATATGCACTAATTGGCATGTCGTACCACATTAGCGAGTGTCATAAACAGAGTGACGTAGAAGACGGAAATCACGGGCCAGCGCGTGGATATTATGCAGTCGATCTAGGACGATCGCATCTTCGATTTTATTTTATTTTCAAAAATGAAAATCCACGAATTAAAGTACCCACGAAATTGTTTTTTTTTCGGCATACCACGAAATTTCATGCCCACGAACATTAATGATTTCACAGTAATAGCAATGATACTCTCTGAACAATCAATATTTAACTCATCTCATAATATTCACGCAACATTGCAATGACCAGAGCGATGGAAGCCCAGGTATACATGTATCCCACAACATTGCTATTACCAGACTGATGGAAGCATAGGTATACATGTATCCCACAACATTGCTATTACCAGACTGATGGAAGCATAGGTATACATGTATCCCACAACATTGCTATTACCAGACTGATGGAAGCCCAGGTATACATGTATCCCACAACATTGCTATTACCAGACTGATGGAAGCCCAGGTATACATGTATCCCACAACATTGCTCTGCAACAAAACACAAACATGGTTAGCCAGTACTGCAGCAGTAGTCAAAATTAAAGTAACCCCTGCTAATAATTATGATAAAATGTCAACCAGACTTGCTAAAATTCTTCTATATAGCAGGGCTTGTTAAAAAAATTAATGCCAAGCAATTGTGTAAGAATTTCGGACTTGTTCATCCAAAAGTCTAATTTCGATAAATGCTGCAGTGGTAATACATGGAAGGGAAGTAATTATGGGACACTGAAACAAGTGTACATGATGGTAAGAGTTTCTTCCCCTACACCATTAGGTGGTGTGTGTGATGCATGCTTCATGAAATCAGCGGCAGTATGGGTCCTGAAGGGCAACACAATCCCTGAAACACATGAGGGGAGAGAATGGGCTAGTGACTAGGTCTGCATGAAGTCATGGCATATGAAAAGTCACTTATTATTGTGTGTCAAAATAGACAAGCCATATTATAGTATTGTTAACTAATATCATTTAACTACTTAGTTAAGATAACTCTGTCTTGCATAAAATGCAAAATATTGCCTTTTATTATTTAACTTCGAAATTTTCATTGAGATTTTGCATGTAATCACACATAGGGCTATGGTTAATATACAGTCAAAACCAATTGGCTCCATATTCCAGGGACTGGCCAAAATACTTCCAGCCTCGAGAATACAGAGCCAAGCAGGATTGCTTACTGAATGTTTATTTTTATTTTTATTACTAGCAATCTAGTTCCTAAGGCAGAAACCTTTAAGGATGCCAATCTAGATATCCCCCCGGTAGTACCAGATCCTTCTCTGGATTGATCAGCATATGACAATTGTATGAATTCTTCGATTTGGAGAAGATTTCAGCACAATATTTTTATGTAAATGACGCCTTATCAAAATGCATTGAGATTTATATATGTAATGGCAAAATATTGACGTTTGTACTCGTGCCAATTATAGACAGAAATTAAAGTGATGGCATGTTTGCTCCAACTGTTAAACCATTTAAATTTGATAATAATTAAGATACCAATCCAGCAAATTTAATTGATTAGCACCTCATGCTAAATGAAGCCAAGCAAACAAATCAAGGTGTGAAATTATTTTTTTAGCCCGCCCAAGCAAACATAACATAGTGTGAAATTCTTACTAGGGACCGCAAAAATGACATAGAGCGTTGAGAAATATGGACCCTCGTGAATTCAAGCCATCCGATGTTCAAACATAGTAAATATAGTGAAAAAATTGGTCCTTTTCATCTGGTTTGATCCAATGAGGGTATTGAGCCATGCGATATCGAGCCAACAAGTTTTTGACAGTATCAGCAACTATATGAATTATTGCCTCAAGACTTTACACTAATTTACTCAACCTGACCATCAAACACAGTCTTCAATGTAACCCCCTCGACCATCGACTGACTTGTCTTCGAGGCTGAAAATTGAACTCACTAGCCCAAACTGTCGATTATTTATTTCTTGGAGAAAAACATAAATAATAATTCAATCCAAAAATTACACTTACCTGTATCTATATCAACTACAACAACCTAGAAAATTATGTCCATAGTGGATACTTGACTGGTTTAATGTGGTTTACTGCAGGTTGATAAACGCTTATTAAAGTTTAAGTCATTCAGTGTAATTAAGAAGCTTTGATAAAATGAAAAAGGGCAACAGTCTATTTGTGTTAACAAGTGATTCTGAAATGAAAGGCTCCAAGAAAAATAATTGGTTACTTTGAAATATTAACAGGCTAGAAAATGAAAGATTCAGTTATCCTGGACTGTTAATAGGTCATGGCATAACTACACTGAAAGGTTAAGTTGACTTGCCAAGTTTACCAACAATAAAATTTACTATTCCTTGTTAATATGTTGCTATATATAGTAACACATTTGTTCAGGGTTTCCTCAATTATTTGCATTACTCAGTGTGTATCAGTTGGAGAAGTAATGTTCACAAAGACTGGAATTGGTGCCAAAATGAATAAGCAACAAACTGGATTTTGGTTTCGGTCTTTCTCTCAAATCCTATGTTTAATTAGAGGAAATTGACTCGTTGTCAAACTCGAAGACAACTGCAGTGGAGGTAAACCTTTCAAAAATATAGCCAACTTACAAAAGAATGTAAAACACATGTAACTAAAGAGGGTAAAACATGTTGGAGCTGAACCGTTGCATGGTAATTGGCCCTTGTGCTCATTACTTCCCTCAACTACATGTCTGGCTGCTATAAGACACTCGGGCCGATCTCTATATAATGCCTATGTTATTTGCAACAGACCCTGTCAAGTTGATTGAAATAATGCAAAATAATTAAACTAGTGAATGTAACCATTAGATCTACTAGTGAGGAAACTGCTGAACAGACGCGTGTGCTCCAGACTGAAGCTGGTATAGCACTTGTAGCCCTGCTGCTGCTGCTGCTGCTGATAATTATGATGATATGATGTTGATGTGTTTTATTGTAAATGGTGTACAAAAAGAAATAAAAAAGGAGAAAAAAATTCATTTAACTACACAAATATTAATATTTCCTGTTAAAAAGTAACATTGGTTTGAGCTAGTGAAACTTAATTCGTGCTAGATTAATATATATGTGGACTGCAAACTTACTTAAAAAAATCAAGTTTGCATGAATGCAAATTGTGGCCATTTTATTACTGTATTTGATTAGAAATTTTGGTTAAGATTTTTCATGTCATCACATTTAATCAATAGCTCAGCAAATACCTCATGTATTGCAATGAAAATTAAAATGGTGTTTCTTACTATCCAACCCGATCAAATTCATACTGTAGCAACAGAATTGGGAAAAAAATCAACTCAAACTTCCAGCTGATGCATCTTTTAATAACTAGCAGTTTGTGTATTTCATTGACTGTGACACTTCTACTCTACTAAGCATTTTTTTGAAATTCTTCAGTTGAAATGTGGCCTTATTTCACACAAAAAATCAATTAAACAGTTTGTCATGCAATAAAACACCTAACATGCAGAGGGCGAGGTTAGTGCCAGAAGTTTTCTGTCGCCAAGATTGTCAGTATTATCACCTTTACAAAGAACTTTATCAATCATCAGCATGCATAACTATTGATCATGCCAGTAACAGTAGCGATAAGTCAAAAATATATAATATATGATAATTATACCTTAATATCTGTTTTATAGCAAGGTGAAGGCAATTTCAAACTCATAGTGAATATTTAATTTCAAACTGACTTTATTAAAATTGACACTTCAATAGTTTTGTTTGTTTGTTGATGTGTCTAAACAAACAAACTTGTACCATTAAATCATCCCAATAAATTGACTCTGGTCAGTTCATCATTTGCAAGCTCTAATATAAAAGGCAGTTTGCATGAAAATTTTCAGATATTACTTTTGACAACAATTTTAAGAAAATGAAGATTGTTGATTTTAACAGAATTAGGAAAGTGTATGAAATTCAGGTGAAAACACTGTGACATTGTTATAACTGATTACAAATTTATAGAATATTAATATATTAACAGAAAGTAAACAAGTTGATGGAGAAACTGTAGGAAAAATCTAACTGTTGTGTGAATACATTGCAGGTGAATGACCTGCAGGGTGCTCTGGACCGCAGCATGACCGTTGGGAACTCATCAAGGGAGGAATATATACTCATCAAGCGGCGCGTGGATGAACTCCAATCAGAGGTCACCAAACTCAAGGCTCAGGTATGGCAGGACTTCTTTTAGGACTAGTTCTTGGTAATTTGTTAAAAAAAAAAATATGCTGCAAATTTTTCAATACTTTATTTTAAAATTGATTTATCATTTATTATACATGAACAAAGCGATGAACAAATGGATTCTATTCAAGTTTTGATAGATTGCAACTTTACTTTTGTGGAATAAATAGAGAATACTAGGTTAGTGCCGTGGATGGAGGAAGTTTATCTGGCAAGGCGGAGGAATTTATCGGGTGAGCCGAAGGCTCACCCGATAAAATCCGCAGCCGAGCCAGATAAACTTTCTCCATCCACGGCACTAACCTAGTATTCTATTTATCCTGTTACTTTGTTTAATTAAACACTATAAAACCTTAAAATTAATAAGAATCTTTAAAAGTAAGGGGGACAACTGTTTTTCCCTGTTGACGTCATCACACTCGGTATCCATGTTTAAATCGCCCCCAAAATAGTTTGTAAAACTGTTCAACTTTTTTAGTACGTTTATATTCAAAGTCATTGCATTTTAATACGTCAATATCAATTCAAAACATAAAAATACTTTTAAACGTGCATAAGCATGGATCAGTCTCTGAACATTATCTGATGATGTAACAATTATTCCGCAAGTCAGAGTACAGTACACAGGTCAAAATTCAAGATCACGAGTGTTTACAAACAATCGCAACATATTAAATGGATTTAAATGATGTTGATAGTGTTGAATGATCATAACTGCACCGGCAAAGAGATCATTCATTTCTGTTGTAAGTGAGATTTTGTCATTCACCACAGAAATGGAATAAACTATCGACGAGTATCGTTGAATGCTGTTTCACAGTTTCCAGCATTTGTGGGTGGGGTAAGATTTTCACATCTCATGAAGATTTCTGGTCGATTGTTTTGCCAGTGTCATTATTTTGCATAATGATGGGACTTGATGGGCGAGTGATTGCTGAGGTCGGCTGTTAGTGGTCCATTGATAAGATACTGAAACGGCAGTTCTGCTTTTCTTCTGACATTGCAGAATATATAAAAGATGTTCGTTTTCGCGGTCACATGACCACCTGACTGTAGATAAACATCACGTGGTCTACTATCCTAATAAACTAAAGTTTACACGGCACCTTGTTATTGGACCGATTTGTATGCAGGTGACAGGATAATAGCAATTTAATGCTTCACTATTCTCCAGAACGCTGCATACGAGTCACGTATCAGAGACCTAGAAAGCCAGCTGGCCAGTGAGCAAGACCTGTACGAACAGCGGCTCCTACAGAAGGACAACGAAATCATGGACTTGCGTCTTGCCCTCTCAGACCAGACACAGGAGTATGCTGATCTCCTTGACATCAAACTAAGGCTGGACAGCGAGATCGAGGCCTACAGGAAACTCCTTGAGAGTGAGGAGGATAGGTGTGTACATTGGTAGAATTTAGAGTATATTACAAATCCATATTATCAGCATAATTGAACCTTCTTTTTTGCAAGTGCAAAGCCAGAGCTATTGTGATATATGGTGATTGTTCGTCATCAGTCCCTTTTCCCTCAAACAACGTATCTGAAACCACCGGTGAGGTATTGTAATCGATCTATGTCCAGTATCCGTCCTCTGTACTCAACAGTTGCTTTAAACAACATATCCTCCTAAATAGCTTGAAATTTGTTCAGTGCAGAACTCCGTCTGCCATGGCATTCGAAAGGAAAAAAATGATCTTCTTGACAAAAATGTAAGGCTTAGATATTTGGCTTTTAACATTGCCTGGGGATCCACTACAAAGGTTGTTCAAGTTAAGCCCTGTTGTCAAAACTGGCCCTGCCCGGGGGTCACAAAGCTCTTAAATACTTAATTTCGGAAATCTTTGAAAGTCATCTCGTCTGAAACCCCTACGCCCAGACCTTTGCTATTTTGTATGTAGAATCATATAGTGGTCCTTCACCAAGTTTGTTCAAATTATGCCCCATGGATCATAGCTGGCCCTAACCCTTTTGACTTTATTTCTTATTTTTAAAGCTAAAGTTGTGAAATGTGGAGCATGTGTACAGGTTAACATACCATTTTTTATTGTCAAAATATATGGGCAAGGATTTAAATAAAAAATAATAATCAAAATATTGCACACAAAAAATGAGACATACATGAATATGCTGATTTCTGTCTAGTGCCTGCATACAATAGTGTCATAAAATAAAATTATACAAAATTTTATGAAATTATGAGATGAACTTAAAATAAATGGAAACAAATATACATTGTAAAACCTAGGCCATACTATCCTAATAAAATTGTCTACTCTTTAATCCAGCCCACTTCTCCAAAGCCTTATCAAATGGAATGTAAACTTTATTTATTTGAATCCCAACTTTTTCTGTCACATTTATTATGTTCAAGTGGTTCACAGCGTGATACAATGTGCCATATTTCTCTTAGGAATGTCCATTTTCTGCAGCTACTTGTCCTTTCTAAAACATGGCTATAACCCTACAAGTATTATTAAGATTGTGCACATTTACATCAAATCAAATGTAATTATATTATTATCACCAGATTGAACCTGTCAGCCACATCTCAGGAGAGCACACCCAAAAAGGGACGGGGCACAAAGCGTAAGCGTGTCACCCTGGATGTTGCAGAGGAGACTGGATCAGGGTATGATTTTGCCTCCGAGGCATCTGCCAAGGGTGCCATTGAGATCCATGACACAGACCATGATGGCAAGTTCATCAAGCTCTTCAACACTGGAGAGGATGTAAGTCTACCTGATGATTTTAGACTTATCATACTATTTTTGATGATGTAAAAATGCTTTATGTTGTTAATGTATTATGTCGACTTGTTTTGAGATAAGATTGTTTACCTGTATTCTATTTTGATTATAGTGTTATGCTCAGCCATATATGGTGATGATAGAGTTAACGGTCTTTTTTGATGATCCAATTAATGATGATGGTTGGATTTACACAGGATGTGGTGTTGGGAGGCTGGGTACTGCGACATTCAGCCGGGGACAAGGAGACTGTCTACAAGTTCCACAGAAACCTCAAACTGAACGCTGGACACTTTGTCACTGTAAGATTATTTTCTTAATTTGTAAAAGCATGTATACAGGTGTTATGTTCAAGTTCATTCAGATACATGGAAATGCGAGGAAAACGACATGTTTAAGTGTATAAATCATTATGTTTCAAACTTAAACTTTCACTACTGGATTATTGTTCTATGTAGCATTTAACATCTAAATTGATATCTCATCGGCATGAATATTGGATAAAAAATAATCAGACTGTTTTTCAATGGTTCAGGTGTGGAGTTCTAATGCTGGCCAGACTCACAGCCCGCCCACAGACCTAGTCATGAAGGGTCAGCAATGGTTCACTGCTGAGGAGATGAAAACAGTTCTCCTACATGAAGATCAGGTACAGTCATATTACTTTCTGCCATGATTAAAGCTAATTCTGTAGGAATTGTTGGGGACTTTGCATCACCATTAAATAAAGAGTTGAACATTGTTAATATTTTGGTGTTGTAATGTTATAAAGTTCTAACTGTGTTACCTCAGCAAAACTGTTGACCCTATCGCAGGCCCTATAGATGCTGCATAATTTCTGATGGAAATTGCAAGTATGTATCTTCTCGTTGCAGGAGATGGCAACCCGGGAGTTGAAGAAGACGGTGAAGCGGGTGTCCAGGATCTACAGGACTCATAGGGAGGGAGACGAAGTGGACGGACAGGTATGCCCAATAATAACTAACTGATGTGTGTACAATAAAACTTGAGCCTGCTGGACTATGGGATATACCAGTATACGTTATGCATGATTGGGTAGAAAGTTAATATAAATCATGCCCCAAATCTATTTCTTGGGTATGATCCAGTTCTGTTGTCTGTATGACAAGCCTCGAAAAACAGCCACTTTCAGGTATATATTCTACAATTTTAATTTATGTTTATTGAATAATTGAATAGATTGTGGCCATCTTTAAATACAAGAAAATTGTGATGATGCAATGTGTTCTCGACAGCATGGTTAGTGACAGGATGTTAATTGATACCTGTTTTTAATTTCAGGGAGAAAGATGTTCAATTATGTAGGAAGGAGATATTCAGTGGGCAGCTAGGACTTTTTTATCAGTACATGTATATTATCAAAAATGTTTAAAGCTACATGTACATCCTGTTCATAAAATCATCAGGGATTCTCATCGAATAGCTCATGACCTCAAAACTACTCAACGTAGCTATTAAATATATATTTATTGTGATTAGGTATTCTTGATTTTATAAATAGTGTTGATTGGTGAGCAACTCCAAAATTTAGAAGGGTAAAGACTAATTTGTATCAGATAGTGACCCTCTGATATTGGCATTCAGACTTTTATTGCTTTTAATGTTGTCAAAAGCAAAATGGCTGGAGTGAACAACTTCATGCTTACAGGTTGTGAAGATCAGACTAATGAACCAAACATGTATTAAGATCCTTCAGACGTCCATGAATGGCTGTGAAATAGGTTGTACTTAAATCATTTAAGTGAAGTGATAGAGAACAATTATTTAACAGTGATATTTGATAAGAATGCTGAATCTCATATAACTTCTGTGTTGTAAACAGGAATAGTTAAATAGGAATCTTTTGTTTTTGTATTGTACGGTACATAAAATTGTATGGACATAAAGAACAAAAACAAGAAAGTTTGGAAGTTTGACCAAGAGTAACAGTATGTAGATATCCATGTTGTTTAGATTTAGATGATAGGTATATTTATCCATAGGTATTTCATATTACTTAATAAATCCTTGTTTAGACCATGTAGGTCATGCTTTCTTAGTACCCAACAAGCTGATTGTTCAAAAGTGTTAGAATAATGGATTAAAACCAGACGTGCCTTTAAATTGTTCAGATAAAGGGAAATTATCAAGGTTTATTAAGATTTTGCATTTTAGTTTCTTCAGAAAGTCAGTTTGTTGTGCAGCTATAAAGCATTATATTTAGTTATTGTTGTCAGATGTAAATTGAGTTTCATTATCAAGATGGCAGGTTGTTTTGGATAAGTGTTTGTTTCTTGCCCATCTGAAATGCTTTGTGCAATTATTATTTTGTTAAATCTGATTTTTTGTTGCATTTTTTGCGGCATTTTCTTGGTGCTTTTGTATTTTTTTTATAAACTTTGGAAGAATTTAACCTGATTACGTGTAAATTTATGTGTAGTTAAAACCCTCCATGTACATAGGAGCCATGCATATGACACATTGAATAACCACATGTCAATAGTTATGTCTCCCCCTCTCTGGGGGAGACATATTGTTTTTGCCCTGTCCGTCAGTCCGGTAGTCAGTCAGTCCGTCCGTACGTCACACTTCGTTTCCGATCGATAACTGGAAAACCGCATGACCTAGGATCACCAAACTTGGTAGGGAGGTTGGTCGTGAGGTGTAGAGGATCCCTATTGTTTTTGGGGTCACTAGGTCAAAGGTCAAGGTCGCGGCGACCCCCAATATTAAACATTTCTGCTCAAAATCTTGAGAACGGTTTGACCTAGGTTCACCAAACTTGGTAGGGAGGTTGGTCATGAGGTGTAGAAGATCCCTATTGTTTTTGGGGTCACTAGGTCAAAGGTCAAGGTCGCGGCGACCCCCAATGTAAAAAACATTTCCGCTCAATATCTTGAGAATGGTTTGACCTAGGTTCACCAAACTTGGTAGGGAGGTTGATCATGAGGTTTAGAAAACTCCTATATTTTGGGGGGTCACAAGGTCAAAGGTCAACGTCGCTGTGACCTCTAATGTAAAAAAATATTTCCGTGCAATATCAGGAGAATGCTTTGATCTAGGTTCACCAAACTTTGAAGTGAGGTTGGTCATGATGTCTAGTTGGTATGCTGGTAGGTCATGACTAGTAGATGACTCCTATTGATTTTGTGATCTGTAGGTCATAGGTCAAGGTCGCAGTAAACTTGAGGTGAAAACACAGTTTCCGCTCAATAACTAAAGATCCTTTGGGTCCAGGAACTTCATACTTGGTATACTATTTGTTCATGGCTAGTAATTGACCCCTATTGATTTTGAGATCAAAAGGTCAAAGGTGAAGGTCGCCATGACCTTGAGGTGAAGAAACGGTTACTAAAGTAACTAAAGAAGGCTTGCACCCAGGAACTTCATACTTGGTATGCAAGTTGGTCATGTAGATGACCCCTATTGATTTTGTGATCAGTTGGTCAAAGGTCAAGGTCACGATGACTTTGAGCTGAAAAATGGTTTCTGATCAAATAATTGAATAACAATTGCGCCCATGCACTTCATACAATACAAACTTCATTTACATTTTCCAAGATTAATCAACAACACTTTCTTCTCTTCACTATTTGATACGGGTGAATAAACCAAACTTCACTGTTGGTTCGTCTTCCGTCCAGAATTACAAATTTTATGTCCATCATTTATTTTTTCTCAGCTACGACCACACAATAGGGGAGACAAGCGCTTTTTCAAAAAAGCAATCTCTAGTTAGGAAACTTGTTACACATATCATCAGTGTACTTTTTTTTGGTCAAAATAGCACATGCTTTCATGATCTGGTTGTTTCACTTCAAAACATTAGTCATACACTTAGGAAAACTAAATTGGAGTGATCTACAGTCTTTAAATTTTGGCATCTCATTAATTTGGTAGTGTAAAGTATCTTATTGAAAGAAATCACTTAATTTTAATATAAGAAGATTTATGACAAAAAGAACATTCCATGAATCATAAAAAATTCCAGACTTTATTATTCGTTTATGACATCAGACTGGTACAAAAGTTTCCCACCATTTATGCAAAACTGATACTGGTAGTTGAACCATGGAACCACAGACGTTTAAATAGTTTGCCTTGATTTAAAAACAAATGCATTTCAGTAAATTAAAATGGTTCCTTTTTGCCAACTAGTAGAATTGGTAGATTATCCGTAGCAGGTGCTAATGATTTGAGATTGTTATGTGCTGCCCCACCATACCAAGTGTTCGCTGCTGCTTTTATGATTTTATACCTCATTAGTGTTCTGGCAATTTTTTGGGCCAGTTTCATACTCTGAATGGCATTATGAAGTCTGAGAACCATTTTATTTCCAAAGAGCTCTTCAGTTCGTTTTCTATAAACTTTCTTTGGAACAAGCAAGCTGGTTCACAAGAATCTAGTATAAATCCCATGTTTCTTGAAGTTTTCCTATGATAAAAATGAAAGTTGTTGAGAACAATTGTTTATGGGTTCCAGACCCATGTTAGTGATTTATTGAAATGCATGTTGACAAGATGTTTCAGACATATTTTAAATTTATTATTTTATAGGTTGTCTTATATGTAATTATTCTGTATTTCTTTAGAAAATAAGTTTATGTGATGAAGAAGCTTTTGTATGGTAGCTTTTGTATCAGATTAATTTTGCTTACATTGTTTTCACTTTTTGTAACCTTTTAACCATTTGTATTCATTCGCACTTGGTGAGAGATGTCATATCATATTCTAGCTTCATAATAAATTGACTCATTGTATAAATTTGTTTTTTTTGTTTAATTGTCCCACATTAAGGAGATATAAGATTATTGTTGGAAATGATGGGGGGGGGGGGAAAACACAGAAAATTCATTAAGCAGGAATGGTGATATTTAATGCTACTCATTAAGTTTCATTGATTTTAAGCTGATAGGTGCTGAGAAGTAGCCTGGACATAAATGGATCAATATCACACGACAGTATATAAAAATTAATTAATGAACTTGCATCTCGTAAGTAAAGCTTCCCATAAAGTTCCATTGAATTCAATCAAGCCAGTTATTGCTGAAAAATAGCCCTGACAGGAATAGTGGAACGAACTGGTCCTATACCATACTATATAGAAAATAGGGTTGTAACTCCTAACAAAAAACAGAGTCGGAAACTGCTTATTTCTTCTCTTTTTAGTGAAGCTTCCCAAAACATTTCATTGAATAGTCAGTGGTTGCCAAGAGATAGGCAGGCCACAAAAAGTGGTATTGATGGAAAAGGCAGCGACTTCTCATACTTAACAAGAATTGGAAAATTGCATATCCTAGCAGTACTGTTCAAAATAACCTGAACAAAAGCACTGTAGAGTGAAAGCAAACTTTCATTTTTTGTTTTTCAGTAACTGTTGAACAATTGGCATAATTCAACAATTATAAGTCACAATAATTTGCTTTTAGCCTGTTATCCGTCGTCAACAGTTTCCTTCTAACAACTTTTCTTCATAAACCACTTGGACAATCTTACACTCTCGGCCATGGAAGATACTTATAATATATAGATGTCTTTATTGAAAACTGTGAAAAACTTTTTTAAAGCAACCATTGACCCAATTATAAAAAAGAGTCACAGAAATGTGCCTTAGGCAACCATATATCAAATTCCTTCACCACATTGTGATTAATAAAAAAAAACATGGCCGTCAGGGGCGGGCTTAGCTATTACTATATGTCTATATTACCAACACCTATTGTAAATCATGATACTACAAACAGCATTTCTGTGCATTGTTTCCTCCTTTATTTGCTTATTTGACACCAGGGGCACTCAACTATTAATTTTTGTAATCCTGCAACTGAATCTTAATCAATTTAAAGTGCATTACCGAATTCGTCTCTGGTCCGATATTTTCGGCCTGAAATGGACTTGTGAAAAACTGATAAGATCCTAATAGCATAGAAAGGACGCAGGCAATTTTTTAGACGATAATCTGGGGTAAAAAAGTGTGTCCTATGTATAGTATAATACAGTATATCTGCAATGCCAGATATTTTCTGAGTGGTGTCCTAGTCCTGAAAATAGTCACCATGCATTACTTAGACCAGAGAAATTTCACAATCCTTTTAACTGTGATTAGTGTTCACTTAAAAAGTAATCATGGAAAGTGTATCTAAACTTATAAATATATATGTAATGGCCTGATTTCAATATAATTACACAGAAATGTTCCTAATGTGACCCTTTAATCAAAATTATTTTTATTTATCTTTTTATATATATATATATATATATATATCAGGGCTTTTAAAAACCGGCAATTTGCCGGTCTTTTTTCTGATTTTGACCAAGCCAGACCGATTTCAGTTTCAAAAGGTGTCAAAAATATATACCGTATGTATATATAAAAGATAAATAAAAATATTGTATCATATTAAGGAGAAGTGCATTGCATAGACACATTCGCTGGCATATTTTGAGTGGATGCCTTGTGTTCATTTTCATACTTTTTTTTAGGGATGCAAACGAATATTCAATCAAATGTATCGTATTTGAACGTCAAAATTGGTATTCGAATATTCAATTTTTTTGTTGGTGAATAAATAGAATAATAATTATTTTGCCCACAACTCTATTGTTGTGTATTCAGTTCGTTTGTCTTGTTTTTACAACTATTGGCCCATAATGCCAAAGGTGTGAATGAGATGACAATACGTCACATGAAACATGCGTCATATGTCATTTAGGGACATATCGTCTGGTACTATAAAAATGTCCCTTCTATGTTTTTAATATTTCACTGTTAAACAAGTGACAATATAGTTTTCAATCATTTTCAGTAAATTTAAATGCCTTTGCCGATTTAGGATTTAAGAAATCAGCCTTCACTCCAATGTGTTGTCTTCTGTGCAATATTGCTCAAATTGCAAATCAATGACTTTTCCATAGTTACATTAAGTAGAGGGCAATCCCAGAATGAGGCTGTTCGTCCTACGGAAAGACCTTCCATTTGCGCATAACACCATTTGACAAGCAACATATACTTTCACATTGTTTACAAATATCAAGGCAGTGAAATTAAAATAATTTAATTCTTTTTTGTTTCTTTTTCCTTTTTTTTTCAAAATTGGGAATTCCAGAGGCCAATTTATGAGATCAGGGTCTGCCGCGCGTACTGGCTGCAATGAAGTAGGGTTAAAATTCCCCAGCCATTACTTTAGCGAATAATATTAATAGTTTACTATTAACTTCTAAACTATGTATTTTGGTAATCGAATATTTGATCAAAAGAATTACCGAATATTCAAATATCAGTTTTGCCATTCATTTGTTTCCCTACTTTTTTTTGTGCGTAGCATTACTCCCAAAGTATTTAAGGTATTGACATCAATTTTCAAATGCAGCACGTGAACCATACATCTGGCTGCAATTTGTTTTTAGTTATTCCCCTTTGTTCATATTCAGATAGATCTTATTGACAAGAAGAGCACAGTGACCAAAAATCTGGATTATCCTATTTATAAATAAACACAAATATGACATTTAATGATCTCTGTCTTTGAATCATATCACATTTAAACAACACAACTGATCTTCATCAAACTTGGTTACAATTTAGATGAACCATACACCTGGTCCAAATTTCAATGCTGTAACTTCAATGTTATTTACGTTTGCTTTTAATACAAACAATAATGATAAAAATAGGCCATGCCTCTGGCAGCCACGTCTTATTTCAGGTTTTGTTTTAGCAGATTTTATAAATGGTAAACTTCTGATTGTTTCTTGCAAATTGCTTTAAATTCAGACTGGTTTTGAGGAGGACCATTGAAGTCTCATCTAAAAACAAGAGCACCGCGAAACGGAGCATTATACGCCCGAAGAAGATTCGGCTTGAGGTCCTTTTAATGTAGTGATGATTTGTATAAAGTTATTTGAAAATCGCTTTATTAGTTACCAAGTTATGGCCCGGACACGGAATTGCTAACGGACGAGTTACAAAGATGTGGCCCGGACACAGAATTGCTAACGCCCCCCCATGGTGATTCTAGTCTTGAGTTATGGCCTGGACATGGAATTGCTAACGTCCCCCCCATGGTGATTCTAGACTTTGAGGTATGGACCTGGAAATTGCATGTGACACATCCTTTTAATGTAGTGATGATTTGTATAAAGTTATTTGAAAATCACTTTATTAGTAACAAAGATGTGGCCCGGACACAGAATTGCTAACGGCCCCCCATGGTGATTCTAGTGTTTGAGGTATGGACCTGGAAATTGCGCGCGACACATCCTTTTAATGTAATGATGCTTTGTATAAAGTTATTTGAAAATGACTTTATTAGTGACCAAGTTGTGGCCCGGACACGGATTTGCTAACGCACCCCCATGGTGATTCTAGTCTTTGAGGTATGGACTGGAAATTGCGCGCGACACATCCTTTTAATGTAGTGATGATTTGTATAAAGTTATTTGAAAATCGCTTTATTAGTTACCAAGTTATGGCCCGGACACGGAATTGCTAACGGACGAGTAACAAAGATGTGGCCCGGAAACAAAATTGCTAACGCCCCCCCATGGTGATTCTAGTCTTTGAGTCTGGACCTGGAAATTGCGCGCGACACATCCTTTTAATGTAGTGATGATTTGTATAAAGTTATTTGAAAATCGCTTTATTAGTTGCCAAGTTATGGCCTGGACACGGAATTGCTAACGGACAAGTAACAAAGATGTGGCCCGGACACAGAATTGCTAACGCCCCCCATTGGTGATTCTAGTCTTTGAGTTATGGCCTGGACATGGAATTGCTAACGGACCCCCCCCCCCATGGTGATTCTAGACTTAGAGGTATGGACCTGGAAATTGCATGTGACACATCCTTTTAATGTAGTGATGATTTGTATAAAGTTATTTGAAAATCACTTTATTAGTAACAAAGATGTGGTCCGGACACAGAATTGCTAACGCCCCCCCATGGTGATTCTAGTGTTTGAGGTATGGACCTGGAAATTGCGCGCGACACATCCTTTTAATGTAATGATGCTTTGTATAAAGTTATTTGAAAATGACTTTATTAGTGACCAAGTTGTGGCCCGGACACGGATTTGCTAACGCACCCCCATGGTGATTCTAGTCTTTGAGGTATGGACCTGGAAATTGCGCGCGACACATCCTTTTAATGTAGTGATGATTTGTATAAAGTTATTTGAAAATCGCTTTATTAGTTACCAAGTTATGGCCCGGACACGGAATTGCTAACGCCCCCCCATGATGATTCTAGTCTTTGAGGTATGGACCTGGAAATTGCGTGCGACACATCCTTTTAATGTAATGATGCTTTGTATAAAGTTATTTGAAAATGACTTTATTAGTGACAAAGTTGTAACGCCCCCCCATGGTGATTCTAGTGTTTGAGGTATGGACCTGGAAATTGCGCGCGACACATCCTTTTAATGTAATGATGCTTTGTATAAAGTTATTTGAAAATGACTTTATTAGTGACAAAGTTGTGGCCCGGACACGGAATTGCTAACGCACCCCCATGGTGATTCTAGTCTTTGAGGTATGGACCTGGAAATTGCGCGCGACACATCCTTTTAATGAAGTGATGATTTGTATAAAGTTATTTGAAAATCGCTTTATTAGTTACCAATTTATGGCCGGATACGGAATTGCTAACGGACGAACAGACAGACAGACGATGGAGGCCATAACATAATACGACCCTTCGGGCGTATAAAAAAGGCCCTATGCTTTTGGTCAGATCAGGTTTCTTTTACGAAATATGATAAATGGTCACCAAAATTATTGTTCCTGTCAAACTGCTTTATATTCTGGCCATTTTGGTCGGAGAACCCTTTTATGGTTTCCAACATAGTCATGTTGGGAGAAATGCCATGCCCCTGAGACATTTTGGTTTCCATATAAGGCTCGTTTTAGCTATTACGATTAAGGGTCACCTAATGAACCTTTCTGTCAAATTATACTTTATTCTGCCTATTTTTGCTAAAAACCCATCATCACAGCAGGCATGACTAATGTCCTATGAAAATGTTGAAGGGTCTTATCCATGGTTTGTTAATGCACTAGTTAATTATTGTTTTTGAAATTCATTACAAAATATAGTGTGTAAAATCATACGAAGTATTAAAACTAAGAAACTGACGGCTGGAACCCTTCAACAAATGTTGATATATGCTCAAATATTGTCTTTGAAGTCCAAGATTTTGAAGAGTTAGTACCTGTAACCCGATTCAACAAAAGGCTGTATCCTGATTTGTTGAATGACATTATCAGGTGATGCTACCAATGTATCTGATTAAGGTTAAAGTATCCATCAGCTGACTATAAGTCATTGTGGGCAAGTGGATATGGTTTTATCTTAACGTTTTCTTGATGCTACCTGCGTGAGTTTGCTCCCCACTACAGCCAGATTGTTTAATACTTTGTTTTTTCTGCTATCTCAGTATCGAAGAGTAAAATAATAATTATAATATAAGTAAATTCAGATGTATTAGGCCATCATTTTTTTATTATCTGATTTACAAGATTTTTTTCAAAAATGTTGAGTCGAGGGGGCGAAATAAAAATAAAAATAAAAGCTGAAAAAGTGAGCAGTAGTACAAAAAAATAAAAATAAAAGTACCGAGAGGGAGCATAAATTTTATTTTCATTTATATCATTTTAAGCCCAAAATGCCTGTTTATAGAGCTATATATCATGTATATGCATGTTTTGTGTCCATAATAACCACAGAAATGTATAATAAAACACTATTTTACTTCACAACACAAATTTGCTCAATATATGCTTTATTTTCAAGTCTTGTAGATGGAAGCCAGATTAAGATTTGGAATGGATTAATAATTGAATTGTACAAAATAAATTGAATGAAGAAACATGTTTTGGCTTATTGTAACATGAACTTGTAAAACAAGAATGACATTTCAATGAAATACTCGCTAACATCAAGTTAAACAGCAGTCAAACAAATATTGCAAACTATTTGATTTTACTTAGGTTGTAATGCACTATTACCAATAGTGAATGGTAAACTTTCTCTTATTCATAACAACTCAAAATTAATGTTCTATGTAGCAGTTCAAGGTGACATAAAACATCAGCTATTTCAGATACAGTAAAACCTCCCTTAAAGACCACTTCAATAATAAGACCACCTCAAAATTAAGAACACAATGTTCAAGTCCATTTTCCAAATTTTGCTCTTCCATTTAACGTCGTTATTTAGGCCACCTCAATAATAAGATCAGTTGTAAAGGATCCCCAGAGTGGTCGCAAAGTGAGGTATACTGTATATTGTAAGTATTGTAGCAGTATAACTACAGACTTTGTGAAATAACATAATGACATCAAGTTCTCACAAAGTGGTCTACAATATCAACCAACAGATTGGTCATAAATGTTGACCACACATTCAATACATGCACAGTAAAGTATTTGACTTCATTTTAACATTTTAATAGACTGTCTAGATGGAAAACGGTTTTTAAACCTATTGAAACAAATATTGACGTCCAGATTTCAGCACTGTTGGAACAATTCATATACAAGTCCACCTTCCACAGTCTAATCTCTTATTACATGTTATAGAACTTACTACATATGCTTGCAAAATAAAAATCTTCACAAACAAACTAGTGTTTGTTAATATTTTAACTCAGACAAGCTAAAATGATGTTAGAAAATCATGTAGTCATAACAAGAGATGTACCAAAGCCTTACTATTGGTATTTTGACTAGAATAAACATTGTAACATATACATTTTGTCATTTTTTATTCATATTAACAAGATTCCCCTGGTATACTGAGGATATAACATTAAATGCTATCAGCAAAAATAATATATTCTCATTTTATATATACATGCATGCATATATATATATATATATATTTATTTATTGTGCTAATGGCCACCGGCCTATACACAGACATATGTACATATACAAAGAATCATGGTCAGTGTTTATACTAATATACATACATTGTACAACAAAAGCTTTTCACAAAAGAAGTTTGTAAAAACAATATTCATATGACACATGACTAAACATTATCAAATTCTAATATGGCAATTACCGTACATGTACCATAAGTTTACATTACTGTTGCATTGTCATATTCAAACCTTCGTTCTAAGTATTTGTCAGATTACTATATCACACATCCAACATACAAAAAATTAATTATTTGATGTCTTGTCCAAATATAGTTACTATGAGAGGATTAGCTATTCACTCAATATAATGGGAGTTAATTCTGTTAAAACGGTAAAGAATAGCTAATTTAGGTTATGTGGACAAATGAAATTGAGTCTATGTCACCACAGTGAGCACGACAGATTCTGCTCTAGCTTGACAAATACTTGGTTCGATTACGTGCCTGGAAATAATTTTTAAAATATACAATAATACATTATAGATCAATATAATGATTATAATCAGTTACATTTACATGAAAATGACATGGCAATCAGTAGACCCATGCTCAATTCCCGGTAGCGCCATTGACCGATTTTTTTGTGGTCTTCAAAAAATGACTTTTCCAAAAACATTCAATCATTGGTAAGTTGGAAAATCTTTCAGTTGAGAAGAAACCTAAACATTCTGTAGTTGCTTCAATACTGTATGAATTGTGGATTGGTTTTGTTTGAAATGTAATGCAAT
This sequence comes from Mya arenaria, assembly GCF_026914265.1. Classification (NCBI taxonomy): domain Eukaryota; kingdom Metazoa; phylum Mollusca; class Bivalvia; order Myida; family Myidae; genus Mya; species Mya arenaria. The sequence goes on from NC_069124.1 coordinate 79,487,612, forward strand.
GCCATGCATCCCATTGATCAGTTGTTTCAATTACTCGTGATACCAAGCTCCAAAGTCACCAAGTGAAATGTACCAAAAAGAAGAGACAATATGTTAACAAACGTCTCTAGACTGCCTGCATGGTGCATTAAACTCTACAGTACAGTTGATGTAAATTTATTATTGTAACTGCGCCACCATCTTTTGCTTGTGGTCTAGACAGCATTAATTGCACGTGACCCAAAAAGTGGGAAAGTAATGATGTCATCACAGTTAGTGCGTAAATCCAAATCACAAGTCAAAATCTGTCATGAAGTTTGATAAACATGTAAATAGAAACAGTTTTACTTCAAATGGCTCCATCATCTTCTTTGATATGTTTTTTTTTAAATTAAAAATGAATCCATTCAAATGTCCGTAAACTCGTCACTTTAAATAATGTTATTCATAGCCCATCGGTATTGAGGGTCATCAGTACCGTATATTCATCTCACTCTCAGCCTAACTCGCATTAATTTGGGGAAATATTAACCGAGTCGTTGCATCATTGTTAATCCCGACAATAAATTGCGTTTTGTAAAAAGTTTCAACTGGAATATTTCTCTAAATGAAAAGGCGTGTATTTTTTAAATTCAATTACCCGAAATCATTCAGAACCCAAAACGGCGTGTTTAAATCCGTGTCCGCATCATCCCCGGCCGCACGCTCGATATGGACGTCTTTGTCTACTAAATAAGCAGATGCGAACTCCGACAACGATTGGTTAAGGTTGATGGCCTGGATTGTCGATGTTTCTGTTTTGTTGAGGATTGTTTTCACTTTAAAATAACAAGTAGCTGACGATGCCGCCATTGCAGACGATATTCAGAGTCACCTCCCTTGATGGTTATACTAAAACACGGCATCGATGCTCGAAATGCGGATATGTTTTGCGAATTCGTTAAAACTAGTCGAAGAATGCATTTTTTCTTTCTTTTGAAGCACAGTTGATGGACGAAAAACTTAACGTGTAATTGGCAGACAATCAAGTTAGAATTTTTGCAACATTATGCACAGGGCCTATGTTTAGCACAGAGCGTCGTGGAATAGACGAGTTCAGGCTCCGGGCTTTACCACATCCTCACCGCAATCGAATCTCCTCGGCTAACAAGCTGCAATGTTATCTGTGTAACGGAGTCGTTCGGAAATTTCCGTGGGTTGTCGACAATGACGTCGCCGTAGCAGCTCGGCGATCACAAAGCTGTAGAGAATGTCGATGGATAGCCGAATGTCAGCTTCCAATCACCAGTGAAACCCGTGATATAGGTTTAATACTCGGAAATGAAGTCTGCGAGTTGTTTTTTTAATGATCATGTAAAGCTAATTTAATTTTTCCAAGAAGTTATTTTATTTTATTTGCTCCCAATTTTTCGGGTCGGCGGGCAAAGTAAAAATAAAACAGTTGATGATCTCTTTTATTTTTATTTCATTCTAGCAAAAACTTGGGTCGGCGGGTTTGTAAATCAGATTATTAAAAAATGATGGCCTTACTGGGAAAGCTTATTGTTGGTGCCAAAACATGAGCGAGTCTCTTTTATGCAGTACAATGTATTTTGAAAATCTCCAACAAATTGACAATAACAATTTTACCCTACCGGCCCTCTTGTTTTGTAAACCTTTTTAAAGCAAATAAAAACAACACCTATGTTTTACACATTTACTTCTAAACAGCCATTTTTACAGAATAACATAAAAAACTAAAATATAATTAAAATAAATCACAGTCATTTGCATACATTTATATAATATGAAGAAATGTAAGATATCAGATACCTGTTATAAATATAAACATTTTAAATTATCTTTAGGCAATTTCATATCTAAATGAGTGAATCTGCACTTCTAAATGCATTCACCTCTTCATGCAGTTAATAAAATGTGGCACATTCCTTACTACGAATACACTTATATCCTGGACACCAATATTGAGCCTGTGTCACACATTGTTCAGTTTTCTGTTTGCCAAGGCTTCTCGGATCTGTCTATCCAGCTCTGCTATAATCTTGTCTTGTGTGTTGTACACGCCTGTGCGGAGCAGTGTGTCTCGCTCCTCTATAAGACGGGATATGTGTTCCTCCACCCTGTCCATGTCCCCGCAGTCCACCCCACTCTTCACCCCCACTGTCTCCCGTGGTGACATCCCGTCACCCTTCAACCGATCTTCCTCCATCAGCTTCAACCTGCAGCATCAAAAACATGACTTGAAATATGAACCGAAAACAAGTATTCACACTTTGACAAGATCTTATGTTAGCCATTTAGTACTATGAATACAGTGAAAAACTAGAGTGTCATGGACACAAACACTTGTTTGGTGGGGGGTACTTGTAAGAAAAGGGAGCATAACTTGATAACCATTTGAGTCATAGTAATAGGACTATTGTACATACTTGTTCAGTTCATGCTTGATGTCTTCCAGCTCCTGTTTATCTGTGTTCACCACATCCTTTTCCTCAGCAGCCAGGTAACGAAGACGCATGTGCTCCAACTCCTGATATTACACAATAATATTCTAGCATTATTATGTCAAAAGTACCTCAAATATATCCCCTGCCAAAAAGGATATGGTTATGTTAGGTGTGTGTGTGCATTTGGGAAAACTTTCCCGGAGCATAACGTAACTCAAACTTTATATTCAGATAGATCTAATTTAGAAAAACAGCAGTGCTCAGGAACCATATCTCTTGCTGCAGTATTTTTTTAATAATTGCACTTTGTTAATTTTCATACTTATTTTTTTGTCCGGAGTATACGCTGAAAAGTCTTTGAGGTATTGACTTTAAACGTCTTAAAAAGATAGATGTTATTGAGGAAAAGTGCAATGCACAAGAACCATCTCTCTGCGTACAATAAGTTTTTAATCATTGCTCTGTGTTAATTTTCATACTTATTTTTTATTCAGAGCACTTGAAAAGTTTTCCACATATTGACTTCACAAACTTCATATACAGATACTGAGATAGAATTCATTAATGAGAAGTGCAGAGCAAAGGGACCTATTTCTCTAGATGCAGTATTTTTTTAGTTATTGTCCTTTGTTAATTTTCATACTCATTTTTGTCCAGAGCATAATATGAAAAGTATTGACTTCAAACTTCATATACAGGTTAATCTTATTTAGTAGAAGTGCAGTGCACAATAGCCATAACTCTTGGTGCTTTTTATATTATTGCCCTTGATTTTCATACATTTTTTTGTCCAGAGCTTAACTTGAAGTCTTAATGGTATTGACTTCAAACCTTATTTACAGATAAATTTCATTGAAAAGAACAGCAGTGCACATGAACCATAACTTTGGCCGCAGTATTTTTTTTTAGTTGTTGCCCTTTAATAATTTTCATTGTTATCCTTTGTTGTAAGGCAAAGTTGATACTGTTTTTATTCGGCAGGGGATATAGGGATATATTATACCTTACATAAATGTGTCCTGTATATGTACACATGAAGTCGATCCAACCATATATCAGTGTATTTTAATCAAAACCCAGTTTTATGACGTCAGCGGTCCATATCATATTTTTGGCCGGACCTCGCAAAAAAATTATATGGACAGTTGACTTCATAAAATGGCAAGTACGACTTGCGATTTTCACAACGGCGAACAATTGTCACAATTGAACATTAATTGCTTTGTGCAATGAAATACATTAATAGCGCTTTCAAAATATTGAATAGTAATATGAAATGTTTGGTATAATATAAGGAATATAACACACGACTTAGGGCCATATGGCATTATAAGGACCAGCCAGTCAGCCCCTGAAGGTGAATTGACCTCAGCTTACGCCTCGGTCCATATACACCTTCGTTGGCTGACTGGCCGGTCCTTATAATGTCATATGGCCCTCAGTGGTATGTTATATTTCTTAAATGGTTGCCTGTGACTGCTAATGTTATCTTTATAAACATTCATATTTCAAAAATTCATTCTTATTTCATTGTACATTACCAGGTAACTGTTAACTTGAGCTTGCAATTAATCAACTTAACATGTCCACAAGTCCTTAACTTACTTTATTTTAATTATTATGATTACTGTAAAACTGTTGGTCACAGATCGATTTTTCCTCATGGCTTCTACCTCATTATACTTCTGTTTTCGAAATCATTATGCTATCTGAATATACTGTGCAAAGCAAAACTATGAACAACATATACAGTCAAAATCTTTACCTGTTGTTGTTTAACGAGACTGGCCTTGGCCTGAGCCTGCTCCTTCTGTTTAAGCCTGGCCAGCTCCTTGAGCGCCCGGCCCCATTGCTGCTTGTAGTGGAGCTTAGATTTGGTCACTGCATCCATCTTACGCTCCAACTCAACCTGAGGCAAATAGCAGATATGCCACTTAAGGCTACAGAGTAAATAGAAGCTACTTAAAATGAATTATCAAATATGTGGCTGGACTCAGAAAGGTCAAACAACCTCACAACCTACCCAAATTTGTTGGTCCCTACACAAATTTTTTGATACTGTTACTTATTTTATCCTTTTAGGATACATTTTCAGTAGTTTCTTGCACAGGAAATGTACTCAACTTAAGTCATGAGACAGGGATTTCAGTGTGAAATGATATTATCACAAAACTACTTATCCCCACCAACCCAGTTAAATCAGAAACAAATATTCATTTTACTTATACCTTACACTACAACCAAACTATGCCTCTATATTTCACCTTCTCGAGAGTAAGGAGGTTAATCTCTGACTGAAGTCGCACTTCAGGCTTTGTGTTAAGCTCCTCCTTGTACACTGTAAAGTCCTTCTCAACCTTTGCCTTCCGCTTCTCAGCCTCTGTCAACTGGAATAGCCACAAATATGGGTTTAGCACAAACTTCAATCAACTTTGTCAAATAATAAATCAGGAACCGTTTGTTCTAAACTGTATAACAACTTTTATTACAGTGTTAAACATTTGTGTTAAACATAATCCTGTCAGTTTTCCATATAAACGGCTCATAATAAAAGACAACAATTGCAATACTGACAAATAGAAGTATCAATAACATCAAGCCAGAGTGTAATTTCACCCTCCTCCCCATCAAAAACTGAATGTGAGACAATCATAAACAACAATAAAATTTTACCTCATCTTTATATCTTTGAATCAAACTCTCCAGTTCCTTGCTTTTACCCCTGAAACAATGAAAGTTATCATAGAATAAAAGTGGAATCAGCCTTTAAAAAATAAATTTAACATTACAAATATCTTCTATCTTCTCATAAAAAAGGAAGTACAACTATTAAGCTTTTTCTATGAAATGTGTCACTTTTCAAAGTCACATTGAATAGTCATACTTTTCAAGGTCTACGAGGTGATCACAGTCATCCTTCATACGTCGTGAGGCTTCCTTCATCTCCTGGAGCTTTCGGTCGTGGTCACGCTGTAGGTCTGCCTTCAATCGCATCACCTAAACACACAACATTACAAAATTGAATGCGAGGAAATTGTGTACTTTTATCTATATTTAGAAGGCCTATAGAATGAATATCAGTATTTTAAATTAATTCTTAAATCTTTTGAATTCTATGCATTATTGGACTTTTGTAAGATATTTCTTTACTAAACTTGTTTTTAACTCCTAGTACCAATACCATCAATTAAAACAGGAGTTGTGTTGTTTAATAGTACCTCCTGTTCATTTGCTGCAAGCTGTTTTTCACGTTTCTCAAGGTCGAGCAAGGTCTTCCTCAGCTGCTCCTCCAACTGTGCATACTCTGTCAACTACAATACATTATACAGGGCTGGCATAAACACACCAGTCTTTTGTACAAGAAACAAAGACAGTTTGCCCACTTAATGTCATACAGTCATATTCATGATGTTGAGAGAGCAAACAGATCGACTGTATAAGAACAAAATTAAATCAACAAAAATATGCAATTAATACTGTAAATGTTATGGATGCATAAAAATGCTTGCTGTTTGATAACCTGACAAATATTGTCAATAATGGCGGACATTGTAAATACCTTTTTCTTCATGAGTAGTTCCCTCTCGCGGTCCCGTTTCTTCCACTCCTCAGCCAAAGCCTTCATGTACATCATCTCCTTCTGCTTCAACTACAACACAAACTCCCATTATCATACATACAGTAGCTTTATACTACATGCATTTTCATACTAAAAATGGAAGAACAACCATTTTACTGTTTTTACATGATTGAAGTTAGCTGAATTTCAAGCTGAATTTCAACACAAATTCCAGAGAAAAAAATAACTTCAGGTCATGAACAACTACTGTGTAATTACCTGATTTTCAAAGACATGTTCCTGTTCCTCCTTCCACATCTCAAGTTCAAGAGCGGCCTTGTATTCTTCTGTCTCCCTTGGTGATTGTGTCGGCGGCTGGTTCTCTGCTATACCCATTGTCTATACGGATAGAAATATTAAAATAATTAGTTTAGATTTCAAACTCAAATTGAAATAATATTTAATCCTGCTGTACCTAATCCTATATTTGACAATCTTGTTCAGGTCTGTAATTAATCAATTAACAAAATATCAATAATTAATAACAGATAACTTTTTCAATACATCAGACGATACATAAACATGTTAAGAAGCTAAACTGTAGTGCCTGTTTAAGGAATAAATGTCTTAGTATCGCAATCGTTAACAGATGAACCGTGAACTTTCTTTGGGATAGACCTACTGCAATGGTGAAAAATAACAATTCCAAAGCACTTTAATGTAGAATAAAAGCAGATGTCGGCACATGGACCAATCATAAACTTGTTTTTGTAAGATCAAAGGGATTCCAAAGTGAATAGAAAGATGCCTTTGTATAAGGGAGCATAGAAGGAGTGTTTATATCATACAATGGTCTCCTGCCAATCATTCTAATCTTGTCAACATCAATTGGCGATGGCCTTACCCCTGATGACTCTGGTTTGGCAACCACAATCTGCTGTGTACTAATGGGACCCCAGTCCTCGAGACTTAACACGAATGATATCTCACCAATAGGCTTCCCAGGGCTGAAACAAACATGACTCTACTTTTTGAACTTGTTTAAAAATAAGAAAATTATAAAGATACATGTATGAAGTCTTCGGGACCTAGATTAAAAGTTTTGTTTGACAATTCAAACGAACAATTATAAGAATATTCACAGCATTCACATATAATTGGTGCCATAAAAATTTAGTAATGGAGATTGTAATGTCCACTACACATAACCAACATGTTGCTTTTTGTTTGAATGATTGTTTTCAGTATACATGTATGTTAAATTTCTGTTTAATAAAATGACAAACAAGCGCTAATTATGCCACATTATCACCTCAATGGGCAAGCCAAGCCGATGACTGCTATTCAGGATTTCAGTTTTTGAATTAGAAATAAAAATTGATAAATCTGTGTGAAGTATTGAATCGGTACTATAATTTTGACAATGAAATGGCAATTAATTGAAGATGAAACATATGATGGAAGTCTAATTAAGCAAAGAAGAAAAGAAATCGTCACCAAATAAAAAAAATTGTAACAAGGATAAGTTCAGATAAACAGTGTTTGGATTAACGGTGTTTAAATGTTCAATGTTTAAAACAGATTTTTCAAAATAAAACAATTGAAAAGTGATGGCATGTTAACTGACCTTTCATTAGATATGGCTGGTACTTTATTGCTGTACAACTGTTTCCAGCCACTGCTTCCAGACTGGTTCTGAAAATATATATTCATTGAACAATCTAAATATATAGTGAACCAAACTGTTTTCAGAATGTTTTAGAAATCACACTTCTTAAAAATACATGTACAACTACAAGTGGCAAAGGCACATATTTGTTGAAGTTCATTGTATCACTACACTCATTCACAGATTTCAACTTGTCCCAGTTACTCATGGCAATTTAAATTTTCGAATAACTTCTACTCACCATTTGTTTTGTTTTCTCTGCAACAATGACATCAGCGAGGGGAAGGCGGGCTGCTCCGAGGAACACGTCCTTGGATAGCTGTCTGTCTCTGTTCCACAACTCTACCATCAAAGGCACCCTGATATTGTAAAATAGAAGATGTTGACATGTGAAACATGTGCATGCATACATGTACAAGTTTAAAGGATATATATTGCATATATATTGATCACAATAGTTTTTGTAATGCGCGTGTGTGTGACGTATGTGTGATTATTGATATGTGTGTGTAATGTGTGCGTAATGTGTGTTTGTGATTTGTGTAATATGTGTGTGTGATGTGCTAGTGATGTATGTGTGAACTTTATGATATGTGTTATGTGTGTGTAATGTATGTGTGAACATTGTGATGTGTGTGTAATGTATGTGAACATTGTGATGTGTGCGTAATGTATGTGTGAACTTTATGATATGTGTTATGTGTGTGTAATGTATATGTGAACATTGTGATGTGTGTGTAATGTGTTTGTGATGTGTGTTATTGTGTTTGTAGTTGTGTGACTCACCTGAGGAATGTCTCCTGGAGTTGCTGCATGTTGCAGGCGAAATCAAAAGCACAGAAGGACTGGGGCAGGAGAACCTCCATTCCCTTCCGTATCTCAACAGGAGGGTGGGTCAGGATAGGGGCTGCACTCCCGAAGAATGGATAGGTGTACCTGGAAAGAAATCTCACATTTGCAAGTACATGTATTTTAGAGAAATAAACAATTTTAACCCAAACATTTCAAAAAAATATTTTGTATACCTGTAGTCTACATACATGTACAACTTGGTTAATAGTGATAAATTATTTTCACAAGTATTAAAGTTCAACTGAGTTTAGTTTCAATGCTAATTATAAACACTTGTTAATGTCCTAACCTCAAGAAGACATGTTGTGTGTTGCTGTTATCAAGACTGCGGACACTACGAAGGTCTATGGAGAAGGCAAAGTGGTGGCTCTGTGGGGGTATGGCCACATGGTGCTGGGTGGTGGACGTTGAGTCAGACAGGTGTGGAACCGGGCCTCCAGGGCTTGCCCCAGTTTGGGCTCCTCTACTAGCAGGCTTCATTACTTCTGTCTGGTCTGGATCCTTGGATTTCTTTTGAGCTGCAAATGTTTTTATTTTGCAAAATTAGCTGAAGACGAGTCCTTTGTAATTAACAAAGCAAAAAGTAACTTTATGTTTTTAAAATACATTAGAAGTAATATTCGATGTATCAATTCCTATTCAAAATAAAAAAAATACTAAAAAAAACACACGCAGCAGTAAAAAACAAAAGATAATGTCCCCCTTAATCTACAGACTTGATCTTTTAAACAATGCAGCACCTTTTTGTTTATCCTCCTCAATACTGCTGACATTGTCATGGGTGGCAACTTCGAAGTCATCCTCATACTCACTCGCCTCTGCCCCACCCCTCTGGAGTGTTGGAGACGAGGGACCCTGAGGCCTTTCTCCCTTCCCAGGGGATCTGTGTTCAGGGTGGGGTTGATGTTTATGGACTGGTGATCTAGGTGAGTGGGGGACAGATCGTATTGGGGAGGGTGCTCCTTCCTTCACAGGGCTCCGCATAGCCTGCAGTATATAGAACATTTAGGTTCTGTGTTGTTACAAAAATCAAACCAATACAATGAATAATTAATAATAATAACTAAAAAATGACCATAACAGCAAAAGAACCACCTACTATTGTTATTGTATAGTTGTATAGTATTCTATTCTATTTTCAAAAATAAAATCTTACTAAGCATGCAGCAAAAGAATATTGTTAAGAAAATAAAGATAAAAAGTTCTGATTGGCAATGCTAAGAGAAAACTCTAAATATTTGCAGCACTGACCATGTCTTCCTTACGGAGGACCACGGAGAGTCCAACAACTGGAGAAAGACCGCCCGGCACAGCCGACATCTGCTGCTTAGCTTTGTTTGGGGGAACCAGCTGGTAATGATTCAAATATTTATGTGATTGTTAGATATTAAGTGTTAAATGGAAAACACTGAAATAATCTCACTGCATGTATTCTGTTCTAGTTATTTTTACTTGCAAAACATAATATTCTAACTGATCAACTATTACATGTATGGTACCTCAAATGAACCTTCAACAGACACAGGTTTCATGTAGATCTCTGTGCTGTTTTTCTTTAACAAGGAATTAAGTGGGACCTCTGCTCTCCCTAGTGACTGGTCACCACAACACAGGTGAACCTGTACAGAAAAAAATGTCCATTTATGTGCATATTATACATGTATATCTTAAATATTGAGTATTTATTGATATTGAATGCAACAGAAGTTAAGAGGCTGTAATGAGAGAACTGAGTAAAATCTAATACGGTTAAACAAGATCTAATACAAGTAAATCTGTCCGTTTCCATGCACATGTAATTAAGATCTAAAATAAAAGATGAAGGTCATAAGTTTTAAGATCCGGAAATTGATGGTACAGATGTAACAGTATTTAGGCTAGTGTTATACCTGCAGTCCTGGTTGACTGCTAAAGAACATGCGGATGGCCTCTACACTGCTGCGTATGCGGACAGATGCTCTCTCTGCCGGGAATTGGGGGTTGATAAGGTCGTTAAACACCTCGTTTGTCACATCATTGCCAAACAAAGAGAAGTAGAAAAAGTATCCACCGCCTTGAGGTAACGCCATTGTGCTAGGTATAAGCTGCAGATGGATAACATTGTATAATTAAAATCATTCATAATGTTGAACAATGACTATTGTTGAAATATAAAAGAATATTTAAAGGCATAAATAAAAATTATATACAAAAGGGAAAAACATCAATGTTACCATATAGCGCTATTCTCTAAAGCCATAACAGCCAATCAGTGAAAACTTGTTCATAAAAGTTAAAAGGCTCATTGTATTTCTGGTCATAGTGTACCTGTGCAAGGTTGCTGGCAGTAGCTATGGTAACAGAAAGGACAAATTGATCTGCACATTGTTTCGGTGGCCCTAACTGATAGAACCCCTCCTCCTCATTTAACACAGGCTTTAACTGATTGGCATTCTTGTCTTTTAGGGGAGTCTCCTCTATCACTGAAATATAAAAGAAACAAGTTGTCAGAAATATTAATGTCTCAAAAGCTATAAAGCCATTTCATGTCTAGACAAAGTCTTAATGACTTCACATGTGTCACACAAGGGAATTATGTTTGGAGAAGCCAATTTTAGACTGTTTCATTTAAGAAATATAATAGCATGCAAAATCTTTGCAGGAGAATGAAATTTTTAGAGATAACATTTTAGGAACATTTTAGGAAAATTGCATGATTTCAAATGAATTTCCTTATCACTGTTCACAGCCATTGTTATATGAAATAGCAAAGGCTGCAGATGATTTTAAGGTTAAAAGGTTTAAGGTGATAAGACCTTGCTCAGTAAAATGCTTTGAAACCTTTACATCCTTACATCTCGCTGGTGCTTCCTTTGCCTTAAAACTTGTGTTTTCTTCTGTTGTTTTGTCTTCATCCAGATAAAGGCCAAGGCGAATTTCTGGTTTATTCTTTTGGTACTTTCCAAGCAAAAGTGGGTACCATTTAGATGTCTACAATATGGTATAGTAAAAAGAACATGAAACTATATAATATACACAAAGTAAACATTTTAAACATAAGAAAAACTTTCAATGAAAAACATGAGGGCCATGAATGATGATGGCTCTATATAGCTATATATCACTGCCATTTTGGATGAATTAGCCTTATGTGCCAATAAGATGTTATAAGATACTCTAAAACCTTTGACTGTTTGAGTAATATTCCAACTAATTTTCATGAGGATCCAAAGAATTATGCAGGTTTTATTGCGCAAATAAAGTTTTTCTAACATCCCTTTGACAGGGATGCTCCCTCATGGCACGTTGGTTACAAAAGCAAAGGCCATTATTTTGTCAATTCTCCAAAAAAGGTATATCAAAATTATGAGTCCCACAACTTAAGAACATCAAATATCTAGCTCAAAGAACACATGAGTGTATGACTATTAATTTTAAAATTATTGAGCAACACAAGTTCATGATTTGTGGTGTTCAGTTTCTCTGAGATGTGATTTAATGGCCTTGTGCTTGACCCAATATGACCCAAATCCTTGATACATCATCAAGACAATAATTCTGACCAAGTTTCACAAAGATTCAATGAAAAAGTAGCCTCATTTAACATTAACAAGATTTTGATAAGATTTGATTTGTTTTGACCCAAGATAACCCATTCTCAAAACTTTTTTTAAACTCCATCAAGATATTCCATCAGATCAAGTTTCACAAATACCAACGAAAAAAGCAGCTTTTATTGCATTAACAAGTTTTTCTTAAATTTTACCAAGCATTGAACCAAGATTTTGACCGAGGATGACCCAAATTCGAAAAATGTTTGAGATTGAATCAAGAAAATTATCTGTTCCTAAGTCAATCAAGGACCATTATTTGTATCTAGGATAATATGGAGTAATGTAACCTATTTCTTATGGAGTTATGTAAACTAATTGTGTGATGGTTTTGACTTCTAAACTTATGTGTTAAGGAATGAATTGCCGGGTTGATGTCATTATCGGGGTATGAACGCAATTGGGTTGGTCAATGTGTGTGAAGTCCAAAGGACTCCACGCATACTTTGACCAACCCAATTGCGTTCATATCCCCGATAATGACATCAACCCCGCAATTCATTCCTTATATTTACACCAATAGTTCATTATTTCATTCAAGAATTGTAAAAAAAATACTTCATTCTATTTAAGAAAACCTTTCAGTAACCCGTTCTTACCCATTCGGTAAATAGAACTTGACTATAACCGGAAACAGTTTTTTCAACTGACGTCACAATAACGCGGGAAAAGATCAACCTCTTGAAATCACTTTAAAACGTAAAATTGAAACACTTCTGGTACCAATATATTTAAAATATAATAAACTAACACTTTTAAAAATGTTGATCTATATTTTACGGGACCTGCAGACACAATACAACCAATAACAAGATCAATAGCTTTCATGTATATTGTTATGCAATGAATTACGATCCGAACATATCCGAAGATGTTGCGTTCATCGATTGATGAACGCAATTGCCGATAGGCAGTTCATTTAAGGAATGGAAGTTGAGGTGTAAATATTTATGTATGAAGTCAATTGAATGAAGGGTTTTGGAGGTTATAAATGAAATTGCCAACTTGTCAAAACTTTAACCGGACAGTAACTACGACACTGGGGCAAGTAGTATATAAAGTCCCCCTTATTCTTATGCTAGTCAAGCTTAAAAGCAGCTTAAATTGCATAAACATAATTCATTGTGGTTCTGACCAAGTCACCTAGATTTTGAACTAATTAAAACAAGGGATTAAAGCGGAAAATGCATTATAGTCCAATTTCAGAAGCATTTGTCTAAACTCTTGGACAGACAACCCACCTACCAAATAACTTACCCTTAGTACTGCTCAGGTAAGCTAATAAACCAAAGCTCAGTGTCAGTTCAATGAATTTAAGCTTAAGCATGTTTAAATGTTAATGTAGATTTTCAAAGGAAAAGTGACAAATATTTCTTAATCTTAAAAAAAAGCAGAATAAACATTATAACTTTTTGTATTATATCCTATATTTATGAATTATTTAATTAGACCAGTCACCTGTTTGTTGTGTGCAGATCTGAGGTCTAGCACGACATAGCCTATTGCCTCCTTGACAGATGTTGATGTGTCAAGAGCATAGCATTGGATCTTGATTGATGTCCTCTGAAGTCTGTGTTGTTGAAGGCCTTTCTTGTCCAGCTCCCAGGCAAGCTCCTGGGTAACGTCTGGATTTTCTACATGGTCTACAGGGTCTGTAGTTAACACTTCACCATCAAACTTAGCTTCAACAACTAGCTGGTGCCGTGGTCTTTTAGGAAATCTTCTTCCTGAAATGGAATAGAAATATATTATGGAAGACATACATGGATTGAAGAGACTATTAGACGTATGCTTATAAGTCAAATGTGAAATGATTTATCCTGCAATGTGATCTGGACCAGTTACTTCTTCTTCATCTGTGCATGTACTGGGCCCACTCTGAAGCATTATGGTATGGTGTGTATGTTGAAGACAATATAACAAGCAACATAGGCTCCATTGAGCTTTTTACACCGACTTAGATGTAAATTATTCAATACTGCATACACATTATCATTGTTGTCTTCAATTTTTTGTTGTAAACTGATATGAGCTTGTATCTGTAAACATTTCTGTTCCTAAACAAGCTAAAGTTGTCGATTTTATCGAATGAATGAATTATTGAAAAATGATTTTTATAATAATGCACGCACAACAGTTGATTATTTGGTTAATTTTGGATTAAAATGTACTGGAACACCTAGTTTTTTAACATTTCAGGTCAAATTACTCTACAAAAAGGATAAGACAGACCAGATGATTAGAATCCTATGTCAACAATGTGCGCAGTATATGTATATATGTGCCTTTATGTGGGCTATGTATGAGAATAAAAACCATTGGTACAATCAGTAAATATTTACCACATATATGTTGATAAACACCATGTGATTTTAGTCCAAATATTGTACGTTAACGGATTTTTTTACGATTTTTTATATTGCAAATCATTCATGAAGTTAGGGATTGGATAATATAACAAACTTGTCTACTATTTTATACCACATGTGATCTGTACATTTAGAACTTTAGCACAATGTATTGTTCATTATTCCAGCAATGGATCATGGCGCCTGTGACTGAGACATAACAAAATACGTTTAATTATTATAATGTGATTTAGAATCGCCCGAATGGCCATCAAGATATTTGACAGATCGTCAACTGTATCAAGAACAGACATGTTGTGACAATAAAATATTTATTCCATAAATAATCGAGGAAAATAAAATGCAAATACCTTCAAGAACGGCAACAACTACCAAAAATCTGCCTTTTTCCACCATTTCTTTTTAAATCAATACGGACAGACAGTGATAGGGCCCTTCTTTCATAGAATTAACTAGTTTGTTTTGAAAACAGCCGCCATACTTGACACGCCTCAGTGATTTCGTCTATAAAAACATAACTTCCGGTATAGGCTAACACCACGTACGGTCTTTTTCGAAATCGGTAAGTGCTAAAGGGAAGAAAACAATAATAGTCAGTTTAGCTTAATCCTGTTATAGGGGACTTAAGAAGTTTCGAGAAATTGGGGCCTGTTAATTAATTCGCAAATCGAATTACTTGACAGAATGGGTTGAACGGGCCTGATAATTAGAATCCGATGATAACAATGTGTGCAGTTTATGAGTATGTGCTTTTTAGTCGACTGAAAAATATCAACCATATACCAATGGATGAGAATTAAGACCATTGCTACAATCTGTAAATATTTACAAGCGATGTGTAAATCTGCATCTTTTGATCTGTACATTTAGCAATTTTAGTTGTATGATCTATTGTTTATTATTCCAGCCATGGAGCATGTTTCTGCGATTAAACATAACCAATTTAATTACTATAATGAGATTTATTTTGAAGACTTCCATCGCCCGAAATGCCATCAATATATTAAAAAGCATTTATTAAACATGATTCGGGTAGAAAAAAAGGGGAAAGTTTGTCACGCAAAGGTGATTTGGGTTGGAGGTTACAAACTCAAATTAAGTGCAGCCATTTCTATTCGTTATTAAAGTGAGAAAAGTCCCTCCTGTCGATATAAACTCGCAGCTGTTAATTCTGTTGGTGACCCATTAGTTGCATTACGGTTACAGTTAATGAACTAAAATATTGGTGTTTTACCTTTAATAGTAACTTTGCATTAGACTGTCATCGTTGTATGCTTATTTAGATAATCTAGGTTTATCTGAATAGGGCACTTTTATGGTTGTCATAAATAAGAGGCCATCCAGCTGATGCGACATACCAACCAATGTATCTTAAAGCTAGGTTTTTGAGATGAGCATGTTTATAAATGTGTGCTACATTAATAATCAATGTAAGATTTATGATACACTGAGCGTAACCAATACTGACACCAAACTTGACCAAACGACTAAAACAAAGTTCATTAAGTTGGTAAACGATCTCTAGCGATGCATACGTCTAACACATACATGTACCAATTATCTAGCCTAAGCTCTGTGTGTTCTTGTTACAGAAAACGAGTTTTATTATATCCTCTGTATTAAAAATGCATATACTCCACAGGAAGGAGTGGGTGCGTTTGTTGGGGCAGTTTAAACCAGGTTGGTACAACTTGAGCAAATTTTGTGCATAGTTGGCCTCTAGCTGATGCTACGTACCAAATATCTAAGCACTGTGCCTTTTTTGTTTCAGACACCCTCCCCGTGATATTTCGAAGAAAACGTCTCGTTTTTAGATTAGGGTTCAATAGTCGGTTGGTCGGGAAGATGGGTGTGGTTTTCGTCCAATTACGGTTGTTAGACAGAGTTGAGATGAATAGTGACGAAAATTGATGTGTCGGTAGGTAATGTAGAGACTGTTTGGTATTGATATCGGGGTCAGTATGGTCCAGATCGCCGTTACATATATATAGGACAATGGTTTCCGCTCAATAACTTAATGTGTAGTGATGGAACTTTGTCTTTTTGGGAAAATTGTTAAGCTCGGTTACCAGCATGAAAGTAAGATACGATAAAATTAAGATAGGCTTTTTCTGAGTCTGCAGTATGAACTCGTAGTTGAGACTTGGATTTGGTGAAATGGCGCAGTATATTTCTATTTTTATTACCTGGTAAAAAATATGGCTATGGCTTCCCTGTTATAATATGGAACTTAATGTATCATAAATTCTGTGACTTGGAACCACCAATGTCTGTATCAAATCATGAATTAGGTTTTTCACGTTGTTAATGGCTAATGTAAGAATAAGATTTTGCGTACAGTCCTGTTATCCTTGCTGAGATTGGTAGGAGTCTAGGGATTTTTTTCAAAATGTTTAGTACTAAGTATTGTAAGTTTGTGATTGTTTGTTTTTGTGTTCTGTGTAATTGGCGTTGACCCTGTGTCACTAAACGGGGTTTATGTTTAAATTTTCGACTACTGGACTTGCTTCTGTAGATTTTCATATAAATATTGCTATTTAAGTCTTATATTATGTGGATGGGAACAACTTCCTACCTTTTACACTAATACCCTATACAATTCATTCTTTCGAACAACCATTGATTTTGCAAAGCCAATTTTGTTTGTTCATAAAAACTAGTGAAATACCACAAGTTCTCAACGATATACATACATGTATAAGGAAAAAGGAAATGGTTTCCGAAAAGCCAAGAGTAGCGGAGCTGACCGGGGCATCAAAGAATTAAAGCAGCTACTGAAATACACGTTACAAAGCTAAACGGGCCTACTCCTACCGAAGAAATTATATCATTCATCAACAACAGAAAAGGGGGTCTCCCTGTGTCTCGCATAGTGGGCCCAAAGACCAAGTCCACAATCCTAATCGATAAGTTCAGTTCTGCCTTCAGCAGGAAATACCTGTCTTCTATGCCCTCTATGACATTTACCATCCATTTCAATGGTGTCCTGAAGCTGCCCCAAAACCTATACTCCTGTAAATAAGGCGCAAGGACCAGTCGCAATCATATCACGATTCCTAAGAGGTGCACAAATTAGATATTTCCCGTCTTCACGTACGCACACCCATGTTCTTCAAGTAATGCGAAAACTCACCTCCGTCTGCTACAGGACATTGTAAGAAGAGAAGCTATATGCTATCATCTTGCCTTTCACCAAAACCCTTGACAATGCGCCACACCAGCGACTCTCCGACGAGTTACGCCGGATATCTCTTTCTATGGTACATACCTCCACCCCAAAATCCAAACAGCAAAACCCTACAGCTAAGCAGCATCTTACAATATTTATGAGAAAAACTACAGAAACAAGCTTAGTAGCAAAAAGTTAAAACATAAACCTGGTTTAATGATACAAGGCAAACGCCAAAGACATAGAGCATAAAAACAAAAAATCACAAACAAGAACAGCACAAAACTGCACAAAAGCACAGTGCATACATACTATATATATAAAAAAACTAGGTATGTTTATCAAGGATTGTTAGGTACCGCCTTGGAACGGTCAGTAAAATGTCAATTTACTGGGGGTTCAACCAGTTTAAGTGCACAAACCTCACTCTTATCCCAACAATCCTAAATAAAGAAAACACGCAATAGGTAAATATTATCAAAGTATAAGAATAAAATAAAAAGATCAGTCAAAGTCCTAGCAGTGAACTGTCGATCAATTTTAGACAAAAAGAATGAATATGAAAATCTTATTCACTCCACCAAACCTTATATAGTCATTGGAACCGAATCCTGGCTTAAACCAACTCACTATGATAATGAAAATTTCAATCCAGACCAAGGGTATACACCATTTGTAGAGACAGGGTTGTGTGGGGGATATTCATTGCTGTTAGGAATGATATAATTGCCCAAGATATGAAAGATATCCAATCAAACAGCGAAGATCTATGTATCAAAATAAGCATATTTGGTAGCAAGTCACTTCTCATTTGGGGCATATTATAAACACCATAAGCATGACCAGCATAGTTGGGTTGAATTTGCCAAATCTCTCAATAAAGCCAGCAAAATTAATTGTAACATCTGGGTCGCAGGAGACTTTAACTTATCCAAGATGGATTTGGACCACCAGTATCCGTCCACTGACTGCAAACATCCCTCATACTATAAACAAATCACCGAACACTTTAATGACTACAACCTTACTCAATCAGTCACTCGACCGACTCGTGAATCAAATAGTCTTGATATTTTCCTTACAACAAATCCAACTCTTATTCAAAGAGTCAGTATTCTTCCCGGTATAATTGATCACGATATTGTCCAAATTCAAGTCAACACTTCTGTAAGAACCCTTTTCCAGAAACCACGGACTATATCTCTCTATAAGAAAGGAAATTGGCATGGGATGAAGCAGGAACTGGATGCCTACCATCAGGAAATGTTTGAAAGGGTTAAATACTCATCTTTTAGTGTTGAAGGTCTTTGGGATAATTTTCATTCCATTCTCACTTCTCTTACAAAGAAATGTATCTCTTCTAAACTCTCTACCACCAGAAATAATCTTCCCTGGGCCAATCAAAAACTCGAAAGACTTGTTAGAACAGAGATATAGCCCACCGAAAACAGCGTAAATCAGGGAAAGCTGAAGATAGGAAGAGATTCCTTGATTTAAATCATCTACATAGAAAATCCATCAGAGTATCCTACCAAAGTTATCTTGAAGACATTCTCAAAATTGCATCTAATGATCAAACCTTCAAACCTAACACGAAAAAACAATTTACACTTCTCAAACATTCCAAACAATATTCAGCCTCTATTGCACCCTTACGTAAACATATTTCGGTCAACATGGACGACACAGCAACTATCCTAAATGAGCAATTCCTGTCAGTTTTTAGCCCAAAATCTCCCAATAGTCTCAGGTCCCTTTGTAACATGAAACTCCAAGACAATCCCTAACACAGGCAAACCGCAAAATACAATGCCAGACATAACAGTCACAGCGATGGGGATTGAGAAACTTCACTCGAACATAAATCCCCACAAAGCATTAGGCCCTGATCAGAAAAACCTGTCACTAATTCTGAAACATCTCTTCCAAAAATGTCTTGACTTTGGAATTCTCCCCCAAATTTGGAAGGAGATAAATGCGGCTCCTGTCTATAAAAAGGGGGAGCGCTCAGATCCCGCTAAAAAAAATCTGACGTGTAATCTGTGCAAAAAAACTAGAACATATAGTCGCATCCTCTATTTCAAAGCACCTTACTAAGCTCAGTGCCTGTTATGAACACCAACATGGCTTCAGGGGAAAGCGCTCTTGCGAATCCCAGCTCCTTATGCTGGTACAAAGTCAGTCATGAGAAACTTTCTCTCAAACCTCATGGCTATGGTATCAGAGGCCCTGCTCAAAAATGGATTAAGGGTTTTCTGGATAACAGACGTCGGACTGCTGTTGTCAATGGGTCTCATCAGAACCCATAACTGTCTCATCTGGAGTCCCACAGGGATCTGTTCTGGGCCGCTTCTCTTCTTAGTCTACATTAATGACCTTCCTCAGAATGTTCAATCCAAAGTCAAAAATTTTGCTGATGATACTGCCATTTATTTAACTCTGTGTCAACAGCAACACAATCAGAAATCCTCAAAAAAGGTTTTGTTACACTTGAACCATATGGAGCCATGAATGGGACATGGAATTTAACCGATCTAAATGTCAAGTCGTTTACATAACAAGTGCCAAAAAACCAATTCCAACACAGTACACTCTTCACCATTGCTTCCTTGAATCTGTATCCAGGGTATCTTGGTGTTGATCTATCCTCATATATATCGTGGGACACACACATAAATCGCATCTCTAGGAAGGCAAACATCACATTGGGCTTCCTGAGTAGAAATATTAAGGTACACTCTGAACCACTGAAATATTCTGCCTACAAAGTTCTTGTCCGCCCAAGGCTTGAATATTGCTCCACAGTTTGGTGTTCTTGCACTGATACCCACATATACCAACTCGAATATGTACAACGTAGGGCTGCCGGATGGGCCAAACATGACTATGGACAAACATCAAGTGCCACTGACATGATGCAGTCCCTACAGTGGCGTAGACTTGATCATAGAAGAATAGATAACAGGCTTTCTCATATGTACAAAACAACACATGACCTTATAGCAATCCCAATCTTTGGCTGCGTACCTTATCCCGCTGATAAGACCATCTCGGCATTATCACAGCTTCTCTTACAGATTTATATTTGCCACCACCGACTACTACAAATTATCTTTCTTCCCAAGAGCTGTCTTCCATTGGAACAACCTCCCACTCAACATAGTGGCCTGCTCTACCCTGGAGCAGTCCAATCAGGATGTCTGCCAGATTGAACATGTACCGCCATAGGGAGCTATCAAAACTCTTTACTTTTTAAACATAATCTGTACCTCTTTATTTTAACTTTAATTTAAAAGTACTGTTTCCTTCACAACTTTTACTAGCATTCTTGCAGCTTGACACGCAAATGTCTAGGTCCCCAGTAGGGGTTTGACATTAATGGAAGACAGATAGATAAGATGATATGAATGATAAAAAACTGCCTCTGAAAATATTGATCACTGAAAACATAGTCATGGATCTTTACTGGTTTCAAGTTGGTTGTATGCATAAGGCGTTACACGGGCACATTCTGTGAATTGTGTGCCAACAGAAGTAGCAAATATCGCAGTATATGGCACGGAGATTTCTAGCCACTGACTTGAAACAGTCTCCACATGGATACCGGATATATGTAGGTTCGGGATTTGTCGCAATATCACCTGATATCATAATGAAGTACACTTTGACACACTATTTATTATTTAATATCAAGTGATCAGGATCAGTGAAGATATTTTATATATCTTTTAACATTATTATTTTTAGATTTTCACGTTATTTAAGTAAGTTTACTTTTGTAAAACGTGTCAGTTAATAAAATTTGTTGTTGTTTAAGTTTGTTTCGCTGTTGCGTTTGGTTGTAAGACCTACTGGTAGGGTAGGTAATCGAGGCTAGAGAATGCCGTTTCTTTAGCCAATTATTTAAAGTCTGTAGTAATGACCTGAGAATTCCGGATATGACGAAATGTGAGCCGAGAAATAGGCCCCGGTAGTATTTCCCAACGTTTAGAGCAAACTTTAATGGTGGATTTAAGGTTTATGAAATATGAATGTGCATCTTCCATCTATATATGAGTTTCTTTACGCTAAAAAGCAACTTTTATATTTGTTTACAAAACATGTGCATAGTTACTAGGAATCCCAGGCTTGCGCAGTAAGTTCGACACCGATTAACTCACTTCCGGATTTTTATTTTTTATTTAATTCCGCAAATGTGTAAAATGTCAACCGAGCTAACAGTATTTAATGATCTTCCATTCTTAGCATGAACAATAATATCTCAGGGTAGAGTCGTTAATTCTGAAAAACGTTTTTAATTATAATATTCAGAGCAGAGTTTTCGTGGGAAAAGTAGTTCCTTTAATGGACAGCTGGGTAATCAGTGAAGAAATAAATAAATTATATTCCGAAGGAAAAGTGTGATTACCAATGATTCGATTTCATATAAAAAATGGGAACAAAAGTATCATGATCTATGTTTTGTAGTTCCTGGTAAATATATTCCAGGGGCCTTTGATGCAATGCAGCATTTCTCCTGTCAACACCTTTGTTTGGTAAAACATGAAAAATACTGTCAGATTTATTGGACTAAGTGAGTACTGTTGTGAACAGAAAAACTTTGGTGTTTAGCAAAATAGCTTACATGTGATATGCAGAGAAGGGAACACGAGAAAGGTGACGACAATTCCAGAAGAAAGTCATCTGGACGTTCAAGTATGCATGGCTCAAGTCGTCCATCTGGTTCAGGGAATTCGGGCGTGTTGATGGTCGGTCCCAACTTCAGAGTTGGGAAAAAGATAGGATGTGGAAATTTTGGAGAGTTACGGCTTGGTAAGTTGGTAATTGAAATTGAACTTATGATATTAAAAAAATGCACACGTGTGATTTGTGTTTCTGACATAAATCATTCAGACTTAATTGTCAGATTTGACCAAAGATGAAGTCCATGTTGTGACTTCTCTCCATTAAAGGGGAATATGGCCAGGGTAAAACAGTAAATTCACTGGCAGTTACTACTAATTAAAATGATATTTTAGTATAGGATTTCAATATAATCATATTGTAGGGACATATTAAAAGGCTGCTGAAACTTGTCCAATTGGGCGGTATTGCTTAATCTGGTAATAATATTGTCAGGCGCGAAGCTGACTGTATATGCAGTTGCAAAACCGAAGGGGTGATGGGATTAATATGCTGTCCAATCCATCAATGAACTCATTTATATCTGCGTAACCTCAAATTGGCCCTAGCTACGCGCCTGATTGTTGAGACATATTGACAGGCTGTTGAAACCTGTCAAATGGGATGATATTACTCAATCTAGCAATAATTGCCTGGTTGTAAAATAATTTGAATAAAAAAATCTACATTTTATGCCTTGTTTACCAAGAAGCAACATACTGTATGTTCTATAGGGGAAATATGCTTTTCAGGAGGGGAAATGTGGCTGAATGTAAGATAAAATAGTCAGCTGACGTCAATATTAATATCATTGCAAATTCATAAACATTCAACATATGTGCTAAACCAACCAAATTTTAACATCAAACTAAAGTCAGAATGCATCACAGCGAGTGTTATCACAGGTGTTTGCTGTTAAATATCCATTCCATTATTTTATTTTATTTTTCTCCAGAGTTGTGACTAAAAAATAGCAACGTCTCCTTGGCCTAGTGGTTAAGCGTCCGCCTACAGAGCGGGAGGTTGTGGGTTCGATCCCTGGCCGCGTCATACCAAAAGACGTTAAAAATTGGTACAAGTAGCTCCCTTGCCTGGCACTCGGCATTTAAAGGGTAGTGCTTGAAAAAGTGGTGTACTCAGTACTGGTTTAATCCAGGAAAGTTGTACCCCGTGTATCGGTGCTTTACACCGAGCACATAGAAGAACCAAGGGGTCTCCTCCAAAAAGAGCTAGAGTATCGCACCCGGACTTCATTGTATCTCACCACTGTCTCTTCAGCGTGCTGTCCCTTCAGCAAAAACAAAGGACCCAGTTGGAAATAAGTGCTTGCACTTTCACGGGTTTTCCTTGAATGCAAGGTCTAAAGATATACATACAGTGCTCCAGCTAGCCCGTTTTTCAATGGCGCAGCGCCCGTGCCCCTTTTCTTACCGCCCTGCCCCCTTTTTGAGTAGTGCCCTTTTCACAAATGCTCTATTAGCCCCAAATATCCCGTTAGTGCCCTTTTTACTATTGAAATCATTATAAAAGATTGACAGCCCTTAATCCGCTGTCATAATTGAGACAAATTACGTAATACTTATGATAATAGGGTTCCCGCTAGGTGTCACCATGCCCCCATTGATTGCTTAAAATATGCCGTACTGCCCTTTCATCTTTCAATGTGCCTTGACCAAGTCATATGACAGCTTATTGTGTATTTGTGTAGTGAGCAGACGACCTGTGTATTCATAATCGGTCATCTACTAATCCGATAATTAGGAAGAGCCAAATAGGGAAACATCGGCAGGAGGCGTGCCTATTGAATGTCAGCCAATCAGAATATACATTGAGAACTCGTTCAACCAATGATGAAAGTTCGTAAAATGCGATAGAAAATGCGAAGGGATGGTGAAAAATGTTGTCAAGCACAATTAAATCTTTTAAAATAATTGTTAATTGTATTGTACAGACGAGACTCGCTATTTCAAACATTGTTGATTTGAAGCAGACGGTCACTGCCGATATATGTAAACATAAGAAAGGTGGCGCTAATACAATCAAATACATCACCTTTTCAGTAAATGTTTTGAAAGTTTATTTATAAAATATTCATGATGAAAATTTCTTTGTAATCCACAAAATTATGTTGATGCTTTATTTAGTATTTACTTATCATGTCCACGATATTGTCAAAATTCGCCGAAACCGCCATTTTATCAGAACGATTTTCGGAGTTATTTTATCAAATGTTCTATGTTTAATATGTGATTTTTTAAACCAGGGTAGTGATTTTTATTGTCATTTTATTCTAAAACATCAGCATATTAAACATTATTTTACCAAAGACAATTAATAACAAACAGGCTGAATGTAACATTCGTACCCAAACCCGATCGTACCAAACTAAGATTCGTCCCCTTCATTTTTTTTTGTGTGTAACTATTTATTTGATGTTTAAACTGTGTTTGTTTTTGTCTTCATCTTACAAACTTTTAAAAGAAATATGTGACATTGCACTAAAGAAGATGCCAAACAAGTACAATCATACTACCACAGACAAAAAGACAAATTTTAATTTTGATATTAAAACACACCCTTCTAAATTTTGAGAAAAAACAACAACACCATTTTGTATAAGGCTGAAAATCATGGAAAATGATTTAAATTGAGTATAAAAACAAAACAAATTCTAGGGGGAGACCCCCCCCCAACCCCCACAAAAAAACAAACACCTTGTGACAGGGGTGGACCCCCCCCCCCCCCACAACCACCCCAACCTCTACACGACTCATGTAGCTTGCCCTTTTCAAAACTCCACCCTGCCCTTTTCAAATCCTGGCTGGAGCACTGACATATATACAATAATTTGGTTAACCGTAACTGCTAGGCTTGGCAAAATGGATCAGACATATCAGTCATCGAAATAAGACTTTTGGATGAACAGGCCTGATTTTTTATACTATTGCTTGGCACCAAATTTGTTAACAAGCCCTGCTATATAAAATTCAGAATTTGAGCAAGCCTGGAAGACATTTTACCAGTGCAGTGCTTGTGAGCCGATCACCGGTTTGATCACCGATTCATAACAAAGTTATTTCTACAGGGATTCCTGACTTGTATCCATTTTCTGGTCAAGATTGCAAAAAAACTAACTGAAAAATCTTCTCAAAGTTAAGGCTTCACTTGGTGTATTATATTTTACTTGTTGTAATTTTCATGATATAAAGAAATCCCAAAACTGAAGACTATAAATAATGATATTAATAAAGTAAAAGTAAATCTTTTTAAGAAGAAGTAGGATATGTGCAGCCATAACAGGTTTTTTCTATATGTCACTGAGTATTTATTTGTTTACACTTGTTGTATTTTAGGAAAGAACCTGTACAACAATGAACATGTAGCAGTGAAACTAGTAAGTACTCTTTATGTTTAATGATAATTGTAGTATAAGTACATATATTTAGAGATAATTGTTTGTTTTATTTTAAAATTGCAATATAATTCACTAAGTGAGCAACACAGTGGCTATGCCACTTGTGAAATATAACTTTGGTCTTCACAAGGTAAAATATATTGCGTTCTTACAATGAAACTTTTTTTTTTAAATGCCCGTTCACAGAATGGGACATATTATAGTTTCTCCAGGTGAGTTGTGTTCAGAATGTAGTCTGATAAATGACTTCAGAAGCATTTGTTCAATCATAACCAAATTTGGTCAGAATGTGTATGGGCATTTTATCTTGGAACATGATTGATAACCAGCCATATTGTTGTATTACTGAAGAGTTATTGCCCTTTATTGATTGAAATTACCTTAAATTGTTCTTGTCCAATCAATTATTGAAGAAGCCTCTGTGAAATCATCAACAAATTGGGCCAGAATGTGTATGTGCATAATATCTTGTACTTGTCCGAAAAACAGCCATGATTAAGTCAAGCAAATTAAATTAATTTTAGAAGCCTTTGTCCAATTATCACCAAATTTAGTCAGAATATGTATGGGCAGAAGACCTAAGTTAGATTCGATAACCAGCCAATGTCACTTTAGTCACTTCAGAGTTATGACCATTGAATTAGCAAAAACTTTATTTTCAGCGTCCACTCTCTAAATTTGGCCAACTTAAACCAGTTATCACCAAATTTTGTGTCCTCAAAAACACGTCAGTGACTCCACAGAGTCATGACCCTTGAATTGGCATAAACTGTATTTACAGTTTCCACATTCTAAATTTGGCTCACATAATTAATGTTATCACCAAACTAGATGTGAAAATAGGATGAGTGTTGTTTTTTTTGTGACAGTTGGCACCCCTTTTCTTTTCTTTTTTTATAATATTTGCCATAAAAGGATGAATGACTTATTGAAATTGCGTACCGACCCTGTGCGCACTGACATTTGATTTTGAAATAAACTTTCAGCTAAAATATCAAATTAATATTTTCATGGTTGAAACTGAAATATCAATTTTATTTCACCGATAAATCTCTATTAACCACAGGAAAGCATATTTTAATCATATTTATTTGAAAAAAATATCTTTCTTTAGTTTGTAAATGTCCTAATGCATATGAGATAAGATGACAGTTATTGTTTGTGCTGATCAAACCTGTTTACATTAAGTACAATTAAATTTGTTTTTGTTTTCAGGAGCCCATGAAATCTCGGGCACCTCAGCTGCATTTAGAATACAGGTTTTATAGACAGCTTGGGCAAACAGGCAAGTATGGTTAATGTAGTCAAAGTAGTCTTGCAAATTGTAAGGTGGGGTTTGATGGGGCTATGATTTGATAGTAAACACACCATTCTTAAAGCATTCTGAGTTTATTTCCCAGATTTTCTATTCATTCCTGGCCACTCTAAACCCTGTTCTGAATCTTCGTAAGTCTTGCTTTAACGAGATATTGTTTCATTAAGACTATGTCATTGAGAAATTTAAGGACCATGTGCTTTCAAGTTTTGAGCTCTGAAAATACTTTTGGTAAGCTAATATAAACTAATAATCTTCATTGAAAGATGAGAACAAACCATACTGCAGTCAAACATAAGCTTGATACCAATCAAATGAATAAAAAGGTAAGCATCAAATGACACGGGTCAATTACTTGCCATTCAACAATGTGCAGTTGGAAACCATATTTAAGCCAATACAAGGGTAGCTTTTAAAACATATATTAAAGTGTTTTTTGGGGAACAATCATTGTGGCAAGCAAAATGTTTCAAGCGATGGTCCAACTGGGTGATAAAGTTATCGTTGATTTGTATGAATTGCAAGTTAACCGGAATTATTATTTTTTCACTCTTTAAGAAAGGTGGCCAAGGCAGTGAAGAGTTGTAACCTGTCATGACATTTAAACATCCTGTTGTTTTGAAAAAATCCAAATATTCTAAAGTTTCACAATGTTGAAATAGGATGTTTGTTTTGCTTTTATGATGTTTCATTAAAACATCGGAACTAATGAATGGTCTATTATCTGATTAAAAATTTTGTTTTTGAATTATTTGCTACATTTCGCTACCAAAGGAAAAGGCTTAACAGAATTAAAAAAAAATCAATATTGCCTAATTTAATCACACAATTATACTTGTTCATTAGGTACATAAGATTGGTGAAATATATTGACAGAGTCATTTTGATATTTTCTGTGGTATATGACAGGATGTATATTTTAGTAAGCCCTGATGGCTGATGTCATGCTCCTGCTGTCCTATTGATCCACTGTGAACATACATTGATATTCGTGTGCCTTAGTTCATAGAAGACCGCCTTCTCTGACTTCCACACATGATAGATAATTAAGGTCTCCAGTGAATATCAATTCTTGATCAGATTTCATCTATTTTCTGCAGAAATGCCAGAACTCTGGTTTCATGCATCTATCGGTGCCCAGTTGGAAAGCTCTTGGAAAATATTGTTGAGCATTTGTTCTTTCATGGGTTCATAAAGCTCAAAATGGGGGTCGTTCAGTCTCACATACAGATAAAATATAATGGATTTGAGAGTACAATGTAGGCATTCAATGGAGCTGTGTGCACCATTAGAATTGATCTACATGTAATTTAACTAATCCGTGACTGTCGCCCACAAATAAGTGCAAGAACAAAATCATGTTTAAAAATTAAATATTGTGAATTGTATAAAATTTACAGCATGAAGTCTTTTTATATCACATTCTTTAATTTCAGATAAATTTTACTACAAATAATTTGAAACCTTTTTGATTTTTTTTAAACAGCAATGAGCGTAATTAAATAAACATCAATTGCCATTTTAGAAAGCAGACAGTTTTCAACAACAGGGCAACATTATACTGACACTACCTACAAGTGAAAGTACATAGCCTTGGCATTGCTGTGTACATTTTAAGTTTTTATTGTTTGAGGTTGCCAACATTTTAGAGGATTTTTCTATTGATTATCTGAGGAGAGAGCTGGAGAGGGTCAGTATGTAAACATGCAAACATTCCTCAAGAATATTGATGTTAAACTTCTGGCAAGTGGAAACACTCTCTCCTCATTTAAATTGGCTTTTTATCAATGTGATGAAAATTGAAGTGTCAGTGGGAAACCTGGCAAAACATTTCATTAATCAGATTGTGTTTATGGTATGAAGTAGTCTTTAAAAATATAGCTTTTTATTAAATTACTGTTGATTTCATGTTACAAAGTTCTCTCTATATGAAATTGTCAAATGTACAGCAAGTGTTGGGTCCAAAGAATCCCCTCACTTAATGGCTAGTTTTTAATTGAATGCTGTTCTCTGAAGTTAACAAGATACAATATCTCAAAGAATTACATGTATGTAATAAACAAGGAAAAAACTTAGTTAACCTATCAATAGACTGCTCTCTAGCAGAGCATTGTTTTGGCTCTCAGCTGATGGCTGTAGAAGTGATTTTGGGGGCGATATTGATTGTCTATTCACATGGCTGCCTCTCTCACTCCTCTAGTTGATCACTGACACTTTCCCCAGGCTAGAACCACGCTCTACCATCCATAACTGAATAACCAACGCCTCTCCAGAAACTGCTCAAATTTTTCTTATTTCTGAGAGGCTAAATTTCACAGCTTTCAAGTTCTTGACCTCTACACATAAATGGCTTAATACTTTTAGTAAAGAAATAAGTTTCTGACTGGAGTCTAATACTGTTTACAGCTAGCCATGTCAATACTGTCATTGATGACAAAAATATGGTAGCAGTAACATTTAATGATTAAAGGTTTACTAGAATTAATTCAGTTGCATTTGTAGAATCTTAAAACTTCAATATTTTTTCATGGATGTTTTGTTTTCATTTATATTTATTATAATTGATTTTTCTTTTTTGATAAATGCTCATCACTGCAAATACAAAATTCATATGTGTTCTTTCTTATTCATTTTGAGTATATCATTATGTTCATGTGTTTTTTAATGCTATATTTTAGAGGGCATCCCAAATGTCTACTACTTCGGTCCGTGTGGGAAGTACAATGCGCTGGTGCTGGAGTTACTGGGCCCGAGCCTGGAGGATCTGTTCGACTTGTGTGATCGCAAGTTCTCCCTGAAAACAGTGCTCATGGTCTCCATACAGATGGTAAGTGCTCACCCCGTAAGCTATATAACATACCTGTTGTTTATGCAAGTTCTCCCTCGAAACTGTGCTCCGGCGATGCTCTCCATACAGATGGTAAGTGCTCACCCTGTATGCTATAAAACGTACCTGTTGTTCACGCAAGTTCTCCCTCGAAACTGTGCTCCGGCGATGCTCTCCACACAGATGGTAAGTACTCACCCCATAAGCTATATAACATACCTGTTGTTTATGCAAGTTCTCCCTCGAAACTGTGCTCCGGCGATGCTCTCCATACAGATGGTAAGTGCTCACCCTGTAAGCTATAAAACGTACCTGTTGTTTACGCAAGTTCTCCCTCGAAACTGTGCTCCGGCGATGCTCTCCACACAGATGGTAAGTACTCACCCCATAAGCTATATAACATACCTGTTGTTAATGCAAGTTCTCCCTCGAAACTGTGCTCCGGCGATGCTCTCCATACAGATGGTAAGTGCTCACCCTGTAAGCTATAAAACGTACCTGTTGTTTATGCAAGTTCTCCCTCGAAACTGTGCTCCGGCGATGCTCTCCACACAGATGGTAAGTACTCACCCCATAAGCTATATAACATACCTGTTGTTTATGCAAGTTCTCCCTCGAAAGAGTGCTCTGGCGATGCTTTTCATACAGATGGTAAGTGCTCACCCTGTAAGCTATAAAACATATCTGTTGTTTATGCAAGTTCCCTCTCAAAGTGTGCTCTATCGATGCTCTCCATACAGATCAGGGATGGAAACTAACTTTGCCAGCCTGGTTGCCCAGACGGGCAACCAACTTTTGGGTTTTGGTTGCCCGTCTTAAAATCTATGAGCCCATATTTTTTAGCAAGAAAAGAACAATGTTGAATTTTATTTCCTTCTTAAAACCATATAACTAATCATTCACGACTGAAAAAAGTAGTCTTTCAAAAACTACACAGTTGTCTTCAGTCTCTGAGAAGTCACTATCAGTATCCGAGTCTGAGCAACAGAAATCATGTTCTTTCTGTGGAACAGTCACTTGTTCAGTGGCAGCACCACTGACTGGTGTTTCACAATGGACTTGGTTGTCCTCTTCAGTGACTTCAACCTGGTACTTATGGGCAGGCAGAGTCTCTGTTTTATCCATGTAGGTTGGTCTACGTACACTTGGTCCACTAGTGTTCCAATGATTTATTGCATGAGTTGGATCAAACAGTTTGATTGATTAGGAGGACTCACACCATCTAGGTAACGCCATATTGTTCATAAAATGTCACAACAACGGTCGACTAGGGCGCCGCCATTACGATAAAGAATAAAACTAAAACGACCGCTTTCATTGGTTGTTCGGGCCAGAGCATAAGTATCGAGCGATTTCATTGGATATAACAATAGCGCCGAGAGGGGTGAATGTATTGATCATTTGCTGGAAGCGAAAACAAGCATCTGCCGTTTGTTTTGATCTGTCATTTTTACGAGATGAATAATTGCAAAATGTAAAAAGAAAATGTGTTCCCAAAAAACTTATCGCCCGGCCGGACTACCATCTGAGACAATTAACTCGCCCGATCTGAAAATAAAACCGTTAGTTTCCATACCTGCAGATGGTAAGTGCTCACCCTGTAAGCTAAATAACATACCTGTTGTTTATGCAAGTTCTCCCTTGAAAGTGTGCTCTGGACAGATGGTAAGTGCTCACCCTGCAAGCTACCTGTCTGTTCTTCGCATAATCTGCAAATTATCCCATGTCATGATGTCTACAATACAGATGGTAAGTGTTCACACTGTAAGCTATGTGCCTGTTGATTAGATATATACCACAAGTTCAACATTAAAACAGTGCTAATGCACACTCCATAAAGACCTTAAGTGCTCATAGTTAAAGGAAGGTACATATACATGTTGTTCTGAACTCAACATAGTTTGGTATAACTGATCAGACTAAACCAGTGACACTTCAAGTCAGCAGGTAATGCTTGTTCTAATGTACATAGAAAAGTAGTTGAATAAGAATGCAACTGCAGTTGTTTTTGACTTTCACGGACAATTCAAAGTCATCAAAGCTTGACACAGTAGTTGGCCTTCCATGTTGTCTAGACTTATTTTTGTTTCAAAGGTATTTATAAATTACACATTTTTTTACAACCAATCAGCTATTGACCTTTTGACAAAATTTTGGGAGGTATTTACATTTGAAGAAGTTACAGAGCACAATGTTTGCCTGGTTTTCCCTTGTTACTGGGCGGTGTCTTGATAACAGTATTCACTGTTCACATCATTGGCTTATATTTCCTGTTTGTCATCAGATAATGATCTGTTTGCTTTGGTTTTTTATTTACTCTTTATGTGGAGCAAACTACAAAGCTATGTTTTT
Organism: Mya arenaria; assembly: GCF_026914265.1. NCBI lineage: Eukaryota > Metazoa > Mollusca > Bivalvia > Myida > Myidae > Mya > Mya arenaria. The sequence continues at coordinate 79,519,817 of NC_069124.1, forward strand.
TATTTATTAATTATGTCTCATTTCTGAGAAGTCTTGATTTTAATGATTCTTAGAAGTAGTTGTATTGAAAATTAACTTAGCCTGTTTCGCAATTACAAGAGAATATTGCATATCCAGTGCTGATCTTGTTCTAGAAAAAAGCCTGCAAGTAAATGACTGACAAAACAACCTTTATTCTGGTGATAAATTGCACATTTCCTGCAGCTAGATGTATTTTGAATTAACAAGTCCTGATTGCCCTGAACTGGGCATGTGTTGTGCGAGGAATGTAGAGCATATAAGCCAATATTGACCTTCAGGAGCACCAAGCGACCTCTCCCAGACAATACTGCCACTGAAGGGTGTTATCCTGCTGTAATCAGCTGATTGCTCTCACAATTAATTACTGAAGCTATACAGGATTATGCATCTAGCCTCATTCCTCAGTAGCTGTATTATGCATGTATAAAACATAACATGATCTTACAATATTGAATGCAGGCAAAGCAAATATACCGTATGGCAGGAAGATCATGCGTTGGTTTTGAATGAAAGGTTAATGATTGTGATTTGTGTGCTTCAATAAATTCTATTCTTATTGAACATGTAAATGCATGTTGAATTTTAACAAGGATGCACAATTTTCTTAAACCAGACTTCTAATCTAATGATCAATACATCTGAGAGGGCTTATGCAATGGTGGATCTTACCTGCAGCACAAGGACCCGTGCCCTCCATGTTGGCTGGCAAATGAAGTTTATGGGGCAATAAGAACACCTAGTTTTAACGTTAAGTTGATAACTTTAGATTAAAATGCTGAAAGGAGGGCATATAAAAATCACACTGTCCGTCAGACCCACGTCTCAACCTCAAAGGTCAAGGTTCTCAACCTCAAAGGTCAAGGTTAGACTAACAGGTTTATCATTATGGAATGCTGCTTATATTCATATACAACTAATAGTTGGTCGTGTCCCGCCTCTAACTTTGTCATGCACTTTGGGATATTAAAATAAATTGACACGTATGTTTGGTACCTAAAGACAATTTGTCACTTCCAAGACCCACCTGAAAGTTCAAGTTTAATCATTACGGAATGCTGCATAAATGCACATGGAGTATTGTTGGTTGTGTTCAGGCTGTTAATTTGTGATGCAGAAAAGGATTTTAAAATACTTTGCACATATTAACTGTTCGGTTCATAAAGACGATATGTTGCATGTATTATTCACTTCCCTACCTCAAAGGTCAAGGTCACTTTTTGAGTTTAATCATTATGAAATGCTGCATGTTGAGTAAAGTTGGTCGTGTCTGGGCTGTGTCTGATTTTAAAATTACTTAGTTCATGTAATTGATACATAAAAACGACATGTCACATGTAAGACCCATGTCCTTACTTCAAAGATCAAGGTCACACTTACAGGTTCATTATCATGGAATGCTTCTTTTAAGCATTGACAGTATAGTTGGTTGTGTCCTGATTGTTATTTTGCCATACACAGAGGGATATTAAAATAAATTGGCACATGTGTTTGATACTTAAAAATGGCGTGTCACGAACAGGACCCACTATCCTACCTCAAGGTCACATTTAGAGGTTAATCATGATGGAATGCTGCATGTATGCACATAGAGTATAGTTGGTTGTGCCAGACTGTAATTTTGTCATGCAGATAGGGATTTTAAAATAACTTAGTTCATGTGTTCGATAAATAAAGACGATGTGTCGCGTGTAATACCCAGTTCCTAAATTCAAAGGTCATGGCCACACTTAAGGTTTTTCATTATGGAACGCTTCATATACATGTTCAGTATGATTTGTTGTGACAGGGTTGTAACTTAGTCATGCGTATAGAGATTTTAAAACAAATTAGCACCTTTTGTGATAGCTCAATCAGAATGAAGGCATATTAGTAATTACATAATCCATTAAACTGGATGGCACTTCAGGGGCATTTGTCATTTTCTGTGACAACTCTTGTTTTGTCATAAGTATGTCCACTTTATAAGATGTATAAAATTAATCTTGAATGAAGGGTTGAAATGCATCAACGTTTTTATACTTGTCACTTCCATACATCACTGAAATAACAGTTTTTAGGGGGTTCCACTGTCGTGGATAGAACTTCTTTTTGTTAGCTGTGCTATGAATTGTTCTTCACTGTAATTTAGTAAATCTGGAAGAAACTGACAATATATAACTTGGTTTTTGTTAGCAATTAATTTTACGGTGAGTTTATGCTAGGAATAAGTGTTTACTCATCTTAGATCAACCGCATTCAACCAGATATTGATATAAAACATTGGTCTGATAATTTAATTTTCAAACAGGCTTGTTATTATTATGTCACTAGAACTTCTTTGGGTAAGAATATGTTCAATAAAATCAGTTTGATTAAGAATAATCCATGCACAGCCTGATTTTTTTTCGACTACATTACTTTAACAAGACGGACAGGTTGATTGTGAGCCTTATAGCTGAGTTTAAATGTATAAAAACTCCAGGCATCTCAATTTAAGAATGCTAATCTGCTCTGTTGCTGTTTTTATTTTCTGGTGTGAAATAAGGTTATGTAAATGAGTTTGTACATGCTGTAATAATGAATGTCCCTATTTTTGTAATTAATGGTTAATGAACTCATTTGTGTTAAAAAAAACTTTAATGTATGAAGCTGAACTGTATACAGTAATTGTTAACAGACAGCCTTTTTAGGAGAGAAAAATATGGTTTTGTTCATTTGTTTGTTACGGATTGTCCGTATATATAGGAAATATGTAAATACTGGAATGCTAACTGCTAGGTTGGACTGGTGGTATTGATCAACAGGTGCCATCATTGTAGAAAAATCACATCACATCCGAAATATACATCATATCCGAAATATATTCTGCCATATTATACTATTGTACTAGAGGATGCACTTTTTTGCCCTGGAATTCAATTTGAAAAAATGCATGCATCCTATCCATAGTATAAAGCCTGAGACATTTCTTCGGAGTCAAATTCTGGCCGAAATTGCTTAAATAGAGAAATTAATGGAAGAACAAGAGTTTGTTTACTTTAAACTTCAAAAGAACATAACTCACGCTTTTAGATTTAAAAATAAATAAAAATGTTGATGTTATTGTTCTAAAGATAAATTCACAACAAGGGAACAAGCTGCTAAACATGTTGATCAACTTGTTTGTGTATTAGCTGCTGAGGAACTGCAAAATATCTTTTACAAATTGTTTACAATGTTCTTGCTGTGTTCCAAAACATTTCCATCATTAATCTTTGATATAAGCAAGGTATGATTAATTAAACAATTTTTTATTAATTACTCGGTCTCCCATATGCAACCCCAAGCAAGTTTTCAAAAGACGCCTCGCTTCAGTGAGGGGCCAATAATACAAAATACAAAAAATAAAGGTCAGTAAGGACATTGATTGCATAATCTCTAGTTTGACATCAGTTTTAACAATTGACTTCGCAGAACACTTATACAGGATGTTGTCATTTATTTATTTGATGTATATTTTTAGTTACATCGAATGGAGTTTATTCACTCCAAGCATCTCATTTACCGAGACGTAAAACCGGAAAACTTCCTGATAGGCCGGAACTCAACACGAAAGCAGCATATCATCCATGTGATTGATTTCGGTCTTGCAAAGGAGTACATTGACCCTGAGACTCACAAACACATACCATATCGGGAACACAAAAGCCTTACTGGCACAGCTCGATACATGAGCATCAATACACATCTCGGCAAAGGTAAGATGGGACACATGTTCTACACAATTTGTGCTATTACTTTTCGTTTTGCTTAAAAGTAGTTAGGGAAAAAAACTGCTATAATTTGAATATAAGACGAGGTTGAATAGATTTATTCTGGATACATATGCTATGAGTTTTGGCAAGCATCATGTGGTAAAAGTAAGGCCAGAGTTTTTTTATCTTTAGATTTACGGGAGATTTTTCAAAAAGTTGGGTAAGGAGGAGGAAATAAAAATAAAAATAAAATGCATAAAATGTCCCAAAGGAGAAATAAATAAAAATAAAACGGATTTTTCTCCGATTTTTTTTATTTTTTAAATCTTCTTATATCATGAAGACAAAACACACCTTACTTGTGTCAGCTATATCATAGGCTGAAAAAGGGTGATAGATCACCATAAAGTTTCAAAAGCATAATTAAAAGATCCTTTTAATGACTGAAAATATTGACCTCAACACTGAGTTCAATTGATCATTGAAATTAATTGTATATATTTGTTCGAATGCGCCTATGCATATGAGGTGCATATAGTATCAACCCATGGATTTTATGAAACATGTCAGTGCAATAAAGAAGTTTAAATGGCCAATTCTAACCTTTTGCCCACAATATAAGCATATCCTTTCCATTGTGAAGTAATCAAACATTGAACACAGTTTCAGACACGGTATAATAAGGAGGTCAAATGTGTTTTTCTGTCTTTAACGAAATAGCACCGTGACAATTTACCGTGATGTGGTTTTTATATAGAAAATATAACCAAAAAAAGTAGAAGCCCTGATGGAAATTCCTCTTCACTTCAAAGTTTGACAGGGCTTACGGATACACAGACAGTCAAAATCTACATTTATGTACTTCACCAAAGAAAATTCGGGAGCATTAAGATAAATTTTACAAGTGTTATGTGTTTCAAAAAAACAGGTCTAAGAACTGATTTTAGAATCAGTCCTGAAAAATATCCTTCTAATTCCAGCTATGCCCGTTAGCAATAAGCAACGGATAAGTTTGACTTCTTGCACTGACTGCCAGATATCTTATGTTCAGATTTTTTCTGTTTTATCGGAAACACACACTATGTTATTATTACATCATTTTCAGTATTCTATAACGATTTAAATTCTAAATCATTATTAAACTAATTAACAACTACGAATATCACGATACCTTGTGTTTTTCTCTTCAAATATGTGATCGTGAAGCAGTGTGTTCAATGCTCCCCAGAGTCAAATTCAGAAAAAATATCCATTTTGACTATGATGAACACGATATCATTTTTCAGTTTGTGTTTGTCAGAAGCTATACATTTTTGCGCTGTAATCCAATTTATCCTTGTTAATATACGACGTGCGCCAACGACTTTTAATACAACCCACGTATTTCTGTCTCCTTATTTTGACCGGAAGTTTTGCAATCATTCCACGAAACGCGAACAACATACTGAATCTACAAAAAAATCACAATAAACACGCTCTAAATCCACCACGGTTTGATTTAAATAATGAAACATAAACATCGGAACGTTTTTGTAGTAAAACATTTCTACAGAGCTGCAGAAACTGAGAAATAAAGGGGTATGACAAAAAGTACTTTCACTTTTGACAGGACGTTGTTATGGTAACGGGTACCTGTTATGTTTCCCCGCGTATTTCCGACTGGTTTACATGGTTTGTGCAGTAAAAAGACCGATAATAAATGACAATTGGTACACCAGTTGGTTCTGAGATATGGGTTATAGAACACTAATTTTATTGTTTTCTTAACATTGGAGCAACGTTCGTCGGAAAAAATAAAAATAAAACTACGAAAATGAATTTTATTTTTATTTGGGTTTTGCAATATTTAGGTACGGCGCTCCCGTAAATCTAAAGATATAAAAACTCTGGCCTAATGTAAATTTACTTGAGTATTTAGTTTAATTTGTGAGATAATGAAGATTGATTAATATTGACTTTTTTATTTTTATATTAAAAGTCAAATACCACCCTACAGTTTCTGTTGTCATTTGTACAAGGTTTAAGACTGCATTATTAAGGTTAAGTAGAAAAATCAATTTAAGGCATGATTTATTTGTAACATGGAAACTTGTTTGAATCCGGAAAAAACCTGATTGGATTGAATTCATGACTGCAACAGTACTATTCTTGGAGATTATCAGAGATCTTTGTTTAATTATGGTTTATTTTTGGTACGTTGTCTTCTATTTGCTTGTACAGTTTATGAAGTACAATGCTTATTTCCTAAGATACTTCCCCTTTTGTCTGCTTAAGATAGGAGTTCATAATCCTAAAGGGAGCTTTTTAGATATTTTTCCCCTTCTCAATATCACCTTTCATATATTTGTCTTGTTTATAGTATACAGGTTAACAAGGCCGTGAAATTTTTTATGTTTAATGCTGCCAGAATTATGTGTGTGTTTATAAATTTCATGTTTGAATAAAAGGAAATTATTAAAACGTATTAAAACGAAATATTTCAAAAATGAAGAAGCAAAACAAATTGCTCTGTAATACTTCCTGCTTCTCTTGTAAGAGAAATACATATCAAAACATGACAGTTATTCATAGTTTTATTAACCAGGTTTTCAACGAAAACCGGGTTATTAGAATGAGGTTGTCGTTGGGCGGGCGGGCGTCAAACATTGGTTTCTGTTCAATAACTTTAGTTAGCATTGATAGATATTGATGAAACTTGGTGTGTAGGTAGCTTATGGGAAGAGCTAGCTTGGGATTGCTTTTGAGGGGGGTGGGGCTAAGGTCAAGGTCACTGTTACTAAAAATAGAAAAATGGTTTCTGCCCAATAACTTAAGTTAGCATTGATAGATATTGATGAAACTTGGTGTGTAAGTTGCTTATGTGAAGAGCTAGTTTGGGATTGCTTTTGAGTGAGGAGGGGCTAAGGTTAAGGTCACTATTACTTAAAATAAAAAAATGGTTTCTGCCCAATAACTTTAGTTAGCATTGACAGATATTGATGAAACTTGGTGTGTAGGTAGCTTATGTGAAGAGCTAGCTTGGGATTGCTTTTGAGTGGGGAGGGGATAAGGTCAAGGTCACTATTACTAAAAATAGAAAAATGGTTTCTGCCCAATAACTTTAGTTAGGATTGACAGATATTGATGAAACTTGGTGTGTAGGTAGCATGTAAAAAGCTAGCTTGGGATTGCTTTTGAAGGGGGTGGGGCTAAGGTCAAGGTCACTGTAACTAAAAATAGAAAAATGGTTTCTGCCCAATAACTTTAGTTAGCATTTATAGATATTGACGAAACTTGGTGTGTAAGTTGCTTATGGGAAGAGCTAGCTTGGGATTGCTTTTGAGTGGGGAGGGGCTAAGGTCAAGGTCACTATAACTTAAAATAGAAAAATGGTCAAGGTCACTGTTACTTAAAATAGAAAAATGGTTTCTGCCCAATAACTTTAGTTAGCATTGACAGATATTGATGAAACTTGGTGTGTAGGTAGCTTATGTGAATAGCTAGCTTGGGATTGCTTTTGAGGGGGGTGGGGCTAAGGTCAATGTCGCCTGTTACTAAAAATAGAAAAATGGTTTCTGCCCAATAACTTAAGTTAGCATTGATAGATATTGATGAAACTTGGTGTGTAGGTAGCATATGGGAAGAGCTAGTTTGGGATTGCTTTTGAGGGTGGGTGGGGCTAAGGTCAAGGTCACTGTAACTAAAAATAGAAAAATGGTTTCTGCCCAATAACTTTAGTTAGCATTGATAGATATTGACAAAACTTGGTGTGTAAGTTGCTTATGTGAAGAGCTAGCTTGGGATTGCTTTTGAGTGGGGAGGGGCTAAGGTCAAGGTCACTATTACTTAAAATAGAAAAATGGTCAAGGTCACTGTTACTTAAAATAGAAAAATGGTTTCTGCCCAATAACTTTAGTTAGCATTGATAGATATTGACGAAACTTGGTGTGTAAGTTGCTTATGTGAAGAGCTAGCTTGGGATTGCTTTTGAATGGGGAGGGGCTAAGGTCAAGGTCACTATTACTTAAAATAGAAAAATGGTCAAGGTCACTGTAACTTAAAATAGAAAAATGGTTTCTGCCCAATAACTTTTGTTAGCATTGACAGATATTGATGAAACTTGGTGTGTAGGTAGCTTATGTTAAAAGCTAGCTTGGGATTGCTTTTGAGTGGGGAGGGGCTAAGGTCAAGGTCACTATTACTAAAAATAGAAAAATGGTTTCTGACCAATAACTTTAGTTAGGATTGACAGATATTGATGAAACTTGGTGTGTAGGTAGCATGTGAAGAGCTCGCTTGGGATTGCTTTTGAGTGGGGAGGGGCTACGGTCAATGCCACTGTTACTTGAAATAGATAAATGTTTTTTGCCAAATAACTTTTGATAGCATTGAAAGATATTGATTAAACTTGGTGTGTGGGTAGCTTATGTAAAGAGCTAGCTTGGGATTGCTTTTGAGTGGGGAGGGGCTAAGGTCAAGGTCACTGTTACTTAAAATTTAAAAATGGTGTCCACCCAATAACTTTAGTTAGCATTGATAGATATTGATAAAACTTGGTGTGTAGGTAGCTTATGTACAGAGCTAGCTTGGGATTGCTTTTGAGGGGTGTGGAGCTAAGGTCAAGGTCACTGTTGCTATAAATAGAAAAATGGTTTCTGCCCAATAACTTTAGTTAGGATTGATAGATATTGACGAAATTTTGTGTGTAGGTACTAGTAGCTTATGTGAAGAGCAAGCTTGGAATTTCTTTTGAGGGGGGTGGGGTCAAGGTTACTGTTACTAAAAATAGAAAAATGGTTTCTGCCCAATAACTTTAGTTAGCATTGATAGATATTGATGAAACTTAGAGCGAAGGTAGCTTATGTGAAGAGCTAGCTTGGGAGGTGAGATCAAGGTCACTGTTCCTAAAAATAGAAAAATATTTTTCTGCCCAACAACTTAGTTAGAATTGATGGATAGTGATGAATCTTAGTGTGAATATAGCTTATATGAAGCTGCAGATTGAACTTGCTCATACAACAAATTAATTGGCTATAATTTCTGATTGCCCATAACAAAAACCTGGTTTCGTCGCATTGCGGCGCTTCTAGTTTTAAGATCAAATACTGCATGCCAATATGTTTGAATGTTTACAGTTTGTGACCAATGATTTCAGAGCAAAGTAGACGAGATGATTTGGAGGCCCTAGGTCACATGTTCATGTATTTCCTGCGAGGTAGCCTCCCCTGGCAGGGCCTCAAGGCAGACACATTGAAGGAGCGCTATCAGAAAATTGGTGATACAAAACGAGCAACACCAATAGAGGTGTTATGTGAAAACTTTCCAGGTAAAACTGTGTACAATGAATAAGGTGTGGTTCATTTCACAGGAGGAAAAAAGATTCCATTAAAACTTGATATAAACACACCACATATAAATTACTGAACGCTATGAAGTTAGAATGTCATGGTAGTATAAGGGAACATTTAGTGAAAGGAAGAAGGATTTTTTCTTTTTTATGAAAAAGAAAATGAAAAAATTCTTTTTCTTGTTTTTTTTCACACGTGTTAAATAACTGTTGAATGGCTGTGTATAATTGACACTTTTACATGCTATTTTAAATCTTGTGTTTTCAGAGGAGCTTTCCAAGTATTTACAGTATGTTCGACGTCTGGATTTCTTTGAGACTCCAGACTATGACTACTTGCGCAAGCTGTTCACAGATCTAATGGAGAAAATGAACCTTGACTGTGATTGGGAGTTTGACTGGGTTGGCAGACAGGTATGTATATAGAATGTACATTTATAATTATGCAGGCTACATACATGACTTGCTATGAGGAGCTGACTGGGTTGTGTGTAAGGTATGTAAGTGCAAAAATCAAATATTTTGTCACCTGTAAATCATGACAACTTCATATGGATGACTTTGTCACACTTCCATTTAATAACTTCTGAATGACTTTTAGACTCCTCAAACTTTGCATGCACATTGGTAATGGTCAGTAGGTCAAAGGTCGAGTGTTAGTGATCTTTAAATTCTGCCATATTTAAAGTCTATAGTTTGAATTATACTATGTTTAGGGAAATACTCCTATATTTGATAGAAGCTATAAGTTCAAGCACGCATACATGTATTTATGGCCATGTATGGCCATGAAGTACCGTAAGATACACAGATTTCAAGGAAATGGCTATTAACATGAGCAACAGGAGACATTATTATTTTGCCTTCAGAAGTATGGCAAATGTAAAATTTGTTATTGGGAATTACAGACATGAATATGGACATGTCTCTTTAAAGTGTCTGCTAGTCTTGTATTCCACTGCATTATTAATAAGTTAAGATTCCTCAGTGTCATTATGGAATGAACTGAGCAACATAAAAATAAAAATAGGCCAGCAAAAAGGAAAACCGGGTTTAATTTTATTTTAACTCTGTTTTATGTGTCATTTTCTTGTGTGATACTTACAGTAAACAGTAAAAATCTTGGCTTTTTGCTTACATGCTTTACATTGAAATAGAATTTCATATATATGCTTACAATAGTGTCTCCAGCAACTGTATGCTTATTTAATCATTTTTTGTTGAGCCCACTGTCGATGAGCGAGACATACTTGGCACAATGGCGGTTCTGTGTATTTGCCTGCGTTCGTCCATCCAGACTAAACTTTGTTCTAGCTGTATCTTGCATTATAGGATTTAGAAAAAAAAATCCATGAAGGTTGACCATGATAAGGTGGGGTGTCACGCACAAGACTTATGTCTTCACCTCAATGATCAAGGTCGCGTCTAGAGGTCAAAGATTGATATTATCCTTGTCCGGACTGTATCTTGACCATTATAGGATTTTCAACTTGCCATGAAAGTTTGCCATGATTAGGCGGCCTGTAACGCATAAGACACAGGTCTATTGTTAAAAGATCAGGGTCATACTTAGAGGTTAAATGTCCAAATGAGTACTGTTGGTAGCACTGGTCTGGACTAATCCCCATCCAGGCTGTATCATGACAATGTATCATAGGATTTTGAAGAAAATTTCCATGGATTTACCATGCTGAGGCGAAGTTTCTCTGGTACACGCATTGTTAAACTTCATGTTATTCTGTCTTGCAATTACATGGAAGAGCATTATGTCTGTGTCAAAGGCTCTTTGACGGGCTCGACATGTTGCTATTTGGTGTCTAGTGTTATGATCCTTTCTTGCTACCTTTTCAGCTCTCCTCATTAGCTAAAAGACATGTCTGCTTGATATAAGTGTGTCTAGAATCACAATTAATCAGAATTAGGTATTTGTTGATAAGTGTCAACTTTGGAATACATCTTAATGGTGCACAGTAAAGGTTGATGCAAATGTATTTTTTTTATTTTTTTAATAGATTATCATGTTTAACTCATTTCACTTTAACGATTAAAAAATAATATATATATATATATATTATTTAGGTACAGATAAATAATGTTAGCCTTTATAAATGGGTTTCTTGAATAATTAGCTATGTGGCCACAAATTCCCTGGTTAAAAAAGATTCTTTTGTGTCGACAAAATCACGCGTTTTTTGTGTTGATCAGAACAGTCAATCGAGTGAACATGCATTAAAATTTAAAAAAAAAGAAGATAATTTTTGCGTCAATCTGTATTGTGTGCCTTTAGGGCATAAATAATTCTTTTATTTTTCTTAACTTCAAGCGCTAAACTTTGTCTATTCCATTTTCATGTTTATAACGTGTTATTCGCACCCTGTAGCCAACGCCAGTGTCATCCCGTGACCAGGACACAACTGTATCGCCAATCAAGGACCCCCACCGGGACCACCGAACTGCTAACACTAAGGTAGGTACACACTCTCTCTCCAATCAGGGAAACATTTCACTCACACTTAATTTAGTATGTGCAGTAATTTTGTATATGGATAATTGAAAAAGATTGACATTTCTAATGTGATGAGAAGAGCTATTGTTCTCTAGATTACCTAGAATTTAATAAACTTTTATGATTTGGAAACTAGAGAAATATTTCCCTGATTTGCTTAGCTTTAAAGCAGCCATCTCAGCAATGTCACTTTTATGCTACGCAAAATGTTGACAGGTATGCTAGAGGTATTTTGTCTTTTAAGTTCTTGCCTTTGCAGCTTTGATGTCTCTTTACTTGCTTTGTTAGGAGTGTTTATGTAGTTAATATACCCCCAGATGGGAATATAGGACTGTGTTGCGTCATGTATGGTCGTGATAGCTTGGATTTCACACGAGGGAACATGTCAGACACTAGATTGCTGACATTCTCTGATATTTATAACTTGACGTTTTTGAGACATTATGCTCTGTTGTAAAAATAAAACAAAAACAAAAACAGAATTTCTTTGAAATAAATTACCACACTTAAACAAAGATTGATAAAATTTTACCATTCCTATGTATAGGCAGCATCTGGGGGTATTCATCACTCATGTAATGGCTCTTAGGGTCGATAGTTTGTTTGCTGTCATTAAGTTCTTGGTCTCCCTTCCAATGATATGTTAAGAGAAATATACTTTGAATTTATTTGAATTCTCTGCAAGCCTACAGTAAAGATTCACTATGTGAATTGAATGTACGGCTATTTCATTATTTGGAAATTTCAAGAAAGTAAGCTAGTTGTTAAAGCCCTCATGTCAATATTATTGGGAAGGAGATTTTTCCATTGCTTATTTATCATTTGCTTTTGCATATATCAAGAAAGCATGTACAACTTGCAAACTCGTTATGTTTGTATGCATATTTGATCTTTGTAAAATTTGAAAAGTAAAATTGGAAAAGTTTCTTCATAAATACTTCTTACCTTGCCTGTGCTATGATGAACTACTTGAGTTTGTATCATAAATGGCTGGAAGAGTACCAGTACTTGACTTTTACTAATTATTGTATTTATAAACTGATGGTAAAGCAAAAATGTGGAAAGCATTCATTTATGTTCTCTGCTTCTCTGTTTGTTTGTGCATGTTTGTGTGTGTGTGTGTGTGTATGTATGTGTGCGTGTGTGTGTGTGTGTTTCATTTGTTTGCTTACTTGTACATGTTTGTCCATTCTGCTCAAAGTTTCTTATTACATACTTTTAAGACATTGAAAACTTGGCGGTGGAAGTTAAGAAATTCTGCATGTTTTATGATTTTCCTTGATTTCAAGCTTCAACAATTCCACTGGGGCTGTTTGTTATTAAACATCAGACAAATCTTGTTTTTCTCCTTACAATAAGGGTATAGGATGGTGGTATATATCATGTTGGTTCTCCTTTTTCTGAAAATGGAGCCGTGGGCTGCTTGCTTCTGAAGTTTCCCTATTGTCTCCTTGCTTTTAGCATGACAGTACACCCTTCCCTTCATCCCAATGCTCTTATGTTTTATTTGCTGGTTTATGTTTGGTTTTAATTTTCCTGCTGCATTTTGTGCTACCTTCAGTTTTACACCCGTTATTCTTCCCCACAACCTGGTTCTATGCGTAGCCCATCACTGTTACATACCGCATGCAAAAGAAAAATATTTCCAGCATGTTCATGAAAACTTATGCGTTCAAACATTTCTATTGCTCTCATAAAATGGATAAGGCCATGACTGGGTCTGTATAAATGTAGTTCAAAAACAACATAGAAATGTATATGTTTTTGCAAAAAAATAAATGCCAATTATTAAGCAACTGTGTTCTACTGATTGCTGTGATGCTTTGATAGAGATCATAGATAAAGGCATGTCAATAAGACTGGAGTGACATTGTTATGTATCAGAATATTTCCACATTGTTTCAAGTCACATAACGGTCATGTTGAGTCAATAAAAATCCCTATGTCTTCATAGTATGTAGACAGATATTGACAGACCCTCCAACAGGATACCCGCTGAACTGCCTTAACACCACAGCATATTTTACCAACATTATGCTGTAAAAAGCATCAGTCTTCTTGTGTTTTCTATTGATTTTTTTTATGTGAATTCTAGGCGTAATACATATTACCACCTGTCTACAGTATAGTTAATCTTCATTTTCATAAGAAAGGTGTTAGTTTATTGATTGGTATGTATAGTTATCAGTTGATTGGCCATATATTATCAATTGTGGTGACCTGATTTTGTTCCGTCACTTGGTAACAAATGGCACCCTAGACTTCTAAATATTGATATAATTTAATGACCTCATTTGGTTAAACAAGGATTTTGATGCATAATGATCAGGGAAAGGCATTTAACAAAACTGCAAAATTATGTAAATTGGTCCAGGTTACTAATTAATTTATAATTGCTTGTCTGTTGTTGTTTTTTAAAGAAAAAAGTCAAGGAATTGGCGCTGTGTCATATTCACTATAGTCTTGAGACTCAGATTCAGAAAAGCAAAACTTGAATGATGTTGTAAAAATGCCCTTTTATAGCTTTATAGCATGATCAAAATGCTGTTTCTGTTACAAATAATCTGCTTATACAAACCTTTGCCAAGATTAGTTAAAGTTATTTTAAAACATTTATGAATACAGTTTTCTAAGCCTAAGTCTGAAACTCAGTCAAGACATTCATAAACATGTTACCAATAACTATTATGCAAGGCCTATAAATCTAGGATAAATATTTTATATTATTCCTGTAACCAACTGAGAAAAACTGACAAGCATTACCATTCGCCTTAAGTGCTCTAGTGCTCTCTTCATGTTTTCTTTCACGTTATTTTTAAAGTCAGGTGCTTTTTGCAGTGAATTTAAACACCGTTTATCAAAAGTCATTGAAACCCAGAAAAAACTTCACATTAACGATATTTCTGATAAACAATCATAAGAAAATTATTAGAAATTGACAGCGTTTGTGTATTATGGCTGACATAAAATATTTAGTAGTGAAGATTGCAATATTGGCTACACATTACCAACTTGGTGCATCATTCAGTATACATGCATTGAAAACAAACTTAACTAAGTATTGTTTGGGTTATTTAAAAAAAAAATGATGTGATGTCTCGCTGCACTTTGATGTCATACTTCTTCGAGTAATTTTTTGAATTTTGACATGTTAACATCCATCCCTTTCACCTTCAATCCAGATATCCTCCCGAGTTAGTTACCGGACCCTTCTCAGGATTGTTCAGTTGAGAGACATTTCAAAAGATATCTGATCGTGTAAATAAGCCATTATATACAAACTACCTAACCCAAAATAAATTGCTCATCATTATCGGACATCGATGTTTGTTACATACATGTGCTCATCGCTGTATAGTGTGAAAAATATGAGATGATCAAGTTCCAAATAATGATAGATAAATAGGTGTGAATTTAAACCCCTTCTTTGGAAAACAAGATTACTTACACAACAGTTTTGATTGTTTTGGACATGGAAATAAATAAGTTTAGCTGCTCCACTTTCATTCATTGTGTCTGATTGTCTGTGAAGAGGGTTGTGTTGGAGGGTCTGTAGTGAAGCATCATCAGTGTGCATTGTGATGGTGGCTTATTGATTTCAGGGCAGTTCGAATGCGCGGGGCCAGGCGTGGGAGGCCCCTCGGGGACACCACGGTGCTTATCTCGGCTCTAACCTGGCCGCGGATAGGCACGGTGGATCTGTGCAGGTACGCACTTCCCTCTCTCATTCTCCCTACCTAGTGTTGTAAACACCATCACCTAACACCAAAGATATTTGCAAGTGGTTAGTGGTAGTAATCTCAATAGTAGTTTGGGCTTCAACCAGCTAGATGCTGACCCGTTTCAAGTACCGCAGCTTGCTAAGCATGTTTTAGAAATACACAAATCGGTACTGTGTTTTTACAGCATTATTGATTTACAATGTCCTTTATGTGGCTCGTTTGGAATTTTTATTCAATTATTGTTTTTGCAGGTGGTATAATATATGTTTTTACCTGTCTTTTTCAAATTCAAGTACTATTCAGGAAATTATGAAGAGTTGTTACTTTAAACCATTTTTTAAGTTAACAATGGAAACGTTTATTTACCAAAATGAGTGGAGATGATTTAAAAAAACAAAAGCAATACAATTATTTACCATTAATGTATCCGCTTTATCTCTATAGATAGGAATAGGAAAAACGGCATAATTGTTGTTATCGCAAAAAAGTTCTGGAATGTATTTATTGGGATGTAAATCAGAGTAACGGTACATGTATTGGCTGACATAAACATGTTCTTATTAACTGCTGAAAACTATTATCTTGATTTAAAAGAACAATTTTGTCTTTGGTATTATGGTGATGCCTAATTTATTGGAATGATTCTTCAGCTCTGCGCTATATTGGTTAGTTCTCATTTTAAGCTGATCTATCCTTTGAAGAGTTTTGGTATTGTGAGAGCCTTGGTGTCATTGGTGTCGCTGTCACAGTGCAAAAATCGTAACATAGGCTACAACCAGAAAACCATTCAAGATATTCATATGAAACATTGTACTCGTGTTGCAATATGTAATATAAACAATATGCACATGAAGAGCAAGGTTTGTAACTCTTGCTTTAATGATTATTGAGTTCTGCCCCTTGTTTTTCTGAAAAAAGAACAACAGACGAGCTTTGATATTCGCTCTGCAGCACTCTTATAATGTATATTCTGTATTGATTTTCAGGCTTGTTTACGAAGAAAAAGTGTTAGTATGAAATTCTGATGACCTTACCAGCCAGTATGGTTATTTCAAGTGTCTGTGTCCATTGTTGCAGCAAGTGTTCAATACATTTCTGAACCTAGTGCAAAATGGCATCTTTGTAGCTATTATTGTACATTCCCTTACATGCCTACATATATGTATTGCTTAGCTCCTCCCAAGCTTGATTTTGGCCAACAGTGTATGTACTGCATTTTGAAGGGGTGAACTTAACAAGATTCATTCATTTTTTAAGCATTTTCCAAGTTCCCATGTATAACCAAACACATCCTTCAGTTACCAACCTTTTGGCAGTATTTAACATGAACAAGAGAATATTGTGCAAGTCATGTAGCTTCCAATTCCATGTAGCTTTCATCATTAAATTAGCTAAATCCGATTTTAATGAACATTGCCTCTGAGTTATTCTGGTCTATATGATTACCAGAAAGATCTGATATCGGTCTTGAGCTGGTAATGCTGATATTCAAGGCAGTACATTATTGGAGTCAGATATTGTGTGGATGTCTTATTGATGGTATTCTCCATCTCAATACATGTATTTCTTTTTTCACTTTTCTCATAAGAGATGTCTCACAATCTGTCACTTTGTTTAGTTTCTATGATAATTTGAACGGATTTTCAAGTTGCAGTTTTCCAAGATGTTTTAAATCATCCTTTCGAGGCAATAATCAAGTTCTATAATATATCTATATTTGACTCTGTGAAAACATTTCACATGTCTGTCTGAGAAATTGAACATTTGTCAAAAAACTTAACTCAGTGATTCAGATTTCTTTAAGTCATAGATCTATTTAAATTGTTATTTTCATTGTACAGAAAATTAACATTCAATGATAGATGGGTGAAACATTTATGCTGTTTAAAATGTTATAACGTGTTAAGTTTATAAATGAAATAGTGTTATATCTATATAACACATTAATTGAATGAAATGGTCCCTGACTTTGTAAGTTTTGATGTTATAAATGCAATTCAGCTCCTTAATATTATTCTTAGAATTTTATATGCAGTTCTATTTTTGCACACGCCAAATGCAGTATTCAGGTTCTTTATACTAGTCTATGAACTTGCAAGGTAAAACTCAGCTCTTTTTGACATAATGTGCATATTGTTTTATCATGTACATGTAGGTGTAACTACAAACCAATTGTTTCAGGAACTATGTATATGAGTGATAGATTAGGGTGGCTGTTCTAGTGTCACCTGATGTATACGAGTGTGACGTCGCTGTGAGATATGTGTGCCTGTTCCACTAACATTTGTCTCTAGAAGTTAAAAAATTAAAATATGAGATGACTATGTTTGTTCATTACATTATAGGTGGTGAGTTCTACCAACGGTGACCTGCTGGTTGATGATCCTACGGCTGGGACCTCAAACACTGCTATCACACAACCCCCAGCTGTTGAGGTGGTCGACGAGACAAAGTATGTACTCTCTTTATATGAGTCGCTTGTATCTGTGTCTGCACTAATGTCTTGTCCAGCGTACCCATCTGTTCTGTAAGCAGTATCAGCTGTTATTTCTAGAACTCAGTGATGTTAAATAAAAGATATATTAAATTATGCATGAAATAATTGCAGATTTATGTAGCACCAACCATACCATGAAAATGACAGATTGAAATAATGTGTTATCTCCATTTATATCAGTTTAAGAGTGAAACATCTCTTATGCTATAACCATACAGTACCTGTCTTATTGGTCACCATAACAGGAGATGATAGGTCACATGCCTCCATGCATCTCCTTTCGAGATCAAGGTCATTATTACTACATCAGTTAGTCATGATGTGTCGCATAGTGCCTGAAAGCATTTCTGATCAGGGTTTACACCATTGTTATGATATGATTATTAATGAGGAGTCCAGCCCATAACAATCAAAGCTCATGAAGACACATCTTAAATTTGGTTGTTCTTTGGAACATGAAGGCATGTTATGTACTTGTCCGTGTCAAGGTCATTGTAAAAAAACAGATAATCCCTTCTATAGATTATTGAAGGTCATATTCTGTTTCAAACTAATGCTGTTCCAAACTAACGCTTGATAGGCAATCATGTATGTGTTTTGTGTGTTTATTTATATAGTGGTTGCTCCAATGTTTAATAAACATGTCTCTTATTTTCGAGCTTCAAGTTTTCGTAGCTATAAATAGTCTTGAAAAATTGGTCTGGTTTCCTCAAGAGTACAGCTTTATACGGCTTACATTTAAGTTGAAAATCAAATTATATTTGTATAGAACATGAAAAAACATGTTAGGCTTAGTTCATATTTTATTATAGAACTTGGTTACTTTAAAAATCAATTTATTTTGAAGCAGTAAAACTTGAATTGCAGTAATTCAGTTTTGTACTGGCAACAATAGAGTATATACATTTGTTTCACTGTTGTTGGTTCATATTTAAATACTGTAAATGTTGTGTGACAAACTGACAATGTACATTTTCATTCAAACTATTCTCCATTTCTTAAAGAATATTAGATTTTAAAAAGAATAATGCATATTGTATACAAATGTATCTTGTATGTATAAAAACAGACTCAGAAAACTGCTTAAGAAGACAAACGTGAGTTCTAAGCCAAGATTGTGTGGTTGTTCTCACTGTTTGTATTGATGCTAATCATGTCGTTGGTTTTGCGCCTTCTGTAGGAAACACTGCCTCATGATTTATTGTTTTCACAGTTTCAAATTTGATTGTTTTGGAATCGGGCCTCTGGAGAATTTTAGGCAATTGCATCAGTGCTAGTTTCAATTCTCTTTTGTGACTACAAGATTAACTCTGCTAAAATTCTCAGAATTCTTACACCTTTGATGCAATAGAATATATGCCATTGAAGAGGGAGCGCCAAAATTATTGCATTTGATTATCAAAATAAAAGTTACTTGGTCTGCCTTTAGGAGCATCAAAAGTAGTAACCAACTTAAGTCATTTTTTTTTGAAAAAAGTACACAAAGGTGTCTGGCACATACTTTTTACCATAGCCGAGATGTAGGCGCTTACACACTATATTTCTATATACCGTTATAATTCACCTATAAACTAAAACTGGCATAATGTGCACGGGTGACTGTAGAGAGTTTCTTAGACTGATGCAGGTTATTCTGCTTGCAGGTGCTGTTTCTTCAGAAGGCGCAAGAAAAAACGAGTTCGGAGGACATGAGCATCAATGTGAACTTTCTGTTCAATATGCACTCTCTGTGGATCTATATGACTTTTTAAGGGACAACTTAAGTGTTTTAGTGTAACTGTGCTTGTCTGATCTTTATGTGGACTTTGCACAAGTGTAGACTATCAGATTATGCGTACATTTCAAGTCAATATCAATATTGATGTTTTTACAAAAGAGCTCTGATTAATATAAATCACGATGAAGATTTTTATCATGTTTGAAATACATGATAAAAACTAAAAACAATCATGATTTCGAAGAAGGGATGCAAGTGGAATTTTGTGGTTGCTTTGTTAAATGAAAATACAGTGCTCCATTATTCAGATGAGTGCACTATTGTAAAAATTTACATCACCTGTGAATGTTTTCCTCTGAAGATGTTGCTGTTTTCGGCGTACGGTAAAGCGGACCCGACACAAAGACAAGCGTCGGAAATGACGGCTTGGGTTTGGCCACAGTCAGGATACAGCCCCACTACAGCTCTCCCCGGATGACGAATCATCACCACCGGTCTTCGGAACACGCCTTTCAAACTTTGGCTTCGCAAACCAGACATTTTTATAGTGCTTCTTGATCTATGTTCTATTGAAATCATTACACAGAGTATCATAACAACTGCCTTGATAACTAATGGAAACAAGTATTAACTCCACTCTTAATATACATTTTCAAAAGGATTGGTTATACATTGTCTTGATATTCTGCTTGAGATTATATTCCACTTACCAGAATATTTTGCTGAACAGCTATGGGACAACAATATTATCAGACTTTATGAGCTGGCCATGACTTTTTTTGTTCAGGGACATCTGATGAGCTGTTCTGATCAAGAACTTCTCATATCAGCTTTGCTCAACTCAGTTAATGATTTCACTGTGAACATAGCTAGCAAGCTGACAATGAAGGATCATTCCAGAGGTGTTATTTGCTATTCAGGCGTAGTGCAGGCTTTATAATAGCAATATAAATCCAGCTTGAGAGTCACAATCTCTGTGCTGTGGTAACTGATGTCAAAAGTGCTAAATACTAGATAGTCAGATAATTGTTGGCCAATGTTCAATATAATTATATTTCATATACATGTAACTCTTTATGACAAATGGAGTTCTTTCATTGACATATTATTCTTAAACCATGCTGGGAAAAATTCGGTCAATTTTAATGGGCGCTTATTTTGATGAAATATCTTGATGTTTTGGTGTGAACTCGGCACTGTTTTGATGTGAACTCGGCACAGTGTACTGTTAGATGGGAATGCACTTAAAACATAATAACACAGTAACTTTATTCTTTGCGTACAATAATGAATATAGCCAGGGCAATAAGGCTGTCTGTATTCAGAGTGTGGCCAAACATATTGACTTGCCATTCAGGTTTATATTTCGACCATACCCGCAATGTGACTTCGGTCACTGCAATTCTTCATAACTGTGTAGTAATTCTCTTGTTCTGCCATAATAACCTGTTTCTAATTGTTTCTGTGTTACTTATTTCCACATTAAAATATTTCACAGTCACCTTTTCATGGTGTCAATATTGCATATTTATGTATAGATACATGCTATGTCCTTTTAGAACAGTTTGGCTTTAATTAGTTAAGAAGTCTTCAGAGCTTGTTATAAGGCTGAACTGACTTAAAGAAAAGAAAAAAAACAATACTAAACTGTACTTGTATTTTTTTCAGTGTTTATTAACAAATGTACTGGATTGAATTGAAAAGTAGTATGCTGGATTAAGTATGTTAACATTATAAAAACTACTGTTGAATGAATGATTTATTAAAGGTAGAATCTAACAATTGGTATTATATTGACCCAAAGTTCAAAGCAAAACTCATATATTGTTCTTCAATTATATTTTTCGCTTGGCATTTTGTAGCTGGGTGTATGTTACTGTAAATAATACTAAATATGTCTGTAAATGTCTGCTTTTATTATTTTCTGTTTTACTTGTATTGAAAGCAGTTAAAATATTGTTTACCCTTTTGAAAACTGTTCTTATAACATCTATTAGAACTGTCACTGTAAATTGTACTTGAACATACATTATTTACTCTTATTGGATTTAGTGAGGATTTCATCAAATAGTTACCGTTGAGATCTCACAGAACGGACTGTTACATTACAATGTGTTTCAATAGCTCTTGGCATTTTTATTTCGTTGCCAAATAGGGCTTGTCCAATATGTTAGGTCTTTGTTGGTAAAAAACCTTCTAATGCCAAGACTGAGGAGGATGTTAGATGGTGTATGAATCATTGTGTATTTTATTTTCTATTGTATCCATCAGAATTGCTGAAGGAACACTTACATGGTTACATTTCAGTTATTTGAAATCATGCTGATTGTACTCAAGATGTAATACACAGTTCATAATTATTCTCATCATTTTGTACAAGTACGTACATGTGTTTAGGTTTTATTTATTTAATTTAGCTGCATATGAATATCATTGTAAATAATGCACTTGGATCAGTTAAAAATTACAAACTTTATTAAAAAAAAAATTGTTCATTGTTTGATGTGCACATGTTTCAATCATCATGTAAATACTGACTTGAGTCATATTGTCTTTATGTTTGATAGATTTTATTGATGACTGTTTTAATAATCCGATGTCCAGTGTGCTCGTGTGTCATGTTTGGATGGTGATGATGATGCAGTAGCATATACATATTTTGGGAAATGATCAAAGTAATGATAGCACTATGGACCAATATGACTACAGAATAACTGTGTGTATTTGTGAACATAACTCTGTGTGACTGAGGTAGGCATTTGAACACATGTTAGTTAGTCTGGTCCATTGATTTCTAAAGGAGCACTTTGTTTTATGGTCATGCTTTCTTTTCAGTTTGTTATTTGACTATAAATCACTTAGACAACATTATGTTCAAACTTAAAGGCGTGAAACTGTCTATTTAGTTACATTTAAAGTCAACCAATGGTTTTCTGGGCAGGAGGCAAACTGTCAATATTTGAGTGATGGTGTTGAGAAAGTGTACATTTTATATACTGGTTGTGTTGTTTACCTGCAGAGCAGGATCATGAATTGTGGTCGCGAGAAGTTTGCCTGCTGACCAGAGGCTCTAACTCACAACTGTGTATGAGACTTGAGTTTAGGTGTTGGCATGCAGCCACCTGTTAGTATGAATGTATAAATTTCATTATAACTTTGTCAAAGGGGCAGACTAATGCTCCTGCTTTCTTGAATAAACAATTTTAAGACATAAAACCTGTTCTCTTGTTTAGAATAACATGCACAATTTTATACCAGAGGTATTTCCTTTTGCGGCATTGCCACTAATATCTTGTGCAAACAACTCAAGTATAATTCCATCCTGTTAGCACTTGATAACAGTGTTTATGGTCCAAATAACAACAAGCAAATTCGAGAAAGGATATCCTCTGTCAAAGGATTCATGTGTAAGAACCAAACATTTCAAGATTCCAGTTTAATCAAAACTCAGCTTGTTTAATCTCAATAAATGTGCATCAAAATTATGAGTTCCACAACTTAATAACATCAAATATCTTCCTGAATGATCTCATGGGTGTATGACTAATAATTTTGAAGTTATGAGTGGCACAAGTTCAACAAGTCCAAAAATGACAATTTATGCTAAATCAAGGGTGAAACAACAGTTGTATTAAGTGCAGTGGGATTTATCATTGCCTTGACAACATTCCCCCAAGGTAATATGACTCTAGGTGATATCAGTTGTAGTTTTTAGTGACATATGTCCAGAAATGCCATTTTATATTTTGCTAATTCAAGGGCCATTACTATGGTTTTACCAAATGCAGTTGGAAACAAAATTTGAGGTGCAAAACTTCATCAAATAACATTCTGCCAAGGTTTCCTGACTTTGGGTCATATAGTTTTGTAGTTTTGAGCGACACAAGTCAAGAAATGAAAAAAAAATCCTAATTCAATGGCCATAACTAAGTGCAGCGGGAACAGAAACTCCAGGTTTACAACTTCTTCACCCCATTAAATTTTCCCTTCGGTTTCTTGACTCTAGGTCAAATATTTTTGGAGTTTTGTTGACTGAAGTCCAAATATGTCATTGATAATTCAAGGGCCATAACTCTTGTTTTAATTAAGTGCAGCAGAAAATGAAACCCGGGTTCAAAACTTCATCGCCTGTTAACAATCGCTTAAGGTTTCATGACTTGAGATAACTACAGTTCTGGAGTTTTGATTGACAGAGGTCCAGAAATGTCATTTTTGCTAATTCAAGGGCCATAACTCTGGTTTTACTAGGTGTGGCAGGTAACAAAACCCAACGTGCAAACCTTCATCACCCAATTTACTATCCCCTGAGGTTTCATGACTTAGAGTTATAATTTTGGAGTGTTCGATGACACAAGACCAGAAATGCCAATTTTTGCCAATTTAAGGGCCATAGGTATACTAAGTGTAGCGGGAAACGCAACCCCAGGAGCAAAACTGCATTACGTAAAAAGATAAGACAAAAGAACAGACGGACACAAGCAAATCTCTATGCTCCTCCTCACCCATTTTTGTGGGGGGCATAAAAACAAATTTGGGGAGAAGAATCTTACACATGAACCAGCTCACTATGACTATACTCAGTTTATACACACCAAGTTTTCTATCCAGTAGTTACATAGTTGCAATGACTCAGGATGGAAAGATGAATATTCAATGCCAAATCTATATCCCACTGTCAAAATACTTGGATCAGTGGCGAATCATAATAATATTTATTCTGTTTGATTCTCGGCATTAATCGTTGTTAGTGGTTATCAATATCTGTCCATCCTGTCTGTAACATTTTCTTGTTTCCATCTAACCGCTAACCGGTAAACAAAAAAACCTTCAAGAAATTTCATGAAAATTTATTCACATCGAGGCAATGTACAGAACACATAACAGCGTTGGATCACAGTCGCAATACTAAGTCCATGGATTTACTTTTTTATTTTGTAACTTGCTTAATATTTCCTACATCATATTCAAGAATATTAACACTCCTCTTTTGCTTCCTTAGGCTAATACATATCCCCTTTCAATTGCCTTCATATATTTCGATAGACAAACCATTTTCAGGATACCTCTGATAGTACAAAATTGTTGAATTATTCATGAGAAATTTTGCAAATAATTAAAAAAAATGCAAATAATAAGTGTGTTATAAACATTGAATATTTTAGAATTGAGGTTTATCTGTGTATGAAAACATTCTTTGGTCAGTGGACGCATAATTATGAAGTCCTTCAAAATTCACAAATACGACTATACTCCAAGCAGAGCTATTGAAAAAAGTGTCTTCTTACGGTTGTAAGCGGACCGTGCATGAGAAATTCCGAGTAATCCCACTAGTCCATAAGGCCATGATAATCTAATTTGACCTTTCCGAAAGATATTTCTATTTATCTGTTTATAAAACTGTATTTATTTAGTAATGCATTTATTTGCTCACTTATATATGCAATACACTTATCGTCATATAAGTCAGATGCAGTTACTCGTTTTTTTTCTTCAAAAGTGACCTCCTACAGACGTAAGTCACCTCGGACAAAATTGGGGTTTGTACTGCGAAATCTTTTTAATGTAAGAGGACTCTTTTGAAGAAAAACGCGTACTGTATCTATTACTTACCATGTGCTGATCAAATGTTCTCATACATGGATGAACTGCAATACTAAATACTAAATCCTTCAATATCAATCGCACATTCTACTAATTGGAGCAAAATTCAGTATGCCAATTCAAAGTTGCAATACTTGATACAGGATTTGGGCCTCGAACTGTGTTTCTTCATATTTCCTAACCCCCTGGAACACTTTGATCAAATTATTAAACAACATGGTGTGCAAATATTAATATATCCTTGACAATGGAAGTTTGAAGAGGAGATATTGGAGTAGCCCTGTGGTAAGTCTGTGTCGGACCTTTGCAATTAATCTTGTCCCGAGCAACTTGAAAACTACTGAATGGAATTTAAATAAACTTCATACAATGATAGAACGTAATGAGAGGAAGTGCTTTTTCTTGTCTGGGGAAAAACTTGAAAACTACTAGATGGAATCTAATAAAACATCCTACAATGGTAAAAGTACCATGTGAGGAAGGGCAGTGTACAAGAACCATAACTCTATTTCAGCCAATTACAAAGTTATTGTCCTTCTTTTACTTTTCCTTAACCTGAGCATAACTTGAAAACTACTGAATGTAATTTATTGAAACTTCATACAATGATTAGAGCAATACCAATATTATTCATGGTAAAAATAAGTAAATTCAATTAGTATTCAAATATTTATTTCAGCACAGTTTATATAATACATTTCAATCAACAATCAAATATATTGCACATACAAATTTGTTTAACAATTATGATGGAATAACAAATCACTATCACTGTATTATCAGCATATAATATTCAAATAAAACATTATTAGACAAAAAGCAGTTTTTTCATCATAAAGCTACAATGCAACACTAAGTTAGAACCAAGTGTCATTCATGACATTTAATGACCTCAGTATGATTTAATTTGCATTGTTACAACTTGTAAGATATGCTTTTGAAAGTGTCTACTTTATGTTTCTCTTTTTATTTTATGAACATCATGAAAAAATGAGAACAACAGTGCATGCAATCCTTATTCCCTGTATATATATATACTGTAGGTATATGGTTCTGTAAGCATCAGTGTGGTTTATTGCAAAAAGTTGAAGGAGAAAATTTATCACTTGATCGCCATAACTTTCACCGAGCCCAACATGTTTTTCATGAGCCACGACCAATTTGTTCAAGAGTTATGAGCCCTTTCAATTTAATTCTCACATTATGGCTATAAAGGGGTTTATGGACTTAACAGTTAAAGGGACCCATTCTGATTAATAGCACACATGATCACCATGAAGTGTTCTAATGCCTTGCATATTTCTTACGACCAAAATGTTTAACAGTTATGTTCCAATGAACTTATTTTTAATATGTAGCTATATTGGGGTTTCAGAAGCAAGCTACATGTGATTGTTCTAAATTTTGGTAAAAATAGTAATGAGGAAGTGTTTAAGTGCCAGGCATATGTCAGACAAAATTTTCCTAAGCCTGTTTGTAAAAAGGGGCATAACTTAACAGCTATTTAAGTCTAGAGTTCAAGACTTTGCTATACATGTGTGTATCTGGCATCATGTGTACCACATTTTAATTGAATATCTTGAACTGTTAGAGAGTAGTGGCCAAGATAATAGTTTTTAAACAATAACAATGCCTAAGACCCTCCAACTATGACCACACCTAGACTTTTCTTCCGTGAAAATAGACGAGCTAATAAAATGGAAGATAACAATACAAATTCAACATACCTAGTATAAAAAATGATTAATGATAATTTATCACCCTAATTTTACTTGGTTTTTAATTATTAAGTTTGAAATTTGAAAGTTATCAAGCTGTCTTTTTACATGCAATACCATATGTATTGTTCTCTTGCAATCTTCCCTTGCTAGACAGTTCACTTACTTCTCAAACATAACTACCTAAATCAATTCATTCACAAGTCTGAACATACAAAATGTGTAATACATTTAATGGCAACACAGGTTTTGTCCTTGCACGGTGAGTCAATCTGTGGCTGTAAATGTTTGACCGTGCAACAGATATGAGATGAGGCCTGGTTGGATCATGGAAAGTGTTGCTGTGTGATCATCGCCGTACAGCGTCTGCCCGACTCAGAGACACGGGCTGGCCTGCTGTCTGCACCTCATCAAGGAATCTGAAAGAGAATGGTATCTGTACATGAGACAAATACAGGTACAATGAAACCAGTTTCCATTAAAGTCTTATCAAATAACTGTAAGCATATATATAATTACTGTACCGTACTTCCCCGACTATAAGGCGATCTGCTTATAAGACAGCCCCCTAACTTTGCCCATGAAATCTGGTGTTTTTGTCTCGACTTGTTTATAAGACGGGGTCGATTTTTAAAGCAAATCCAGCACTTGAAATTCTCCAAGTGTGTGATAATGTTCAAGCTAAACAGTCAATTATCAACTAAATTTGTTCATTTGCTTAGGATTATTGATTTTTATTTTCCGATCTTATGGTATGTTTGAACCAGCCTAGACGCAATTTTGGGAGTTAAGTGGGTTCATACGGTATTTGATTGACCTATTTAAATACAAACCATTGCAGTGCATCTTTGATCTTTACACAGCTGGTGCTGTGACGTCACAAATGGTACTGTTTGATCTGCAGCCGACAAACAGGACATATTCCATTACATGTGTTAATAAGTTAAATTTTTGCAGGTGTTTGTTTGGATTGCAGTTGATGGGACTTAAATTTTGAGAAATGAATTACCATTGATGATTGCGGATAAATTAATGTAATGATGAATGAAATGTGTATTGAAATCTGCCAGTTACATGTATGTGCATGATATACGCAAAGCCTTATAGTAAGGAAAAAGTAAGTTTTATTTACATAATAGAAAAAATAACAATTCATTTTTTAAAATATTTTTTGTTCAAAATATTTTAATTTCAAAGGAAGCAAAATATGTCTCCTGTGATAACAACGTGTACGGACCGATAACAAGCGTCATATCGAGTGTTCATCTTAGCGAAACAAAGCAGATGGTCGTCTTAATCCGATGGGTGTGATCGTGTCACTTTTAGTGGGGTGCCATCAACAGACAATAATTCAGTTAGTCGAATACCTTATGTTGAATATTCCTGATTCTGACTCTATTCTTTATGAATTTCTTATAGACTCACCTATAAGACAGGCCCCCTACTTCAAGGTTAAAAATCGGGACCAAATTTCCCCATCTTATAGTCGAGGAAATACGGTAAGTATTGATTCTTTTCTTTAAGAGCACTATTTAGCTTAATTTTTTGAAGTTTACTTCTATACAAGATTATGCATTCAATCAAGTTGGGTTCAATGAATTCATTGATGTAGGCTCTCAGGGTAATGCAGGGTTTCATAAAGTCCTTGTGTAAAATCTTACGTTGTGAAGTTGTGGACTGCAGTTCCTCCAAGGACAATCCTAACACCTGGCACAGACTTGTTGAACTGGTGAACACAGAAAGCCTCTTCAAAAGTCGTACCCCCTATCACAAACACTATGATGTCCTGTGGTCTGAAATAAATTTAAACTTTGTTTTACAATTGCCTCTCCAGAGCTATCAAAGAGCTGATTGGTACGTGATATAAACATGTGATAGGAACCTAATTATTGTCATGCAACACATAGAACAAGAGGGCCAAGAGAGCCCTATATCATTCACCTGAGTAAAACTTTAAGAAGGCTCTAGACATTTCAATAATTAAAGGGCAAGGTATGATGCCAATACACATTCTGACCATGTATGGTGATGATTGGACAAATGCTTGTAAAGCTATTTATTGGAGAAGAGCGATTTAGGTAATTTCTAGAACTAAAGGCAATGACTTATGGGTGACTACAGCGATTTGGCTAGCTATCAAACTCATCCGAGGTATTACGCACATTCACATTCTGACAATATTTGGTGATGATTGGACAAATGCTTGTAAAGTTATTGATCTGACAAGACCAATTTTAGGTTATTTCTATAATTAAAGTGCAATAACTCTCAACTGACTGAAGCCATAGAACTTGTACGAGATATTATGCCCATACTCATTCTGAACAAATTAGGGGATAATTGTATTCTATAATTGAAGGGCAACAACTCTCGAATGACTCAAGCCAAAAAGGCTGGTTATCAAACTTGCCTGAAATATTATGCCCATACAGAAGTTATTGATCCAACAAGACCAATTTAGATTATTTCTAATATTAAAGGGTGGTAACTCTCGAATGACTGAAGCGATATGGCTGGTTATAGAACTTGTTTGAGATATATTGCCCATACTTATTCTGACCAATTTTTTTGAAAATTGGACACATTCTATAATTAAAGGGCGATAACTCTTGAATGACTCAAGCCAAAGGCAGGTTATCAAACTAGCTGAGATATAATGCCAATACACATTCTGACCAATTTTGTGATGATTGGACAAAGGCTTTTAAAGTTATCGATCAGTCAAGACCAATTTTAAGTAATATCTATAATAAAAGAGCGATCATTCTCGAGTGACTACAGAAATATGGCTGGCTATCTAACATGTCCAAGATAGTATACCCATAAACATTCTGACCATATTTGGTCATGATTGGACAAAGAATTTTAAATTAATTGAACAGAGAAGACCAATTTATATAAAAATTGGTGATAACTCTTGCTGGTTATCAAACTTGCCTCACATATTATGCCCATGTACATTGGACAAGATACTGGACACTGCCTGGCTAAATGCCTGCCTATCCGTACTATGCAGGTAAAACTATAATATGTCCTGCTTTTTTAAACGGACTTTATTTATTAAAAAAAAAGTTGAAAGGGCTATAGCTCTTACAATATTTAAGTTGGAGTGATATACTTGTCACAAAAGAGCACATATTACTGTGAATAAGTTCATAAGTTTGATGTTGATATCCTCAATGATTGTAAAAACAATAAAATAATTACTTGATATATATAAAAAATATAATAAAAATAAATTGATAAAAGGTTCACCTAAGGAACAACAGTTCTGTGTAAATATTTTGAAAGTGAAGGAATGTGGCAGATGGCCACCATAGGAATATTCCTGTGAATTTATTTTAAAATCAAGCCACAAGATTTTCAAAGTTTTTCATATGACATACATAGTGAAAAGAAGCCCCCTCCCTGGCAGCCATGTTTTTTAACGAACCAACATGGGGTGTAGAAATATTTCTGTGAGATTATTATAAAATTGGGCCAGCAGATTCTGAGAACAAGACCTTAATAGTTTTTCCTTTTGGTTGCCATAGCAACCAGATATGGCAACCAGAGTTCTGCATGAAACTACTTTTATTGAAGAAATCTGGAAAAGGACCACCCATGGAACATTCCTGTGAAGTTTAGTTGAAATTGCCCCAGACGTGAGTAGAAGTTGTTTGAAGGAAAATGTAGATGATTGACAGATGATGCACAATCACACTTTCACAATAGCTAATCCTGAGCACTTGAAGCTCCGGAAGGCTAAGAAAATGTAAAATCAGCCTCAATTAATTAGCATTTCGCTTCATAAACTAAAAATCCAGAAGTAAATAATATTCTTGCTAAAGTGACTGAGTGTTCTGTTGATGAACCCCTTCTTGAGTTGTGCTGAGTTAAGAAATGGGTAGGCTCAAGGGAGTGTACTGTTGACACAGCTGTCCTTCAGTTGTGCTGAGTTGAGATAGGGGTAGGTTCAGTGAGTGTACTGTTGACACAGCTGTCCTTGAGTTATGCTGAGGTAAGATAGAGTAGACTCAAGGGAGTGTACTGTTGACACAACTGTCCGTGAGTTGTGAGAAATGGGTAGGCTTAATGGAGTGTACTGTTGACACAGCTGTCCTTGAGTTATGCTGAGTCAAGATATGGGTAAGCTCAGAGGAGAGTACTATTGACACACCTTTTTTTCAGTTGTGCTAAATGACAATAGAGGTAGACTAACAGGAGTACTGTTGACACGCCTTATTTCAGTTGTGCTAAACAGAGATAGAGGTAGCCTAAAATGAGTACTGTTGATACACCTGACCTTGAATGGTGCAAAGCCAAGGTAGGGGTAGGCTAAAGTGAGTGTTTTGTTGACATACCAGTCCTTCAGTTGTGCAGAGCCGAGGTAGGATTAGGCTAAAGTGAATGTTTTGTTCTCTAACCTTTCCTTCAGTTGTGCAGAGCCAAGATAGGGTTAGGCTCAAGTGAGTGTAATGTTCACTTACCTGTCCTTGAGTTGTGCAGAGCCTAGGTAGGGGTAGGCTGCCTCCCGTAACTTGCTCTTCATCAGTTGGTCCAAGATTGAGTATAATAGGGGCTTGTGCTGTGTGTACACATTCTCTACACCCTGATAGTGAAATATAACACTGGTTTGTACATTCCCTATTGAAATCGAAGCTTAGTATCATTGTTCACAAACTATACAGGGAAAATTCAATATGTGACTGAAGTTCATCTTTTCATGTTCAATAGTGTTATAAAGTTTAAGCACCAGTGCTGTTTGATGTTTTTAATTGTTGTATTTGTCTTAATCTCCGTTTAGCAGCAAAATAAAATTAAACAATTTAGCAATGATACATAGTTCTCTTAATAAACAAAGAACAATTTGTATTCTTAACGATATATCGCCTTTGCCTTTACTCTATATGTACCTTTAAGCCCTTGAGGAATCTCTTTGTGAATGCCACAGGGTCTGTAGAGCCAAACAGGTCACTGCCTCTTGCCTTTCTGCCCCCATACTCCAATATGGCTGATACACACTGAGACAAAAAATCAACAATGCAATGGAAATTAAAGAGAAATGCTATTATTATTATAGTTATTGTGATAATGTAGAACGCTCAAAAGCTAAAGCTAAACAGACAATCAACAACACATACAGTTTACATAGACATTAAAAGTCAAGCTTCAGTTTATCTTGTGGCAAGAAAGATACTCTAGAAACACATTATTCATTTTCTTAAAGGGTCAGATTAAAAGGGTCTTGACAAACTTCTTAAAAAATATACAACAATTTTTTTTTGTAAAAAGTATCATTTTTTTCTAAAAATGAACACTATGAGAAGGTACCCACAGCTCTGTGTTTTTCCCCAATTCCCTGTTTCCTGAGTGTTTCTACGAGACCGGCTACATCATTGTTGCTGTGACTCTCGTACCTCAGGGCATAAAGCATCACCAGCCTTAACTTGTCCAGTTGTGTTACCTTGTTGTTGTTTAGTAATGTCTTTATTTTCTGAAATCCAATTGTCGACTTCCAGTTTTAGAAACTTTTTAACTTTTGCTTAATTTGTTTAATTTTGTTTCATGATTCAAATTTATTTTCTATACCGTAACTGAACATAAATAAAGCAATGAAAAAATCATTACTCACCTGTAATGAGGCTGAGTGGTCTCCCTGACATACAAGTTCCTGTTCAGTCTCTGAGACCTCGAGTAGCTCCTGTCGCGCTACAAGACGAGACAGCTCCCCCACAACCGTCACATGTTTTGACACTGTCCCCGACATCTTCTTGAATTGGGGGTAGTTCTCTATAAAAGCCTAAAATAAGACAACGAAACATATACATTGTATTATTTTTTTTCCTTCAATCAATTAACAGTAACAGCTTTAATAGGTATATTTAGTAGTGTTATAACAAAGATAAGCAAAATTATAGAATGAAATGTTTTGATGCAACTCGCGTTACCACATAATTGGTGATATGTAGTGTTTTTAAAAAAAATAGAAATGAACACAGTTTCTCATAATAAAACATGTATAGGAAAAACTTAATTGTAATATATATATATATATATATATATATATATATATATATATATATATATATGAATATATATATACACAGAACATCAGGACAAAATGTACAGTACATGACTTTATGACATCATAAATGATTTTAGGTACAGTATACGAGGACACAATGTACGGTGCATGTCTTTATGATGTCCTAAATGATTTTAAATACAGTTTACAATGCATTTTGAACATTTATGAATTACCTTCATGTCCGCTATAGATTCGACCTTGGCGTGGCTCTGGGATTTTTTCTGGAACTCATCCATAAGCTCCTTGATGTTGTTGCCTATCTCTCCAAAGTTCATGTACATGTTCTGAAACAAAGGATTGGGACTGGTTATTGTCAATTTACATGTACATGTTTGGTTCATCAACTCAATTTTATAAGTAGTCAAATGAAACAATTTCTCAAAATAACAAGTAAATAAAGTGACAGATTAAAAAACAAACATACATGAACAAACATACATGTTTATTATGTTTATAAAGAAATTGCATACATTCAAGGGCATCAATACTGGTTATAAAAAAAAAACAAATAATAGGGAATAATAAAGATAGAAGACAGAATATCACAACATGTACTTACAGTTGCATAGAACTCATCATGTTCTGCAGACAGGACCACTTCCTGTAGGTCTTTAGAGATGCCTGGTACATTGGCAAGACTGACACGGTTGTTGTTGATTCCAAGGAGCTCATGGACCATAGCCTGGTACGTCCACTGTCAGATAGAGGCCAGGAAAATGGTTTACTGTTTACCCTCAATAATAAGGATGCAAACATGTATGACATGCACCAAAAAAATGCCAGTAAGCATAGAAAAAAAATTGATACAATGTTCCCTAGTTATGGCTTTAAAATAAGCCTTATATATGTACATGAAATATGGCTGTACGTAAAATGAAATCAATGCTAAAACCTTAAAGATAGAATCATTTCAAATAAATTATAGCTACAAACCTGGTTAAGCATAGGTGTGACAGCATCATCCTTTCTGTCCAGTATTAACAACACCGGCTCAACATCAGTCCTTCTGAAGTCAAACAAACCTGCATCCTTGCTGATGGTACTCTAGCAAAAGAAATGTTTGTACG
This sequence comes from Mya arenaria, assembly GCF_026914265.1. Lineage (NCBI taxonomy): Eukaryota > Metazoa > Mollusca > Bivalvia > Myida > Myidae > Mya > Mya arenaria. Next base: position 79,553,775 of record NC_069124.1, read on the forward strand.
AATTTCATTTTTTTTGCCAAAGAAACTGTAGATAGGATTATTATTTACTCTATTATGTCAAAAGTATGATTATGATTTATCTGAATGTTAAAATCATGTAAAATATAATTACTCTGACAGATTCCGCTAATTTTCTGGCCATTTCTGAAGAATTCTGGTAGCGAATCATGGGACATTTTTTCAGTGAAAGGAGCGCGGATGTTAGGCCCTGTGTTGTCCGCTTTAGTGCTGCCGGGGACCAGTCTATGCCCTTGTAACAACCAACAATGTTAAGGGTGAACAGATGTGGATTCACAGCTATGTAATCACCAAAGAATTCCTGCAATGGAAAAATAATGAACTACATTTACCTAATTTTGAATCATTATCTGCAATAATATGATCATAATTTTGTTTCAAGTACTGTGCAAGAGTTTCAACACAGTGATTATAATCACAACAAAAGTCAAATGACAATGAACTTGACTTTTCCAAATTTAGTCTTAGAAATGAATATAATAATGATATCATGTGCATGTTAAAAGCAATAATAAAGGTCAAAATAAAAAGTAAACATACAAGAGCTGCCAGTAGACAGCGCACTCGACTATTCTCATTGATTGACAATATAAAATAATATCCATCCTGGAGGATATTGTTCAAGTGTAGTTAATAACAGGAACTTGTAAATAGAAAAGAGTGTAAATAAAAAAGGCTTGTTGAATGGTCAATAGTAAGAACATTATAATAGAAACTAAGGCATACATAACAATCAATCTGAACAATGAAGTAAATTAATGAAATTATCTAAGGCTTGATAGAGTTACCTCCTCCTGTGTACAGGTTGGGGGCATGATGGTGAAGAAGTGTGCAAAGTTTCAAAGCCAGATGACAATTGAATTGGAAAATATTTGAGGTGGTACGCAAACTTTAACGTAAATTCTAAGTCGAAAGAGGGGCATAATTTTGTCAAAATGCTTGAAACAGTGACCTCCTCCTGTGTACAGGTTGGGGGCATGATGGTGAACAAGCGTGCGAAGTTTCAAAGCCAGATGTCAATGGACTTTGAAAATAATTGAGGTGGTACGCAAACTTTAACGTAAATTTTAAGTAAAAAAAGGGGCATAATTTTGTCAAAATGCTTGATAGAGATACCTCCTCCTGTGTACAGGTAGGAGCCATGATGGTGAACAAGCGTGCAAAGTTTCAAAGCCAGATGTCAATGGACTTTGAATATTTGAGGTGGTACACATACTTTAACGTAAATTCTAAGTAGGAAAAGGGGCATAATTTTGTCAAAATGCTTGATAAAGTTACCTCCTCCTGTGTACAGGTTGGGGGCATGATGGTGAACAAGTGTGCAAAGTTTCAAAGCCATATGTCCATGGACTTTGAAAATATTTGAGGTGGTACACAAACTTTAACATAAGTGGTTACGCCGATGCCGACGCTCGGGTGACTAGAATAGCTCTCCTTATTCTTCGAAGAGTCGAGCTAAAAAGGCCGCAATGCAAAGAAACCAGGTTTTCAATGATTGACAGAAGAACTTCAGCTTTTATTTTCAGACTCAGTTTCACCTTTTTTTCATTTTTAGTAACAGTGACCTTGACCCTAGGGGCCCCAAAATGCAATCCCATGGAAATCCTCCATAAACCCTTCCTACATTACCAAGTTTGTTCACAATATCTCAACCCTAACTTAATTTAGTCAGTATCAAATAGTTATCTATTTTCAGTGACCTTGACCTTGACCCTAAGGGTCCAAAACGCAATCCCATAAAAGGTCTCTATAAACTCTTTCTATATACCAAGTGGTCGCAATATTTCAATCCTAACTAAAATTATTCAGTACCAACCATTTTTCTATTGTTAGTAACAGTGACCTTGACCTTGACCCTTGGGGCCAAAAACATGATCCCGTGAAAGGTCCCCAAAAACTCTTTCTATATACTAGGTTTGGTCACTATATGTTAAACTTTACTAAAATTATTTGATACTATAGGTGAGTTTGACGCTGCCCTGCCCAAACAAAGACGTATCATTCTAATTAAAATATAAAAATTTGCCTGTCAAAAACAAAAAGTCAATCAAGGGCCATTTGTATTTAGGGCTTATATGGAGTTATATAACCTTATTGTGTGAAGGCTACTGGGTAAAGCATGAAGGCAATAGAATCAACAATATTTGAAATCTAAGTAAAAACCCACCAATTCCTAAAAAATTTAACAATTTTTTTTAAGTCAATCAAGGACCATAATTTGTATTTAGGATAACATGGAGTTATTTAACCTAATTGTTTGATGGCTGTTAACAACTGTGTGAAGTATTAAGTCAATTGAATGAAGGATATGGAAGTAGTTAGTGAAAATCCAACCTTTCCCTAAAACTTTAACCAGATGCCAACACGAGTAGTATAGCCTCCTTATTCTTCGAATAGTCGAGCTTAAAAGCCTTGATGATCAACACGTGCTCATGTTACCTGTACTTCCCGAACAACTTCCTGGTCATCTGCCTCAGCCAGCGTCTTCACATCCTGCTTACTCACCACATTGCTCAAGTCTAAAACCAAACACAACCAAAAACTTTAACATCAAGATTAATCATTAAGTTTTCATTATAGAATTTCAAGAACAAGACCATTCTCTGTCTTTTTGTGTTGGTGTAATAACTGTTATGACGCCAAAAATATAAAAATATATTAAATTTACAATATTTTTTCCAGTACAACATAATGACCTATTTCTCTTCATTTATGATTTGCTACTCACTTCAACTTTGAGCTCTCAGTTATATTAATTAATGTAAAAGCTGAATTCTTTATATCAAGGATTGATTTAAACATTCTATATTGGTTACCGGTACTCACAAATGTAATAAAGTCCATATTTTGACATTCTCAGCTCCTGTGCCAGCAAGTCAATATTTTCCTTTGTTGGCCTCAAAAAGCAGATACATTTCAAATGTTTCATCGTCTCTCGTCCTGTAGATTCTATTCTTTCAAACAGATAGACTTCTTTTTGCAGGATTTCTGACTGAGCATAAACCATACTGACAATACTCGTCTGAAAATAAAACCCTTATTTTAATATCATTATAAACAAGCAAATCTTAAAAGGCAATTATATACATGTTTTGTAAAACACTGGCATCAACATGACATTGTGATTGCTCCAAGGTATCGCAGAATCTCTAGTCGAGATTTACATGTTAATGATGAATGTCAACCAGTCTAATATGGCAGTCCATATAAATTAACTCTAGGAGTCTTTTTACAATTTTTGATATTGGCAGACTAGTGGCATGGAAACAATCAAAAATTTAAAATGTTTGAATGATTCAAGAGATTCACCTAAACGCCCATAATTATGAGGGTTCTGGTTGTAACAATGCAAGACAAAAGTGCAAGATTTATCTGCAGAAATTATTGATGCAAAATCAGAGTCCTCACAATGCTCAACACACTTGGCTGGTAGAGTCTTTAGCTGCTGAAGAAAAAGGCAAAAGCTTTCATTGTCGAAAAGATTTTCAACAACATCATTGCTATATTAACTCAAGTCTTACCCCAACAAGTCTACAAGAGGTCACCAAAAAAGTAACATCACACCATACTCCAGGACATTAATACAGTAATACTGCAGTGTATGTGTGTAGAAACCTGCCACACAGTTAGCTCAGTTGGCTAGAGCGCCGTGCTACGTAGTGTTCCAGCTGTTGTGAGTTAGAGTGACTGGACACACTTCCCACCTGAGGTTTATGTACTTTACTGTTGTCAAAAGTAAATGATAAGATTGCCTGGATCAGCCTGAAAGATTAATAGCGGGAGGAGTGTAGTGTGTGTGATCAGAACCTGCTGCCCGGCTAGCTCAGTCGGTTAGAGCACCCTGCTTATGTTGGTTTATAGTCATTTTATACCCTAACCATTTCGTACCCTCTGATTTTTTGTCATTTCGTAACCTTAGGAAAGTCATGTCGTACCCGACCTAAAGTCATTTCGTAACCTTATTTTATTTTTTTTTAAGTCCAGAAATACTTAAATGAATATAGACATATTTTGTTAACGCATATATCAATCTTATATAACTTTTGTGTTTTAATTCGATCAAAATTAGTTGCCTGATTTTAAACATTCAATGTGTGTATTTTCATTTTTCGTAACATATGTATAAAATGAAATAAATTATAATGTATTAGATATAGCTGTTCGTTATAATTGTCACTTTAAGTAATAAAAATGTCATTTTGGAAGTATCAACGAAAATTTAACAAGTGACACCACTTACCAGGAATACACAAATAACTTCACACGTCACAGACATCTTCAGAATTGTATCAGATTCATTTTTTTCACATATATACGTTAACTTATTGAGGTTATATTCACTCCATATGAAAAAATAACTTAAAATATAAGTAAAATATAAGTAAAATGTCGGTCACAAAATGAAATTAAGATTGGTAAGAATGACTATCTAAAGGTTACTAAACGACCAAATATTGGAGGTGCTAAAAGCTCTTTAGAGCTTATGTTGTCCTGTTACACAATCGGACTTTGTAAATCAAATTTACTTGAATTGAGGGTACGAAATGGTCATGATACAAAATGATTAGTTCCCCTAATGTTACAGTGGCCGTATCAATGGAGATATTTTCAGTTCCAAAAGAGCCTTAATTGTCACAGCCCCGAACCCATATAGTTTATTCTCGCCGATTACCGTACAAAATTCTTAACATACCGTTTCTTTATCCATGAGTAGAACTTTCATTCCAGGACCACTGTCATCGATCATTTTACTGATATATTGCTTTATTGCCAATATGACGTTCATTGTGTCTGTTCTTTTACTTTCCTTGGAACTGTCAGAAATAACGTCAAAAATACCGGAAGAGAAACATACGAAGAGCAGACAACAGTTTAATTGAAAAACATCGAAATTTACTCAGTGGTTATTTCCCTTTTCAATGTAATGATTTTGTTGATAGTCGGCGTTGATGAAAGTATAAAAGTTGTTCCTATTTTATCACTGAAAGAAGCCAGTACTTTAAAGTATGATCAAAATGTAAGGCAGTGTAATGTTTATTAATATAAACAAGTCATCATAATTATTTCAAGCATTTGCTTTTAAAAATACTTTCCGCATTACATGGTTTCTTCGTATTAGTTATTAAGGCATAAGCATACGTCAAGTGCTACAATGATATGCAATTTTATTTCGCACCACTCAGGTACATATAATTTTCTCGTGCAATATGATGTTTTAAAGGGACTCTTCAAATAACGTTTTATGGGGTCAGACATTGATCAGTGTTATTATGCATGTAGTGAGAAATGGCTATTTTTAACAATGGTCAATATGTGTGCCAGAAACTTGAGTTAAGTGTTTTTATTTCACAAGAACCATTTATTGCATTAATTATATATATCACCTTAAATTGCTTTCACTTCCTCGAACCACTGTTTTAGTTTTCATTGAATTTCAGGGGAAATCAATACATCAGAATATGACAGAATTGGAAGTTCTGAAATAACAAAGCTTCTTACAATGAAATTGTTTTAATATGGTTATAACATGACATATTTTTTGATCGAGGTTATTGAATGAATTATGCCATCAATACCATGTCTGTGAATGATAACTTTGCCGACACCGATTTCAGTCTGGACGATTTGTCTCGAAACTTGTGACATGCGGAATAGTTTTATTTTTAACGTAGCTTGCCAGAGTAGGAAGTGAAACTACATTATGTAGCAACCAGTATAATATCTTGAAAGACAATGACATTAGTGCAATAATCTAAAAAATGAGTGGATGATGATGGAATTCAAAAAGGAGCCGGTTGACCTGAAGTACGAACTCGGTGATGATATCGGAAAGTGAGTTTGTTATTTTGAATAATTAGATTTTTTGCTGGTACATGACTGTAGTGGCAAAGTAGTCACAAAAGTGACAGTGTTCAGTGACATGACACTTAATTAGCCGCTTCTGAGACTATTCATTAGATTCTTATTCTAAAAGGTCTTCATTTCAAGATATGAATACTGGTGATAAATATTAAAACAGTGATCAAGCATATATCTTAGTTTAATCTTGACTAATTAAAGTTTTTTCCTGATGGTCTTAAATGATCGCCAACTATCAAATATATTATTTAAAATACATATTATTCTTTGCCATGTCACAATAAGACTTTGGCGGTCTTCAAGACATTCGCATTTTGCCACTTTGGTGCCAAAAGGGATAAATAAAACATTTCTAAAAAAAACAACACATTTAATATTCAAACCAGCGAGGAATTGTCATCCAGATTTGAAACAAATTTAGCTCTTTTTTGATAATTGTCAATTACTCTTGCAAGATAGACCAGAACAAACAGTTATTTGATTCTCATCAGGATTAAAAAAAAAAGGTGAGTGGAATAGACTGGTTTGGAATCGAGTGTGCAGTTGTCTCCGATCTTATTCTAAAGATTAAGTATCTGGTTGCTGGATATCATTTAACATCATAAATCTTATCATTAAAATACAAAATTAGACAGTCGATGCACTCACAATCCCAAACATATATTTCTTTTCTCATGTAGTTTCAAATAGTTTATTATAATTTTGTCCAATTTCCAATCTTTTAAAGGACTCTTGTGAATTCAGGTTCATATTGATATCCTTAATCTGAATTGTTTGCTACGGTGTGTGCTTCATAAGAAACCTGCAAGGTCTTTTCTTCTTCCATGTACATTTTCGTTTTTTTTACAAATTGTGCAGTGCATGATTTATCACAGATATCTATCAGTAACAGAAAGGAATTTCACTATCAAAATGAAATATTAAAACTTAATGCCAAAACTTTTTTATTTGATGTCTTGTTAGAAAAAGTTTATTATCATTAATACTGCTTAATAGTGTAAACATTATGCAAATGAGGCAAATGCATAAATGAACAAGCTCTTTATGGATGTAAGGATATACCAGGGCTGTCGTCAGCAGCTGCTGATTTAGGTAGGAATTATAATTTTCATCGAATTTCTAACATTTTTTATGACTTTGTTACAAAATATTTAAACTTTTCAGATGCCATCAGCAATCTTCTGTGCACATGTTTAATGGCACCAGTCAGTGTTGATTAGATAAAGGCTGCTACTTACTTAATAATTTAACGACTGTAAAATGGTTAATTATTGCTTAGTAAGGTCAGTTCAATAATTAATAAACCTCAAGCAAATAGTGTTTAATATAAATATAATTGCATTTATTTTAATTTTATAATTTACAATTATGTGTTGAATTTTTACTTAATTTGAAAAAAATCTTAATGAAATAAAATAAGCTTTGTCTGTGTTCAAATTAAGTCGCACCTGCTTATCATGTGTATATCTGTGTAATATATTGTTACTTATACTTTGTACATGATTACAAAATCAAATTGAAAAATAATTAATGTATAAAAAATTATCGAATTCATCATCTAATTCAAAGCAATGGCTGACTGACTGAATGACTAACTGGATAATTAATTGATTTATTAATGCTGAGATGAAAGCCCTATGAAGGATGAAAAGAACCAACAAACAAATGAATGACTGCATACTTTCAGTATTAAAATTATTAAATAAAAGAAGTGTACATTCTGAATATTTTCACCTTTGTATCTAGATAAACCACAATCTTAGAACTGTATTTTTTTTTAAAAATGTAGTATTTTTAGTAAAAAATATACATGAAAATGCTCCTAACTGCTTCACAAACTAAATTTTAGCACTGGGGATCAAGCCTATCCCCCCCCCAAAAAAAACAAAAAACAAAAAAAACCTCATCATTAGAAATACTTCTGCAGCACCACTTTTAAAATGCAGATGAAAATGCAGATGAAGGGCCTGTAATCAGAAACAGATCTAGTATAGCATTTGCACTTGTATTCAATTATTTACTGACACACTTACATACTTAAATATTTCAGAGAAAAATATCAATATGATAGGACAACAAAATGCACTTATTACAACTTTCTGTGGGATGCTACTATCGCGCAAATTTGTGCTCCAAATTTACACAGCCTCTTATACACAGCCTCTTATACACAGCCTCTTATACACAGCCTCTTACTCGCCCCGTACTCGCCCCTTCTGACTTTTGCTTCTCAATATTATTATACATTTTATTAAAATATTAGGCTGTGGGCACTGAGTTTCTACTGTGGCTCAGTAAGAAATATGGAAGTTTTATAATTAGCCTTTTTTGCAATTCAGAATGATCAATTTTACTTCATTGATGTGGAGGGGTCTGAGAGACATGTTGATGTAAAGGCTATTAATATCAGCATCTGCTTCAATAGGGAAAAAGTTAAATGTAAACCAAATGTTGAAGATAAGAGCAGCCTGCTATCTGTGTTCAAGTGGCAGTCTGTTGGGGATGAGGCTTCAAGTGATTGCTGCTTGATTTACTTTCATACACCTTCACCAGGCTCCTAAATTAAAAAAAATACATCGCTGTGTTGGGCTTATCAACCCATCTGTTTATTTACATACTGCCTTCATTCATACTATTTATGCATTCCTCTATTTCCAGTTACAGCTCAATGTCTTCGATTAGTTACATCTTGTAGTGTTTATGTTTGTCAAAGTTGTATGGCAAATAAATACAAAATACCAACATGGAAAGGCATAACTCAGGTGGGAAAACATTTCATGTTAGTGCAATATCAACATGGAAAACCATGTCAAATCGTCATAAAAACATGCTGAAGTGGTTGGAAACAAAAAACTTTTCCTCAGTTTGTAGACAACATTTTCTGGCTGAGCTGGAAGTAGCAAGGTTGTGAAAATTAGATTGCACGTGCACCCGGAGCATTACTCAGAGCGCGCCTCACAAAATGTGCCATCAGTATTAATCATTGCAAAGAGCTACACAACTCGGCACTACATGTACAAATGCTGCTACTGGTATCATCTGAATATGTCTCGGAGCTATCAGAACAAAGAAAAAAAAAATATTCTCACAAGTTTGCTGAGTAGATGATTTAGACGGAATCGAGATCTGATTTTGTCCCAGAATTACTATATAAACTTCTGGAAATGAAATTCCTTCAAGATATGCTTCAGACTTCTGGGATATTTCATGGCTGTATAAACAAAGGAGTTACCAACTTACACATCAACACCTATCAATTTAGATACCTCTTTATGTAATACATATCAATGAATCAGTTCCAAAATTTCAGTTTTGGAACTCAAGTGTTGCTAGTTTTTTTCTGGTACATGTCCATGTCTCAGTACAGGAAGAGAACATGTGTACTAATAGGGAAGTTGGTATTACGTCTTTACCATCATCAATTAAATGCAAATTTAAGGCACATGTACATTGTATGGATGACATTTTAGATATTGAACTCTTATTTGGCTGGCACTGTCATGTTGACTATGTATATGGCATAAAGTGGTTGCTTCTGAAGTTATGTGCATTATTTACTAGAATGTCAGACATTGTAATTTGTGGCAATGTCATTACCAGTTTGTGCATTTTTAAGTAGCCTGTATAACATACATAGGGTATTGTAAGCGATGGCGGTTTAAATGGTAATGAGCGCTATTGAATCAAATCAACATTTGTAAGTTTCTAATCCTTGACTTAACATCCTTGACTGAACATTTATATCAAGTACAGTAATCAAAAATATGACCTCAATGGAATAAGTTACTTTAGTGATAAGTTCTACTTAAAACATTAAAAAAAACCACTTAAATAATAGTCAAACAGGCCTTATAACAGAAGCATCACATTGATAGCAATTACCTACTATATCACTAGTATCATTGTACCTCCTGTCATAAGTAGCTAGTTAATGTGATTAATAGTGATTCATGAGCTAATTGATGCTAATAATTGTCTTGGGAAGCAGGTTCCTACAACCTCCCAGGAGCACAGACTTTCCTGCTATCAGAGAGGCTTGAGATTGCTAGGTTATAGACCAAGAAATAAATTTTCTATTATATTCTATAGTGAATCAACTGATTTCCATAGGAAAAAAAAACAGCAATACTGATTTCTTGTGTTTAACTACCCCAAACCCATATATGGGATTAAGTTCCAATTCTGTATTTAACATTAAACAACATTAGAAAAAAGTTATGTTTCTTATATGAACAATAAAATAGTAGAACGTAACCACCATGTATTCGATAAAGTTGCTCAATCCCACATATAGGAGTATGAACAAAGTGGTGAAAATGTAAACAATAAAAGGTAGATACAGCATATTGAGCAAGTTTGTTTTTATCACATCCACAAGCCATTTAGCTTCAAAACCTATAAAGAGTTAATTGAGTAGCCCATGGTCTGATATGGTATGACCATGCTTTAAATGCTCTGTCATGCGATGATAAAAACAAATATAGTCATGAGTTGGTGTAAATTGCGCTGCAAATCACTTAGTCTCAGAACTTTGTTGAGACATACATGTAGATCTATTTTATTGTTAAGTGTTAAGTGTGTTGTTATTTTCATATAACACCATGCATTGGAACGTAGTAGTCTAGATCATTTGATAGGTATGCCATGTTGCATTATAAAAGTGCAGAATAATGTTTCTTTCTGAAGATTTAGATATTTTATCACGATCATAGATGCTATAAAGGCAGTTTCATAACTGGAATGCTTCTCAACTTTATTCAGAAAATAAAAAAAAAAAAAATCTTTATAATCAACAATTACTGCCAGAAGCAATAATCTGTAACATTTATTATGATTCAGGAAAATGAAAAGGTGAATTTATTACTATAAATACTGTACTGTTCCGAAGGTTCTTTGAAATGGTTTATTGTTATGATTTTTGCCCATCATGTGTTAAGAGAAAAAAATTAAACACTGAACAACCAGGGCGGTGAGCCCAATTTGCTGTTACAGCTGACTGCACCCACCACAGAATCTGATAATGTGAAATATATTATTTCAGGTGGCAATATTCCAACAAACAAAGTGAATGATATCTCAATCTTTTCATTTAAAGTGACATTTGCAAGGCTTTGAGTTAAATATCTTAACATATGTATGCTAAAAGTATTAAAAGGCCTCTAAAACCCGTTATCTTATTTAAGTGCAATAGCAGCATATCGGGTACACGTTTTTGTATACATTATACCCATTTAAAAGCAATTTAACAATACATATAATTATCCATTGGGATACAATAGCTGTGGATCTCCTGTACTCCAAATCTTTTTTTGCTTAAAAACCTAATAAAACAAAACTATTTCTTTAAAGATGCATAGTCACAGATCAGCAAACAAATCATAAAATTCTGAGTCCTTTTCGGGCAGTTTTGTTCCACAGATGGTTTGATTTCAACGAAACTGCAATCTAAAATTGCATTTATCTCAGGCAAAACATTTTTCTCTATCATCCCTCTCTGTCAAAGTGGTATGCAATTTCAAAGTAAAGTATTACTACTCATAAATGTGTTACCATAATGATCAAAGTCATTGTCCATAATTCCAACCACAAATCAATCTTTAATTATGCAAAAGTAAATTGTGAAACCATTATCAGTTGCCATACATGTCTAAACGAGCCATTTCAAACTGTGTAGAGCATGGTTTTTTTAAAGACTTTATTCTGGACAAAGAATGCACACAAACAAAATATCGGTATCTACTTATTCGGAAGTGCTTTACCATCATGATGGCACCACAAATATGAACTTCATTTTATCTCATTTGGCAATTTGCAAATTAATGTTTTCAGCATGCTTGTAAAATAGCCAGGAAATGACTTCCTCAACTTTTTTAACTGATTTTTGTTTGGAGTCACACTCTCAATTTTATTCAGCGCGTGCTGGGTACAAGTGGAATGACTAGAGGAATATTTTGAACCTGGCCTGTGCTGAATAATATAGATGTGTAGAACCAATGCTTATTAATAATTAATCAATGTAATTTTTGACATTTTTTATGGTTAAGATAACAAACCCTAAGCATGATATGGAATTCATTTATACAAGAGAAGAGTTAGTTTTAGGCCTACAACAAAAATAAATCTATATTTTATTTTATTTTCCTTTGAAGGCTTTTTAATTTTTGTCATTTTCTCATCTGTAAATCATGTGTAGCTTAAGTTTCAATGTTGCAATTTTTATTTGTTGAAAAAGAAATCTCAGTTGGTTTATACGTATGAATTTTCTTTGTTTGAAACTTACCTGACACAATTTTAAGAATTATTCATTACAGAGGGCATTTTGCAACAGTGAAGAGATGTCGGGAGAGGGCGACAGGGGCGGAGTATGCTGCCAAGTTCATTCGGAAGCGTCGGGGTGGGGGGAGACGGGGTGCGAAGCTAGAGGACATTGAAAAGGAGATAGAGATCCTCGGGGAGACGAGCCACCGTAACATCATCAACCTGTATGACGTGTATGAGACGAACCGGGAGGTCATCCTCATACTTGAACTGTAAGTCCATAGGGATTGAGAGTTCATAGGATCAAACTGACCTTTATGAACAGGGAGGTGTAAACAAAACTCTGAAGAAATTAAATATGCTTCTATATTACGATGTATACTTTTTTTTTTTTTTGAATAGAAAAAAAAGTGAATGATATTCTGCATATTGTTTATTTAAGATGTAAGGAGTAAAGTGAATAACATTGCTTGGTTGCTATTTTGCAAATCTTGTAAGATGTGCATATGTTATGTGCATTAAACTTGTGTATTAAGTACAAATTTCTATGAAATCTGTTACGGGTATACAGAATAATTAGAATATATATATGGAGATGGTAGGCAACCCTTGGCATTTGTGGAAGTAAGCATTTCAGGAGCAATTTTAGACATCAGTTGGCTATAAACATTTCCGTGTGTTTTCTTGAACACTTTTTAGCGGTAAAAGTGAAACTGAACATAACCAGTATATCATTTCTTTTGTCTTCTTAGCAGGGTTTCTAGGTGATGTAGGAGGAGCCACCCCAGTCTATTAACTTAAAGGAAATGAGGTTGTGCCCACGAAAAGCAGTGACATAGTCCATTATCTTCTGCGTCTGTCTTGTCGGCGTCACCCTTTCTTTTCTGATCAATAATTAATGAATGATGTGGCATAGAGTCTTCAAACTGAATATGCACATAAGTCATAGTCAGTAGATGACCACTAGAGTTTTTTGGATCAACATCTCAAGGTGACCTTTACTAGGATATAATGGTTACTTTTGAATGCCTTGGTATATAGTCTAACTATGTTATAGTAAAATGATGAGAGGTCCCGACAGTCCACACATTCTATTTTGGGGAATTCTAGTAATTGTAGACCTGATTGTTGCTTTGCAGTGTTGATGGGGGTGAGCTGTTTGAGTACCTGTCTGCGAAGGATAAGCTGTGTGAGGAGGAGGCCTCGTCCTTCATCAAACAAATACTTGATGGCCTTGAACACCTCCACTCGAGATACATAGCACACCTTGACCTTAAGGTAGCACTGTAATAATAACATTGACCTTAATGTATTACCAATGTTAAACAATGTAAAAACCTTAACTTCCCTGCAATACCAAAACAAAAACCTTGATCTAATGATACCATTTTAATACCCAGCCTTTACCTTATGATACCCTTTTAATACCCAGCCTTGACTTTATGTTAACATTTTAATACCCAGCCTTGACCTTATGGTACCATTTTGATACCCAGCCTTGACCTTATGTTACCCTTTAAATACCCAGCCTGGACCTTATAATACCCTTTTAATACCCAGCCTTGACCTTATGATACCCTTTTAATACCCAGCCTTGACCTTATGGTACCATTTTGATACCCAGCCTTGACCTTATGTTACCCTTTAAATACCCAGCCTTGACCTTATGTTACCCTTTAAATACCCAGCCTGGACTTTATGATACCCTTTTAATACCCAGCCTTGACCTTATGGTACCATTTTGATACCCAGCCTTGACCTTATGTTACCCTTTAAATACCCAGCCTGGACCTTATGTTACCCTTTAAATACCCAGCCTGGACCTTATGATACCCTTTTAATACCCAGCCTGGACCTTATGATACCCTTTTAATACCCAGCCTTGACTTTATGTTAACATTTTAATACCCAGCCTTGACTTCTTTGGACCATTTTATTACCCAGACATTGCTCAACTGACCATAAGGTACATGTTCCGCTGTTAACAAACATTGCAACAGCCCATTTTCAAGATTAGAGTATGTTATGTAGACACCATTAAATAGTAACTTTTGCTTCCTACATAAGTGTTTAATAACATGGATATCAACTTTACCTCACCTCAATTACACTGATCTAGGACCTTTTTGTTTATTTATGTTAATTATTTAGTGGTAATTAACATCTATATCTAATACATTTCTTCATAAGTTCATGTACAGGTCTTCTTGAACCAAAAAAATAACAGGAAAACTTGGAGAGGCAATAAATACAGACATAATTAGCTGTAATAAGTGTTTGTATCTTACACATGATGCACTAGGGCAATATTTGTCACTACTTCAATTAACAATACAACAATTGGTATGTACTGGTATGTTGTACAATTGTTCAATTTCATGAATACATTAAACTTATAATTAACTTAATCTTCATCAAGATGTTTAGAGTTTCCGTTCCTCATGCATCCATTCTATGCGCTATATGGGGATGATGCTTCACTTTATACAAAACATGCAAATAGACAAGACATTCAATATGTCTTTCAAATAATAATAAAAACAGCATACAGCCAATAATGATGACAATAACAACGACAGGGTAGAAAGATTTAGTTAAGTTTGGGATTTTATTACGTTTTGGCACAAATGCTGAACACCATAGAACCGATATCATTCTTGTTTTTCATTAAAGTGACACTCTGATGCAAAATCAATACATGTACATATAGAACAAACATAAATTTTAAGTGGTAAACCATTATCTACATACTGAATAATGCATTTATGGAAAATATTAAATGATTGGTGAGTGCTAAAAGATTTACTGTGATGGACGATCGTCTCATAATGTTGAATACCAAGTTTTTTGCACCTTTCTTTCAAGTTAAACTCTGTATCCTTCATAAGGACCATTGTTTTCGACATTTATTCATCCCTTTTTTGTATATTATAACAATTGTATTAATTGTGATAAATCTTATTTGGGAGTAAGAGTGCATCTTTAAAACCTACCATTTTTTATGGGAGTCATGACCCCTTTTCAAACTGGAATTATCCAAAATTTTGGGTCTTCACAAAGTTGGTACACCTGTTGTTTAACACTCTAAAATATAGGTCACGTTCAACTTTAGTTACAATCCTTCAAAAACAGAGTAATGGCCCCTTTTAAAAAAAAGAAGTTAAGATTCCTGTGTCCAGGCTGCATGTGGCTTTATTCGTCACTCCAAGGGCTCGTCCTCTTTAATAAATGTTAGAACTTATAATATGGTAAAAATTGTTCATCCTCTGATTTAGATAGATTTTAATATTACAATATTTAACCTATTTATTGTAACTTTTTGTTATTTTTTGTATATATACTCGTGTGTACTATATTGTTTGTTACTATGCATTCACGTTGACATTGATAATTATAAATATATGTGTTGTTGACGATGTAAATAGTACAAGTTGAAATAAAATGTCTGTCTGTCTGTCCTATATAGCACAGCAGGCGAAGCTATCACTTTTTGTTAATTTTTTTCGCTTTTTACAAAGTTGGAAGAGAAGTGCATTATGCTTAAGATGTGAAATGTTTGATATAATGATGTTAAGATGTTTTTTTTTCATAACATCATTATCCATGTGCTTAACTTCAATGCAGACAATCTTTCTGTGATGTGTACAGTAATGATAATGAAGTGAATGCATTGTTTTTGTCCTTAAGGATGACAGGTTTGATAAGTCATAATAGTTATGCAAAACTTCTCCACCCACGGTTGTATCATCTCCTTTTTGCTGACTAGAGAAAAGTCACTTCTCCCTAAAATTTGGATGTAGGATGAGCCCTGACTCCTGTAAAAGCTCTTATTACTATTTTTATTAATACATAATTATTTTAAGTGAACTCTTTCAAAGATATTAAAAAACAACATCAATGTGCACCTTGTAAGAATAGTATATTTAGTGTCAATTATCATGAGGCGTTTGTGTGTGCATTTCAGCCTGAGAATATCCTACTGCAGGAAAAGGGGAGCACGGCAGTTAAGCTGATTGACTTTGGGCTGTCCAGAAAAATTGGCCCCAAAGAGGAGCACAGGGCTCTCATGGGCACTGCAGAGTTTGTAGGTATGGACTGTGATATATCTGCATGCACACAGTACCAGTCTTATGTATCTTAATGCATTCTATGTGTGTCTGTGCATCTAATCTTGTCTGGGCTGTACCTTGGTCATGCATAGGCAGAATTTAAAATACAGTAAAACTGTGATCACTCAAAGCTACCAGGGCCGGACATAAAGCTTTTAAGTTATCGAAAGTTTCGAGTTATCCGGAGTTTCCATTTCTGCCCTTTATGAAATGTCATCTGTCAAAGTCAAAACATATCTAGTAGTATTATACTGTGCCGGTATATGTAAATAAAACAAAACAGTGAATGATTAGCATATACACACATTAAGAAATTACAAATCGCTATTAAGAATAAGCAAAGTATTTTTCACAAAAAGGCACATTGTCTAAACAAGCAACATTTGAATTTGACCTGTCATTTCAATTAATTTCTCAGCATTATCTTCTCAGCATTATCTTCTCAATTGTCTCTATCAATTAATATCGGTCATGCATAAACGCTGAATTTCAGTTTTCACACCTCACTAATTTTCTTTTTGTCTGTCATTGTAATTTTTAACTCTTGTGAAAATTTTAAAACCTGTTATCTGTTTATTTTGGAACACACTGTCGGAAAATGTGTGAAATCATGACCTCAAATAACACTCTAGTGGTCACAATATGGCCTTAATTGTCACAAAACTTGGTCAGGATGTTTGTCCTAGTAATTTCTTTGACGAGTTCGAATATGGGTCATCTAGGATGAAAAACCAGGTCACATGACCCAAAAACAGAAAAATCTTCTTAACACTCTAGAGGCAACTTTTTCAGTCCTTGAAATTTGTCAGAAAGGTTGTTTCGTTGATTTCTAGCTCAAGTTATGGGTCATCTGGTTTCAAGAACTAGGTCACATGGCCGAAATATGGAAAAACCTTGTTAGCACTTTAGAGGTAACATTTTCTGCTCAAATATCCTGGAAATTTGTCAGAAAGGTTGTTTCGATGATTTCTAGCTCAAAAGTTTGAATATGGGTCATCTGGGGTCAAAAACTAGGTCACAGACCCCAAAATATGGAAAAATGTTGTTAACACTCTACAGGTAACAATTTCAGCTCAAATATCCTGGAAATTTGTCAGAAAGGTTGTTTTGATGATTTCTAGCTCAAGTTCGAATATGGGTCATCTGGTGTCAAAAACTAGGTCACAGAGCCCAAATATGGAAAAATCTTGTTAACACTCTAGAGGTACCATTCTCAGCCCAAATATCCTAGAAATTTGTCAGAAAGGTTGTTTCATTGATTTCTAGCTCAAATTTTAATATGGGTCATCTGGCAAATTTATCAAGTTAAGACCATTTTACAAGTGAGCGATCTGGGGTCATCATGGCCCTCTTGTTTATGATTTGTGTTCTTTTGCCCAGCAATGGTGCTAGACTTATTTAGGTTCCTATTTATTGTCAGTAATCAGTTTATTCAATATGAAAATAGAAAAAATCAATGTCAAGACTAAGCCATGACCTCAACCAATTTGCATTTCTCGAGTTATCACCTGTTCGAGTTATCGCAGTTTTCTCTAATGGGCACACATTTACAACATGATGTGTTGCCCGCCAGAGATTTGAAGATGGAGATCCAATTGACAAAGCTTAGAATTTTATTAACTTAGTTACTATCTATTCCATTGAAAGTTATAATATGATTTATTGTGGTTTATAGGGTGAATTTTAACTTGATATTTGAGCTTATTTAGTTGTGCGAATCAATTTGCAGCCCAAACATGGCTTGGTAAAAATATCAACATCCTAATTTCCAAAATAATGTTACAGTTGATACATATTGATAAAATTTAAAGTGGTATAATTTTAAATCATTTTAGGAATTTACTTAAAATAAATTGTTTCGTTTCAGTATGAGACCCTAGAATATCATTCCTATTTAATAATGTAATGCTACATTAATGCATAGTAGAAGACCATATTTCTGCCATATGATTTACAGCTCCGGAGGTGGTAAGCTTTGAACCGCTGTCGGTTGCCTCGGACATGTGGAGCATTGGCGTTATCACCTACATACTGTACGTAACTCCTCTATTACAACCCATGTATCAGTATTTCTCTTTAAAAGATATGAAGTTGTGTTTGAAAAAGAAGTTTTAAGAGTGCTGGGTAAGAACAGAGTGTTAATTCAGCTTGTGGCCTTATATATGTCTTTGTTATACCCTTACCTAGTAGTGGTGTGGGCGATATAGGAATCACCTTGTCCCTTCCGTCTGTCCAGGAACATCGATACAAGTCTACTTTTCTCCATTACTCCATATGTTATTGAGGTATTGACTTCAAACTTCATACACACATTAAAGGTGTTGAGGAGAAATGCTGCGCAAAAGAAACATTACTTTGTTGATGGCATTTTTATCATTATTGCTCTTTGATAATTCTTATACTTATTTTTTACTTTTTGCAAACTTGTCTGGAGCATAACATAAAGAGTACTTGAGGTATTGGCTTCAAACTTAATATGCAAATAGATCTCATTGAAGAAAAGTACATTGCATAAAAACCATAACTCCAGGTTTTTTATGAGTGCCCTTTCTTTAATTCTCAGACTTTTTTGTCAAGAGCATAACTTGAAAAATATTTGAGGTGTTGACTTCAAACTTCAGCTTATTGATGAGAGGTGCACTGCACATAACCACCACTGACATAGGGCACTCACTGAGCATTCATCACTTCCAGAGATACCTCTTATTACAAGGAGGTGGTGTAGTGGGGGTATTTATCACATCCAGTGATAGCTCTAGTTGACAATGTTGAATCATTCCTCTCAATATTTTCCATGGAAAACGAAAAAAGTGGCAATGCATATTGTTAATGACACTGTCTTCAAAGACATATTTTGGAACAAGTAGAATTTCTGCATTGCATAATTTGAGTTGGCAGGTATTGGGTTGATGTTGAATTGTCTTTGTTGGCAGCTGGTAAGCCTGAGGTGTACATGTGTGTAAATGTTAAACAGATGTGGTAATTCATAAGTGTGTTGCGCAAACGTCTGTTTAAAAATGCAAACCTACAGTGACATAGCAAAAATATTACTTTTGTAGTTAGGCTACTATGCCCTAAATTAGTTGATTTGTCTTTAAAGACAAGAACTAATGTGTAAAGAAAAGTTTATAATTTCTGTTTCTTTCCATATAAAAGACATAATGAAATTATTTATGCATGTATAATGATATTGGTGGTGATGGCTAAGTTGTTAGTATATCAGATTCTGGATCAGGAGGTCTATGGTCCTTTCATAGTTAGGCTGATAATAAGTACTGGTTGTCACCTAGGAATTGTTAATGGTTCTTAATCGCAAGTGACTAGCAGATTTTAAACTGTAAATAAATTTAGGTTGTTGCTATTATTTTCACCGAGGTGCTGTTGCTTGTTAATGTTTTATATGTGATATGGATGTGGCGATATGGTCCTTCAGGTTATCGGGGGCATCACCATTTCTGGGAGACAACCAGCAGGAGACGTACCACAACGTCACTGCTGTCAACTACCAGTTTGATGACGAATACTTCAGCAGCACCAGCGAACTTGCTAAAGACTTCATAAGAAAACTACTCGTAAAGGACCAGAGGTAGGTATTATTAGATCACATTTGCCAACTATTGCTTTGATATTCATGGAAATAGGGAAACTGTTTTTGAGAAGCAGTACAGTATTCTGTTTTGCGATATAAAAGCTGTTTTATTAGTAAATGCTAGCCAAATTTTCAACAAAAACATATTGCTGATTAATTAAATGATGGGCTTTTCTGTTATATATAGAATCTAAATTAAAGAAATAATTGAAGCTGCAATCTTTTACATACTGTCTTATCATACATCTTGTGTTGAATGGCATTAGATGTGAATGTTCATATTGTAGGAAAAGGGCTACAATCTGTGAATGCCAGAATCATCCTTGGATCAAGGTATGAGCACGGTTACCTCCCTTCACTTGCAAAATTTTAAGCTTGTGGAAAGATGGATTTGGGTTGTTTTTCTCAATAATTTGGCATTTAATAAAGTGAATAATTGACTTATTTTTATTTTAAGTATGATTATTTTAGATGTAAAGTTTATTGAAAATATAATTATTTCCACAGGTTTATTTCAAGATTGGTGGTTTCTGTATAGCCTGCAAAGCATGGCAAACACAGGGATTACTTTGTCCGCATTTTGTTTCTGATCAATAACTTGAATGAGTGGGTGTAGAGTCTTGGTATACAATTTGGTCATAGTCAGTAGATGAATTAGGGGTCAATAGGGCAATGGTCCAGGTCATGATGACCTTAACCAGAACAAGAACAAGCGGTCATGATAGGAGACACCATTGAATCATGAAATTTTAATTATCAGATTAAACAGATATGTTGTACAATTGTATTACTGATTTGAATATATTGTATGTATATATAACCATGTCTGTCCTGATTGCAGCATTTAACTAGCTGACTATTAAGGCTGGTAAGGGGATTACTAATGCAGAAAGTTCTTGCACTAATATTTCATTGTAGGTCTCAATAGATTCACCATCAAACGCTATTTGCCAATTTTAGGGCTTAGTTTAATGTTCTGTTTATGTCATATGATATGTACAATGTTAGTACATTGTGTTTGTATAATTGTTAGCATTTTTAATGTTTAGTACTAACCAATCTGGTTTGTATTTGTGACCTGAATTAAATGCATGTGTTGCATGAAAGAATTAAGTGACTATCTTCGTTTTTGGGAAGGAAGCTGTCTTGTTTTACTGTTTGTGAATCTGAAAGATTTTGATCACTCCAATATTATATATACAATGTATGTGTCAGATAAAGTTGTTTCAAGGTACCAAACTGATTATTCATGTATTGCAGATAAATTAAATTGCTTGATGAAAGACATTTTGTTTCTTTCCTCCAGATGTTCAAACTGATTATTTTGTTACTGCCTTGATTTATGTAGTTGGTTTGTATTTCAGCCAAAGGAGAAGCGTCAGAAGGACCTGCGGCGCTCGTCTGTGATAAACACCGAACATTTAAAGAGGTTCATTGCCAGGCAACGATGGAAGGTTTATCACTGTTGTCTTAATTTCTCATAATCATGTAATATAAAAAAATTTTCGAACTGTGAATGTTTATGTCTGATTACAGAAGGTCTGAGCTGTATGTTTTAATAAATTCCTACTTTTATAAAAACGCTATCAATAAGGATAGGTTGGTCTAGTGATATAGTTATCAGAGGCATGTTTCATTAAAGGAACTATGTCATAAAATCAATAAATCTAAACCTGAATAAACATCATCAAAGGTCAAAAAGTTGATTTTTTTACCCCCAAAGGTGGGCATATTAAAATCTGTCCTGTCAGTTGGTCTGGCTTAATTTGCATGGCTAGATTGTAACTTTACCTTGTATGGACAGGTTTTCAAATAACTTGCCACATGTGTTCAACATACCAAGACGACATGTCGCATACAAGACAAATGTACCTACCACTACGGTCAAGGTCACACTTTGTGTTAGTTTACTATGAAATGCTGCATACAAGGATATAGCGTACAAGTGGTTGTGTACAGGCTGTAACTTTCTTGTGTATGGACAGAATTTTAAATAATTTTCCCTATGTGTTTGGCATATCAAGACAATGTGTCCCGTGTTAGACCCCTGTCCCTACCTATAAGGTTGAGTTCACACATAGTGGTTTTTTTTTACTATGGGTTGCTGCATATAATGACAGAGTATAGGTGGTTGTGTCCGCGTGGTAAATTTCTCATTTATGTACAGATTTTAAAATTACTTGCCACATGTGTTCAACATACCAAGCTGACGTATTGGTTATAAGACCCGTGTCCCTAGCTCTAAGTCAAAGGTCACACTTGCTGTTTGTTTACAATGGAATGCTGCATATAGTGCATAGAGTATAGGTGGTTGTGTCCGGTTGACCATATGTACCTCTCTTGTTTAGTTTGCATAAGACCAACAACAACACAGACATATTACAGTGACCCTGCATGGGTCTTATCTGGTGTTTCAAAACATCAATGAGGGGTAATTAGTGGTTTCTTATATTCCAATTGTTTTTTATTATTCAACTTTATGTTCATTTTTAATACTTGCTAATGTTAAATCAACACAATATGTAGCAAAATAACAAAATAGTAAAAAATTGACACTAAGATAATTCCAATTTACGACAAAATTTTCTTATGATCTAAGTAATGGGGCTATTGTCTAAGAAGTTGTGGGTTTGAGACACTTTCTTATGGTCTCTTAAAATGAACACCAGAACTTATTTCTTAGCAGGAAACTATTGTGATTCACACTTCAAGAACAATAAAAAACGAACTGCAATAGGTTTAACAATAAAATATCTTCCGGGAGCTTTGATTGCATTGTCTTGTTAGAACATTTTGTTTTGCTTTTTCTTGTTGATTGCAGATGACCTTATCAGGTTGACTGTTTCTCGTTTCCTTCATGAACTTTTGACATTTCTCCTTTGTTAGAATAGTATTACAGTATTTCACAATACCAGCTCTGTTCGAAGTTGGCTTTTACTGTTTATTACATGCAAAAGTATATGAACTTGTCCACCTTTTATAACCCAGGTTTTTTTAAAATGAAAACCAGGTTATTTGAATGAGGATGTCGTTGGGCAGGCTAGCGGGTGTCAAGCATTGGTTTCAGCCCAATAACTTAAGCTAGCATTGATGGATAGTAATGAAAGTTGGTGTGGAGGTAGCTTATGTGAAGAGCTAGCTTTGGATTGTGTTTATTAGGGGGGTGGGGGTCAAGCTCACTGAAGCTAAGAATAAAAAAATGGTTTCCGCCCAATAACTTCTGTAAGAATGGATGGATAATGATGAAAGTTTGTGTTTATGTAGCTTATGTGAAGAGCTAGGTTCAGACTGCATTTCAGGGGGTTGAATTAAGGTCAAGGTTACTGTTACTAAAAATAGAAAAATGGTTTCTGCCCAATAACTTAAGTAAGAATTGATGAAAAATGATAAAAGTTGATGTGTAGGTAGCTTTTGTGAAGAGCTAGTTTGAGATTGCTTTTGAGGGGGTAGGGGTCAAGGTAAAGCTACAACACACAAGGTCACTGCTACTAAAAATAGAAAAATGGTTCTCCACTCAATAATTCAGTTAGAATTGATGGATTGTATTGAAAGTTTGTATTAGGTAGCTTATGTGATGAGCTACCTTGGGATTTGCTTTTGAGGGGAGAGGGGTCAAGGTCATGGTCACTGTTATTAAAAATAGAAAAAAGTTTTCGGCCCTTTAACTTAAGTTAGAATTGATGGATAGTAATGACAGTTGGTTGGTGTGTAGGTAGCTTTTGGGAATGGCCAGCATGGGATTTGCTTTTGAGAGCGGTGGGGTCAAGGTGACTGTTACTAATAATATAATAATGGTTTCGGCCCAACTACTTATGTTAATGGAAATTAAACACATAATATACTTAACTAGAGTAATTTTCAGTTACTTCACTTTTTGATAAGGTTCAGATAAAGGCTGATAATTTTTCCTAACTCATACAAGGAATTAATTTGCTAGAATTTCTGATTGCACATATTTAAAACCTGGTTTTGTTGCATTGCGCTGCGACTAGTTTTATTTACATAAGTAAAGTTTAATGTATTTACATAAAATAATCCATGAACAATTAAGAATGGAAATATATACTGCAAGAATTTGGTTTCCCATCTGGTGTAATCAAAAACACAAAGTCAAGACTTGAGCACATGTTTTGAAACTGTAAACATCTAATTACTTCTTTAACTTTTTAATTACAACACTTTAGCTAGGATAATTGTCTTTGGTTTAATTTGTTTCCAACTAATATTTGTACATGTATTATCAATAACATTGCAATTGTTAAGGGATAAAACTTTGTATGCTTAAAATAAGAAACAAAAACAAATTATGATTTCTTATAGTAACAAATTATAATTTGTAAAAAACATTGGAACTATTCTGTATTACAGAGGTCAATGCGTATAGTTTCGATGTGTAACCGACTGTCACGCAGCATGCAGCTCAGGCGAATCCAAAGTTCAGACACACTGGGAAGCTGCTCTGAAGAGGTGAGGGGACATTATTCATTTAAGTTCCGTATACACAGGCTTACACTACAGAAATGCTAGTGCAGCCTAGGTATATCTCAAGAATCATTATTTTCTTACTGATTTGTTCAGGAAACAGACTTTTTTTGTTAGAACTAATATATATATATATAATTACTTTACTGAACAAATGAATAAATAAGGTCCCATATATGACTGGTATATATATGATAAATAAGATTTCTTTGTTTTCGCTGCAACTTCTCTCAGTTTAAGATGATAGATTATTAAAATACTGGTATTGAAATGAAGATAAAAGTTATATAATACATGTTTTTTTGCTTTGTAAAGAACAAGCATGTAAAACTAGTTTATTTGGTCAATGCAGGTCATTTTGAAATGGCATGAAACATAATGTGTTTTGAAAACTGTATCATTCCAATATTGTAATCCATGTATGTACATTTACAGCCAAAGCTTCACACTTCCCGCATGGCATGTGATGTTTTCTGGTCATATTTTAAACACCGTAGTCGTTCATTTTTCACTGAAGTTTTTGTTATACAATAGCCAACCAAATAGGATCCTTTCTCTTCAGCCTTAGAAAAAAATACTTATAGATTCTGACTTGGATTGTTTTTAATATGGGGTGGAACTAAAGGATATTTTATTGTCTGGTTTTAGATGTTTTGCCCTATTAATCAGTTTTACTCCTTATCAGGTTACTTCCCATTTTTCATAAATCTGTTCTTCCTCACCACCATTAGTTCCTGTTCGTTTTATCAAGTGCCTTATTTTTGCCCTATTCTTTGCGGTGTTTTTGTATTTTGATTTTTTATAACAAGTAGATTTACAGTCAGAAAAAAATGATAATGTTAATTTTTATATGTTAAAGAAATTATGAATAACCTTGTAAAAATCTTAAGTGAAAATCATGCACCCAGCCAGTTCATTCTTGTTTAATGGTGTTAAAAGAAATACAATATACTTGTTCTGTTGAATGGTTCCAGAATTTGCTTAGTCTACCACCAACTCCTGATACTGAGGTATTGTTGTAGTGAAATTCTGCATAATGTAATGGTTGCATATATACACTGGTACCTTATATCTGAATGAGGCTTGGATGGCAGGGGTTTTGTAATCAGGAGAAAATTTCATTAGTATTTTAGATTATTGCAGGGATGGGCTTCGCACATTTTACAGATACTGGTCTGTTTTCATTACCATGACTTGTATGTGTCATATCATCATTATCCTCATCATCATCATCATCATCATCATCATCATCATCATCATCATCATCATCATCCTCATCATCCTCATCATTATCCTCATCATCATCATCATCATCATCATCATCATCATCATCATCATCATCATCATCATCATCATCATCATCATCATCATCATCATCATCATCATTATTAACATCATCATCTGACATCATCATCACCATCATCATCATCAACTTAATTTGAAGATGAACAATACACCATGAATTAATGTAGAAGTAACAGGGCTTACTTACTAACCAATACAGGTGTCACTAGTTTTCTGTAGAGTTTTGAAAGAAGCATGTTTTTGTGGCACGTGTGGAATGGAACATCCATTAATAAGGTATGATTATATCACTATGTGCCATTTTGTTTCTCGTTTCTCGTCACATTTTAGTGTAAAATATTCTTTTCTGTATGAATATTTTGTATTCTTTTTTATTTACTTTTATGCATTGCCTGATTCAGTGTATAGTTCTTTCTAAATATTGTAAGCTAATTTTGTGATGCCACATATATCTTTGCAGTGTTCAGTAATAAATTTGTTGTATTTTTACTCTTTTTTTTCAGAGTGATTCTGATTTAGATAAAGTTCTACAAGGTACCAACAGTCAGTCTGAAGGAAACAAAAAGAAACCATCAGATGTTGATAATGAAATTAAATCTGATGCAAATCCTAAGGAAGATGTTAATGATGTAAAAAACAAGAATGAATGCACAGCGAATGAAACTGTCTGTGAAGTTGAGAGCACACCTGGAAAATCTGACCAAACACATTCTGTTCAAATGGAAAAACATTCCATGCTTGGTAAAACAAGAGTAAAACGAGTTTCTATGGACCACATTGATGAAGAAATCAATTTATCTCTTTCAGAAAATGTGCAGGAATCAGTCTGTGTGAGTCTTCCAATACCTGATGGAAAATCTATGCTGAATAAAAACATTAAAACTATTGAAAGTCCATCAGTTGGTTATAGAAGTAATGAGAATGAGCATGCTGATATTAAAATATTTGCAAAACATTATGTAGGGAGTATTATTAATTCCTCAGTTAAGACTGCTTTGCAATGGCAAACATTACAAGACTCTTGTGAGTATGTTGCATCAGTTCATAAAGACACAACAGCAAATGGCAAGGGGAATATTAATGTTAATGTAACCAATCCACCTCAGCATGGCAAAGATTTGGAAGCAAATGCTCAGGAAATAGCTGTAGCTATCCCTAATAAGCAGGTTGTTACTGGCCAGTTTGTGAGGTCTGAATTCCAGATATCAAAAACTTACGACCCGTTGCATGTGACATACTTTGAAGTTCAAATTCCCTCTGAACAATGGCAAACCCACGATAACATCTGTGCTGTTGATGGAGACATAGAAGATAATGGTGACACAGATGGTGAGAGTGTGGATGAAGCTAAGGTTAAGCTTCAGCCTAGGTCACAGGACAGCTGGGAAAAGTTGATGAGGCGGTACAAGCAAGGAGCAGGGTTAGAAGTGGGGAATTGGCGCCAAGGAAGGGGTAAGGGGAAAGGTTGCGACAAAACGGCATTACAAAGGGATAGGCTGGAGGCCCAGAGGGGTAGGTGTGGAGCTAGCAGTGTTAGGGCTAGGAGAAGGTTTAGGCCGTGCTGGGAAATGGAAGACTGCAAAAATCAGAAGCTTGATGTGTTTGAAATGAAAGTGCTTAACAATAGTGACTGACATTCCATAAAGTAGATTTAGATAAAATGAAATTTATATATATATATATCTTGTTTCTTCAATTGATTGTGTTGATACTAGTGAGTTTAAAGCAGGGTTTCTTAAAGTTGGTACGGACCCCCGTTGACTTAAGCGGCGCACTCAGCGGTACTCTGTAGTTAATCAGACGTGTCGCTGTTAACGTATTTTAGACAAAGGGGATGACTACGTAAATTAATTCTGAATTTTATGGCCTTCGCGGATTAACAATAATAATTATATTTATGAAATAATGATAATGGATCTTTGTAGCAAAGGTGTGACAATTGTTTACATGAGAAAAAGACAACAAATCTAACATGTCTTTGATGTAATAAAAACAGTGAGGTCAATTAACACAGATGTGATCGCATTCAAGGATGTCCCCTGGTATTTAAGGATGTGATATGACAAATTTTTTATTTTTCTTATTACCTTTTCGATTTTTAATACTGACTTTGCTGTTTTGACCAAAATTAAAAAAAAACAGAAACAATTTTCGGACAGATTTCAGTTACAGAAAATCGCTTAAAATCGGTCCGAAAATTGTTGTTGGTTTTTCAATTTCTGCCTGACAGTCAGTAATGTTAACATTGGTCCAGACTGGCAAATTGTCGTTTTTTAGAAGCCCTGGTTTAAACTACACATTTATTGAAAACATTACAATAAGGGTAATTTTGTTAGAACTATTATATATTATGTGATTTCTATTTGTTCAATTGTGATGATATATTTTATAAAGTAAGTGTGCCAATATACAGTATTTAGATTTACTGAAACAGTATCTTATCTGTAAGTGAATTTCCAGATTTATTATCAGATATTTTAAATGCATCTTAAAGGTGAAGATACTCTTCATACATGCTTATTTTTTATTGTATATGCCAGTTGGAGTTTGATGGACATATTGTATATGTTTATGTTTGGCCATGTTGGTACTGATTGCACTGCAATATTATTAAAGCCAAAGCCAGCAAAGAGACACTGTAGCATTTATATAATGATTTGATGCTGTGATTAAATTCTTTTTTAATACTTTGCTTACCTGATTTTCAAAAATACAAAAACACATTAGCTCATGTAAAGTGGATAACTGAAACTTGTACTTTTCAAAGAATATTTCATGTTAAAATGCTCATTTGATACTCTTTACTTCTGTACATCAGATATATACATTTATTGAATCTTGGTAGTTGCATAGGATGGCAAATAGCTATACAAAGATAACCACTGCTTAACAATGTAATATGTATTGGTGTATGCAATAAATTATTACTAACTATAATATTGAGTTATCACCTTCCCACAGAATATCCAATTGCCTTTGATGTGGACCTATTTGCAAGAAACTGTTCGAGAACGTTGTAAACTACATAGGTTAAATTATTGTTCAGTTGGTTGAAAGAGTGACTTACAAATGATGTTAGTTGCACTGATTTTTTACAGATGTGACAAACTGTGTCATATCGATCACTTGCACCACCAAATAGGAAACTAAAGATTATGCGCATTGTTCAAAATGACAAATTATAACCATTAAAATGAAATGGTGCACTAGCTATGGATAACTTTGATGGTACTGATTAAATTGTTTTCTTGCCAAAGTTCAGGTTTAAGCTTTGTGGGCTAAAGGTTAAGGTCACAACTAGGGGTCCAAGGTTAGGCTCAATTTTAATGGTAAATTCAAAAAGGGAAGATAGTTGAGTGATATTGGTGAATTAAATAATATATTTGGGGAGCGTGGAGTTGCTTTGACTTGATGACTAACTCTTTTACTCTGATTTCATTTTGGGTGGAGTCGGGGTGGGGTCAAAGTTCAAAATTTTTGAAAAACAGGCAAATTGATGTTATAAGTATGTGATTTCAAGATAAATGAGTTAGCATGAAAGTCTTCAGCCAAGTCTGCTTGTGGCTATTTTCATCTGATACCTGTGTACCTTTCATGAGTTTGATTTCAGCTAATTGTTTATTTATTTTCCTGTCAGCCTTCTCCAGCCTAAACTTTTTGTTTGTTTCATCATAACTTCCTATTACCTGTTCTTGTTTCTCAATGTAGATTCTCACTACAAAAAATTGTTGGGGAAGTCTTCAAATATTTTTATCAGATTAACAAGCATAAAATCTTTCTTATATGTTGTGCAACTTTAGAAACAAAAATCAGGGCTTGCTGTTTCCAATCAGTGAAAACAAGATAATGTTTTCATAACTCCTTTCTTTTACTTGGCACCAGGGCAAACCAGGAATAAAATTTGCCATGTTTTCCCTTGTAAGTGGTTTAGAAGCACTTGATTCAGGTATTTTGATGAGACATTAGTGTGATTTTTTAGCTCTTTTTGGACCATGGTTTATTTAGTTTTCTGGGTCTCCTGTTTTTGTCTGTTCTTGCAAACTTGCAAATGCATTTATGCTGACATGGAAACATTTTTGTACCATCTATGTTATTGACATTTTCTTAGTAATAGGATGCTAAAATTACATGCTTTAATTTAGATTAAAAGTCTCTAAAAATGTCAACCAACCATTTTGAACATTCGTAACGTTTTATTTTTAAAGCTTCACTCTCACAGATTTACCATTTTTACAACTTTTTTATTTTTTGTCTTGGGAAGAGCAAATTTTTGCGTAAATATCTGCAAACCAATGATATAAGATTGCTGACAAAATATAAGATCATAGATTTTTATATTTCTGTTCGAAAATTAATGTTTTATGGCTTAAACCGTTACTAACGGTTTAAGAAAAATGCATAAAACATCACTATTTGAACATAATTATAAAAATCTGCGATCTAATTTTTTGTCAGCAATCAATATAACTGGTTTCCATGGATTTTCGCAAAAATTGGTTCGTTCCAAGACAAAAAATAAAAAAGTTGTCAACACGTTAAATCTGTGAGAGTGCTGCTTTAAGAACATACTTTATCTTCTCCCTGCATCAATATGAGTAAATATTTGGCAAGAATGTTTCGAGTCCTAATCAAATGAAATTGCATTTACCAATCATTGTGTTTCATTCAGTCTGTGGTTGATGAAAACCAAGAAGTTTCAGATAAATGAAGAAATCAGCACTTTCAATCATCCATTTAAGTAAGTTATATCCTTAGCTAAATAGATTTCATTGAAGGGAAAGAAATATAAATTTGACACACTGTACTATCTAACAAAACTGGGAAGAATTTCCTGTACCATATCTTTATCATGACAAAATCTTGGAACCATTGAGAGCATTTATTTCACTGAAAAAAACCCATTAATTTGTGATGTTTGAGAACTATAATGCATGCTGAAGTTGAGAGTTATCTCATCAGGCTTTATGATCACAACAGGAGTCTGATATTGATTTTATACATATCATGCAATCTCGCCATCTCACCTGCCTTTTTCATCCAATTAATTACAGAAAGCGTTTCTAGTTGTGACAGAAACTGGAACCACTGTGTTACACGGTCATATGTGCTTGTGTGACAGACGTTTACTTAAAATATTGTTTCCAAACAAACAGCTTTTACTCTGTGAGGAAAAATTGGCACTGTCTCCCCAAAGGGATTGGAATTGGTTGATGTTTCCTTACCTCTGGAAAAAACATGATCTGTTAACAAACAAAACACCAAAAGACATGTATTTTTTGTGATTTATTGGAAAAAAGTTGCTCTCAGATGGCATAGCAGACACTGTATAATTAAAGATTGGGTACAGGTGTAGCATTATAGGGGAGCTGGCGCTACAACAAAGTCTGGACTAAACCAACCCACCACATGGTGGGTATCCCAATATAGAAGGTGATTAGGCAGGACATTAAAAGTGATTTGGTGTATTCTTTCCTGGAATTATAGATCTCTGGATTTTTGTTCAATGAATTTGGTGTCTACAAGGTGGGATTATGGATCAGACGTTGGGGAATTCTTTACTTGGAGCTTGAGTGAAATGAGTTTGTTCAAAGAAACTGTATTTTATGATGAACCGACATCAGTGATTGTTAAAATACATTAGGTTGGCTTTCCTTCTCATGCATATCTTTAATCTTCATGATGAAGCTTATAAGCATACAAACTTACAATATATATTCGGATCTTTCAAACTCATTGACTGTAACATAAATCGTTTGCAGTTAAGCATTTTATGGATGAATTATGCAAGTGGGCCTATTTGTATGCTGCTGAAATCTGTGGTTTAAAGCAATTTCTTTCATGGCTAATTTACCAAAGGGAAAGCAGTTTTTGTAGGGAGATTGATCAATTCAGAAACAATGGAATTTCATTAATTTGTAAGTTGCATTTTATTGTAAATCAATAGGAACTAATGTCTAGCAGGCTAGCAAGAAACTCAGTTATGTAATGGTTATGCAGGCTAGCAAGATACTCTGTTATATAATGGTTATAGATATATGTTGTCAACAAACAAGAGACCAAACACTGCTATGAGTCAGGTCAATTTCTGAATCAAAGCTGGAAATTCTGGGAAATCAATGACTTCCTTCTCTTGCAATAAAACCCTATTTGAATGGTTTGAATGACAAAATTCATTAACCATTGTTTAATAGCATGTTGTTTCTACTAGAATTGTGTAACATTTATTTTAAAGGTTATGTCTGTGATAGCGAACTTTCTTTCCAAACATAAAAAGAAGACGTTCTCAACTTTTCACAAGTTCTTTATCATATAGTTGTTTAATTATTTTGTTCTGCAATTAAGGAAAACAATGTGACAATCTAAGTTGTCATAATTCAAAATTATCCTTACTTTAACTTATGTAACAAAACTATCAATACACTTAGTGTGGTGAATTATTGTTATATAAAGGTTCATAATTCTGTGAATATCATCATCTGTTCGATCATTAGCTAAACATTTGATAAAATGTGATATGATTCTTTTGTATATTCTGACTGATAACCCTTAAATACAAATCATTTTAACTTTGAAGCTTTGATAACTTCAAAATAAAATATTGCTGACTATTTTGTATTCAAAAGCTATCTTGTGTGTTTTCTTTTGAAATTTCCCAAATAAGGAAATGATAGTAATGAAGGCTTTATGATACATTTCCTGTCATAACAAATGACTTGCCATTTGTAAAGAGGAAGGATTATTGTGCTATATACTTATGGATTCTCCATTAAAGGCGCTGGCATTTCTGTGATAAATACTTTCAGAATAGAAAAAAGAAATCAACAAATAAAATTAACAAATTATTTTGTTTGAAAGAATATTTGACGTACAGTAATTTTCAAAGAGCATTTTTTACATTTTCTATATGATATTTTTTTAAGGTGTTCTAATGCGACAACTGAACACAATAATGATTTACAATAGAAATTGAGAAATTTGTGAATGGAGATTAAACATAGTGCTTCTATGTCATGAAAAGTGCTTCTACATCATGAACGGCTGATATTGTTTGGAATAGACTTTGGACACAAAATATGAACATACTTTGGAATAGAGCGATGGAATAAAGGGCTGAATCTTTCATGTTAGAAGTGCTAGGTTGTAAGTTGTGTTGTGAGCTGTGTCGGAGTATGAAGGAGAGATTCACAGCACTAATTGCTGGCAGCATGGGGGACCTGACATCGTCCGAGGATGTCACCATCTCTAACGTCTTTGAGGTAGGGAATCAGCCTTCACCTAACATTCTATTGTTGTTATAACCAGTACTGAGTACATAAATATTGTGTATTAGATTTCATTGCGATCATATTTTGTTCGTTTAAGTAGACATACCAAATTATACTGTGTAAAGGAATATCTAAAGTATTAGGCTGCTTACTGAATTTTCTTTAATAGAGCAATTAATGGAAGAAAACATGTTTGTTTGGAAGGGATGTTACTCCAATTAAGTTATATCAGCATTGGAAAATCAGGTAGTTAGCATCAGGCGAGTATGAATAATTTTAAAATTGCCAAATTGTATCATTGATTTTATGTAGTACGATTCTTTATTAAAATAACAATTAATAAGCATTCATACTGCAAAGTGGCATTATTATGTGCTGTCAATGTCCGAACCGGATTAGTTTTTTTTTACCCGATTATTCACATATTTTTTTGCCAGCGTCCTTGTCTATGACAGCGTCTTAAACACAGTATTATTCGGTAATCATATTTCATATTTACCGCAATGTACTCGACCACAGTAGGAAAATTAATTCCTATGTTGATGTTTATTTTGGTTATGTTGGAGTTTCTTCCCTTCTGTAGAGACATACTTGTTGTTCTTTATGTTAAACACAAGTTGCTTTATTGCAACTTTTTATTGCCTATGAGCTTTGCTTTTTAATCAGATTATTCTATTGTTGTTGTATCATGATACTTTTGGCATGGGCTCAAGAAATATTTCTCAAACTATTTGCTAATGGAAATGAAAGTGTTTCTGGTTTATAAATGATATGGTGGTTGGGATGTTTTCCAAGGTGCTATTAACTTGTAGGTCAAAGAACCAAATACCTGTACAGAAAGATGGAGATCATGTTTACCTGCAAATTCAGTATTGTAACAGTTAAATAATAATAATAGTTCAAGTGTTGTGATATGCCTGGCAAAATGTTACAACCGATACAACTGAACTACTTCTTAAAGAAGTAATCAAATGTAGCTTTATGTTATGCTTCCATCTTCCAAAGTTTGACTATGTTTTAGACACAGTTTCATCTGTTTAGCTGGTCAGTTTGAATTAAGGAAGTATTTCAGGTTGGGTCATAGCTGTGATTTTGTTAGCACGGTCATCATCGTGCAAAAACTTAAGCCTTGGTAGTTTTTAAAAAGTGTTCAAGGTATTCACATCAGAAAATCACCTGCTATCGGCCCATAACTCTGGTTTTATTGATGGTTGAGTTATTCTCCGATTCCCATGAGAGTTGGTATCTGCTTGTTCTGTCCTTGCCTGATCCTCAAAATTCCTACTGCTGAGATACCATGCATTTATTGTTCAATACAGATCCAACTGAAGCAGAGATACTTTAAAGTCTTGAATCTGCAACTAGGAATAAACTCTGCTGGCTATTAAATTCTTAAAAAGTTTAAACTTAAATCGATTGATATCTGTAGACTCCAAGGTATGATAGCTTCATTTTGACATATTAAACTGCAGCTCTACAATGAAAAATAGTTTATACCCAATATACAGCAGCCATAATTCATTGGAATTACATTGTGTAAGAGTGATAATTATGTAATAAAGACAGTATGAATGTCTTAACATCAAGGTTATAATAGTCCAACACTTCTTTTCCACTAATCACAGCAATAATGAAATATAGGTTGGTCTGTATTTAAAGAAGAGTTGTTTTGTATAACAAAGTTCTGATTATTGCCTTGGATGTTATCAGTAGCAATGATTGTTTTGCTAGTCCCAGGAATATTCCTGGCAACTGTCAGTGTGTGAGCCAGAGTGGCTGCAGGCTGCTCTCCCGGGATGCCAGCCTTCCCACACCTCCATGCTGCCTCCAGAATTCCGCTCTCATAGTGCATCAAGAGAAGAGGGGAAATATGTGAATGAAATACCAGCAGGACTTTCTCTAGGACAATGGATTTATGATACAAATATTTACTGAAACATTAGCAACATATTAGTGGATATTAACAAGTGTTTTTGAGTGTACATATAAATATTATGGAAGAGGTAAAAATTAACAAAATAATCGCAATATTTGCTAAACTCTTACATTAAAGGTGTTTTAGTCAAAATAATCATCATCATCATCATCATCATCATCATCATCATCATCATCATCATCATCATCATCATCATCACCACCACCACCACCACCACCACCACCACCACCACCACCACCACCACCACCATCATCACCATCATCATCATCACCACCACCACCACCATCATCATTATCATCATCATCATTATCATCATCATCATCATCATCATCATCATCATCATCATCATCATCATCATCATCATCATCATCATCATCATCACCACCACCACCACCACCACCACCACCACCACCACCACCACCACCTAACCATCATCATCATCACCACCACCACCACCAACAACAACAACAACACCATCACCAGAATCACCAGAATCATCATCATCATCATCATCATCACCACCACCACCAACAACAACAACAACAACAACAACAACAACAACATCATCACCATCATCATCATCATCACCAGAATCATCATCATCATTATCATCATCATCATCATCATCATCATCATCATCATCACCATCATCATCATCATCACAAAACTCTTAATTATTTTTCATTCACCATCCCTCATTATTTTTCATCAATCTGATTATTTGCTGCCAGTCATCATGATCATCATTATCATCATCATCATCATCATCACCACTACCACCACCATGTATTCTTGCTTAATTTAAGGTATGGGCTGCTTATCTTAAGAAAATTCTCATACTTTGCCATCCCTGCTTAAATGCATTAATGAAGTTGGTCATTGCATACTTCAGCTTTTGCAGTAGTCTATCTACTCATTATGGTTATACTGTTAAGTTTTCTTTAAAATTGACATTCCATTAAAATAAATATATTTACTGTTCCATTTCAAAGATTAATACACTGAAGCAAGGTATTAGAAATACAGATGTTTTATATCTGCAGATTTAAGGAAGCATGTTTTTATTACAATATTAGCAAATGAACAAAATGACCATTGGTAACAGCTGCTTTGTTACCAAGTGTTGTGCTTGTATTTTTTGTATTGACTTACTTATATCAGCAAAAACAAATCCCGCTGAATTATGAACATTATAAATATTAAAAGCCTCAATGCTTTGCATGAGATATAAAAGCAATTTTTTCAACCACAGGACTCATTTTCGCAGATGATGTCACATAAATCAATCTCATAGCCACCTTTTGTAGGCTTTGTACAATAACAGTTTTAGCTTATGTTTTTATTTGCTTAAAATACTTTTCATCAGTTTCTTGTACTACCATTAGAGTGAAAAACTTGATCCAAGCACTAAATTCTGATGTCCATAATCTTGAATTAGCCACTAATGTATCTATCTATGTTGTATTGCAGGACAAAGCTGAAAACTTTGTGCAGGCTGGTCTGTTCTGTGCTGCAGAGGAGGGGAACCTTGAGGGTATAAAGGGCCTTGCCAGCATGGCACAGAAGATTGACCTCCACTCTGCTAACAAGGTATGTGGGCTCAGGAGCTGATTGGAGGAATATCTTGTACAAAAATAATGTTCTGGGTGTAATTTTTTTATTCATTTCACCAAGTTCAAGGGTTTGTTATTAATGGATAGTGTAATAACATAAATTATGCACTTCACAATCCATCATCTTCAAAATCAATGAAAAACCTGTATCATGTGATCCCCCAAATGCTGATGAATTGCAGTATGAGAAAATTCATTTTTTAAGACCTATAATAAATTATAAAAGTTTTACTTATATTTTTATGCCCCCTTTTGAAAAAAGTGGGGTATATTGTTTTGCACATGTCGGTCGGTCGGTCGGTCGGTCTGTCTGTCTGTCGGTCGGTCGGAATACCAAATGGTTTCCGATCAATAACTTGAGAACGCTTTGACCGAGGGACCTCATACTTGGTATGTGTATTGGTCATCACCAGCAGATGAACCCTATTGATTTTGAGGTCAGTGGGTCAAAGGTCAAGGTCAGTGTGACCTTTACATGAAAAACGGTTTCCGATCAATAACTTGAGAACGCTTTGACCCAGGAACCTCATACTTGGTAGGTGTATTGGTCATGACCAGCAGATGAACCCTATTGATTTTGAGGTCAGTGGGTCAAAGGTCAAGGTCAGTGTGACCTTAACATGAAAAACGGTTTCCGATCAATAACTTGAGAACGCTTTGACCCAGGGACCTCATACTAGGTAGGCTTATTGGTCATGACCAGCAGATGAACCCTATTGATTTTGAGGTCAGTGGGTCAAAGGTCAAGGTCAGTGTGACTGTAAGCTGAAAAAAGGTTTTCTGATTGTCCATATTTTATTTAAGTGTCCAAATCCTACTAACAATTTGGCTCCCAAGGGGGCATAAATGTTTCACTAACATCTCTTGTTATTTTTCATACACATAAGAGCTTCAAGTTTACTTGTATGAGCAATTGATTTTAAAAAATTAAGAACAATTACTATATCCATGGGATAATTATATTAAAGCAATTGTGCACCAGATGATCAATTTGCAAGAAAAAAAGAAAATTGTCGAAAACTGTCATAAACTTGGTATTAATGTGTACAATGCATTGAAACTTACTAACTGAAGTACAATATAGTTTACAATTTATTTAAGTTCAGTAGTTATTTCTTATTTTTCCATTAAAAAAGATTACTGGGTATGTCTGCCAAGTAGAATTCATTCCTTATGCCTGATTGGCTAGTCGGTGTTATCACGTGATATTACCGAGTTAGGTGTATAGCTTAATTATGTCACCGAATTGGTGTAAGCCGTCGTAGCTGAGTGGATACGACCCTGGACTGCAATTTTGGCAACACAGGTTTGAACCTGGTCTCCGATACAATTATTTTTTACATTTTGGTACTTTTTTTAAAATTATGATATCAAACCGTAACACATTCTTTGAAATAATTGTCCTGAGATTCGTTACAGAAAAAAACTTTTTTGGTGCCAATCTGGTGTACAGTCCCTTTAAGACCTGTAGGTCTTGTATAAATGAACTTTATATTCAAGAACCATAACTAAGTCATCCAAATTGGATTATTGTCTGCCCATGATCAAATTTCTTCAAAATTGAATACCAGGGTTATTATGTTTGGTTCAAGTTATGTGAAAGAAACAACTCGTGCAATATCAACTTATTTCATCTGCTTGTAGCTCTTTGATAAAATTTGGGGAAATTGGTCAAGTATTCTGGGGGGGTTCAGTTCGTGTTGTGCCCTTGGTTTTTTGTTGACAGTTGTGACTATTAATACATTGGCTAAGCATTAATGTGATGACAGATAGCAAAAACCACATGTTCATGCCAGGGGCAGTATGGTAATTAATCTTCTAATGGGGGCGGACTTGAATTAACTAGCCAGATGTGATATGCTTGTGGTGTTTTATTGTGGATTTAATTTTGATTCAAGAAAATATTTTTAAAAAAGGTAACTAACACCATTATTTGTATTGCTAAGCTTTGATACAAGAGTCACAAAAATAGTGGAAAATGTTGGCTTTGGAAATATCTTAAGATTAATAACTGGAAATATATATTATGTTTATAAATATGAACTTGGCTGCAATATACAGGTTTATGCTGTCAATATATAGGCTTATGCTGTCATTATTGATGTAAATGTATAATTTGTTTAAGCTGTTAATCTACATGTTTATGCCTTTAATATATATCAGTACTGTAAATCTATAGGTTTATGCTGTTAATCTATATGTTGATGCTGTAAATCTGTTTTAATGCTGTAAATTTATAGGTTTATGCTGTAATTATATAGGTCTATAAGAATTTTGCTGTCAAATATAATCCTTTAGATATATTTTCAAAACAAAATTCATTTAAAAAATCATAATATGACTTCGCTTAAGCATCTTAGATGTAAAAATTACTCAGTTCACCATACTTGTTCATTGTATATCTTTGTCTCTATTGAATCTTTTTATTGTATGTTTGCAGCACGGAGAGACAGCTGTTCACATGGCAGCCAGTGGGGGTCACACTGAAGTCATACGCTTCCTGCAGTCGAAAGGGGCTGACATCGCTGCCCTTGATAAGGTTCATATATTGATATACAATGATATTTCAAAATAAATCTGTTTGATTTGTTTTGAAGGCTGTGCAAGGATGAAAATGAATAATGTAATATGTGGTTATTATGTTGCTGCTTTGTCAATAGGATGTTTGTTATCATTTGGTAGCTAAGAATATAGTCATTGGGTTAGTATTTCTTTTTTTGCAGCAAGGGGACAGTGGTGTGTACTGGGCGGCTCGTCAAGGTCATGTGGAAGTGATCCAGTACCTGCATGAGGAGGGCGTGGCTCTTCACACACAGAACAAGGTAATGTCACCCTAACAGAGCCTAACTCACGTCAGTCTCTCCTACAAACAATGTTCAAAAAATGAAAAGTCAATTTTGAAGAAAAAAGTAGCAATATCTTTATCTTATCTTGGCTATATGCAATTCTATGATTCTGATTGGTAGATTAGTATAAGTTCGAATATAGTTAATTGTTATAGCATTTACAGAAAGCATTAGCTATGAAATCACTCACTGGTATGAAGTACAGAAACATGCTAAATGTTTAATTTACAAATGTATTTGCTGTGTTCATATATACTGCTAGTCCAAGCATTTATAGCAACGTTAATATTTGTGATTTCTTTACTTTTTTGTGGCTTTCAATTGAATATTGTAAACATTTGTTTCATTCTGAGATATATCAGCAGGATGTTCAATCATATCACTGGGAGCCTTAAAGAGGAAATTACAAGAAAACAATGCTGTTACTGGAACGATTTAGACGCTGATATATAGTGATTAACATGAGATAACTTGAGAATAAACCAATTTGCCAAGGGCATTATAGATAATACATAGTGTTTTACTGTCATTATACAAATGAGTGTATCCTGTCAGTATGGTTGGAATGTAGGATGTTACACACACCAA
The DNA here is from genome assembly GCF_026914265.1 of Mya arenaria. Classification (NCBI taxonomy): domain Eukaryota; kingdom Metazoa; phylum Mollusca; class Bivalvia; order Myida; family Myidae; genus Mya; species Mya arenaria. Next base: position 79,593,643 of record NC_069124.1, read on the forward strand.
TCATTGGGACATTATTGCTTGTTTTTGTGTATCAATTATTCAGAACATTAGCATTGAATGATCCTATCTAATGTATGTGTCCTTCTAGATCACCAAGGGTGTAATGATTTGATAATAAAAACAACAAAACAATAAATGCCAGTTTCAGTTTTACCAGAAACCTATTGTTTTTGTAAACCTATTTACTCCTACATTGATATTGTTTCTCTCTATATACACTTTGCATTGAACAAACATAATTGATTTTAGTGAAGGTTTTTGACATTTATTCATTTGACAGAGAAGACTCTTCATTTTTGTTTCTCTTTTTTTTTTGCCTCAAAGATGGATATTTAAAATCACACCATCTGATGGAACTGTCCGTTTGTCCTTTCGTCCAATTATTTTTTTTATTTTTTTTTCAAATACAACTTTGGGGTCATTCATCAATTACAGTGACAGCTCTTGTTGCACTCATTGGCACATCCTTTTCTCCAACCATTCTCATGTTGACCTGTGTTGTATTGCAGTCTGGTGAGACAGCAGCTCATGTTGCGGCCAGGTATGGCCACCTCGCGGTCATCGAGTATCTCGTCTCTGCCGGCGTGGACATGGATATACAGGACAGTGTGAGTAGACTACAGTCAAAATTGTAATTGTAAAACCCAATACTTACTCAATAATCAATACTTTTCACTGTGTGAGTTGATGGTGTCCAGTTTGAGACAACTCCAAAACAGGCTCAGTTCATTCAAAGACAAATAAAATTATGATACCTTTGTGTTTAGAACACTTTACATAAGGGTATGTTATGTCACAACTCAAATTACAAGGATTTTTTCAAGAAAGATATTTTCTGCCTGGCTTTGTTCTTTGGTTGGAAGCTTAAGTTTCAGAAACATATCAGTGCTAAGATTTTGAACATCATCCGTTCATTTGTTTTACTATTGAGCTAGCTGATTAGTTTAAAATTCTGGGGAGGTCCTTCTGACATTATCTGGCATAACTCAGTTACCCGAATTCATTTGATTAAGTTCCTGACAGCTACAATATGTGTTGGATCAGCCAAGATGATTTTAGCTTATTAGATTGTATTCCCAGCTTGTGTCTGTTTGTATCTAATTGATTTTGTTCCGACACTGACATGAAGCTTCATGCACACAGATACATGATAGAGATCATTGTGTTTTTTACTCTGACATTCTTGCCTTTGAAAAAAACAAGCAACGAATATACAAGTTAAGCTACACTGAATCAAATTATTCAACACAATTAAATGTAGTTTATTTGTAAAGAATTCACATTGACAGCCCATCTGGAACAAGAAGGTGTTTATTGTTTTGCACATGTTTGTTCGCCTTGTCTGAGTGGTTGGGCGTGACCAGTATATGACCTTGATTGATTTTAAGGTCAATTGGGTCAAAGGTGAAGGTCACAGTGACATTAAATGTGAAAAGGTTGTCAAAGTGACAATTCCTTCACCCATGGCCCTCAAACTTGACATGACAGTTGGGCATGACCAGTAGACCCCTATTGATTTTGGGGTCAGCAGGTCTAAAGGTAAAGGTCACAATGACTTGATGTGAAATGCATGTCCAAGGGATAACTTGACAATGCCTGCACCGATAGTCCTTAAACTTGACGTGGACAAGTAGATGACCTCTATTGATTTTGAGGCCATCAGGTCAAAGGTCAAAATCAGAGTGACATAATCCACAATGCCTGGACCTATGCTATGGTCCTCAAACTTGACTTGGAGGTAAGCATGACAAGTATATGACCTCTATTGATTTTGAGGTAACCAGATCAAAGCTCTCGGTGACCTTGAATGCAAAAAGATTGTTCAAGTGATAACTCAAGAATGCCTGGAAAATGGTCTTAAAACTTGATATGGAGGCTTTGCCTGACCAGTAGATAACCCCTATTAAATTTGAGGTCATCAAGTCCAGATCACAATGACCTAACCATGAAAAGCTTGTGCAACAATGCCTGTAAAGAATTAACATTGACTGCCCCCTGAGCACTTGTCATTAACTCATAGCTTTGTCATTTTTATGCCCCCCTTCGAAGAAGAGGGGGTATATTGCTTTGCACATGTTTGTTGGTCATGTCTCCTTTTTTGTTAGTCATGTCTCCTCAATACCTGGACCTATTATCCTCAAACTTGACTTGGAGGTTAGGTGTGACCAGTTTTAATTTTTAGGTCATTAGGTCAAAGGTCAAGGTCACAGTGACATTGAATACAAAAAAAACTTATCTGATTAATAACTTGTGAATGCCTTGCCCTCTTCATTCTTACCACAATAGAATTATTGAATAAACATTGTTCATAATCTTAAAACTGCCTCATAGGCATCCAATGTGAAATGAAAAATCATATGGCATTTCGGTCCATGCATATTTTATTCCATTATCCAAATATTCCTGACAACATGGCGCTCAGGGGGACATAATATTTGACTAACATCTCTTGTTTCATTATAGAAAATTATACCAATGAGTTTTTGACTGTACAGATAAGAGTTTAGACACAAATTAATTAATGCCAAGTAAATCTTAATTGTGTTTAAGTGATAAAAGATACTCTTGATTTATATTATTAAGAAGGCAAACATATGTATTTCAGCTAGGAGAGTCGGCCCTCCACAATGCGGCATGGCATGGGTTCCTGGGTATTGTACATGTGCTGTGTCGAGGTGGGGTAACACTTGGGATACAGAACAAGGATGGGGACTCCCCTCTCCACTGTGCAGCCTCGCGGGGCCATGTGGAGTGTGTGAAGATCCTGCTGGAGGCTGGCATGCCCCTCGACCTCACTGACAAGGTAGGCACGATTTGCTTGTTCATGGGTTTGAATTTAAATAATATCATAGTACTACAGAATTATTCATTTTGTTACAGCATAATGATTGACAATTATATGTCATTGAACTTGTTTTATGTTGTTTAATTTGTTGTTTGATAAACAGTAATTTTTAAACTGCTTAATTATGTTCTGGGTGAGATGTAATGTTGTTGCCCTGTCTGTCAATCTGTCCGTCAGTCAGTCTCAATAGCTATAGAATGCTTTGATCCAGGAACTTAACTTATACTCGGAATGCAGGTTTTTCATGACCAATAGATGAATTTTGAGATTAGAAGGTCAAAGTCGCGGTGACTTTGAGGTTGAAAATATGGATTCCGCTCAATAATAAGATCCTTTGGGTCAAGGAATTCCATACTTGGTTTGTTAGTTGGTCATGAATTGTTGATGACCCTAATTGATTTTGAGATCAGTAGGTCAAAAGTCAAGGTCACATTGACTTTCAGTTGAAAATGATATGTTGGCGGTGACCTTAAGCTGAAAAGTGGTTTCCGCTCAATAACTACAGAAGCTTGCACTCAGGAACTTTATACTTGGTATGCCAGTAGGTCAAGACTAGTGGATGACCCCTATAGATTTTATAATCAGAATGTCGAAGGTCAAGGTGACCTTCAGGTGAAAAATCTGTTTCTGCTCAATAACTATAGAATGCTTGCACTCAGGAACTTCAAACTTGGTATCAGTTGGCCATGACTAGTATATAACCACCATTGATTTTGAGGTCAATAGGTAAATATCAGGTGAAAAATGATTTGTTGGTTACCAATCTATATGTCTCACTTTGTTTCCGCTCAATTACTATTTAACGCTTTGACCCAGGCATTATATACTTGGCATGTAGGCTGTTCATGACCAGTAGATGACCCCTATGTTGTTTCTTCTTGAGTCAATAAGAACAAATTTCATGTCCATCATTGAATATATCTCAGCTACAACCACACAATGGGGGAGACAAGTACTTTTTCAAAAAGCAATCTCTAGTTTCTTCTTGTTTTGACTCTGTTTCCATTTCTTTCCAAAACAAATTAATCACTAGAATATTACAGCTGAAAAGATCTTTAGTTTCATTAAAGATTTCTACATTTACTTGACAGCGTGGGTGCTCAGCCCTGTACCTGGCATGTAACAGACAACACACTGCAATCGCCCTTATGCTGCTGCATGCAGGCTGTAATATGGACACGCACATTGAAGTAAGTGAGGTTAACAATGGGAAAGTCGTCTTTACTCTTAGTTATAACAAAGTGGTAGGAAACTCACAATTTGAAATATAAAACTTTTGTGTTTCTACAATTGCCTTAATTTTAAACAACAAAAGTATATTTATTTGTAAACATTCAATAAGAATTTTCGATTGGTTAAAATAATGAGTAAAATATGAGTGTTAAATTGGCTGAAACACTGAATGGAGTCAGTGAGACAAGTCTAGCGGTAAGGATAATCTGGTATTGAATACTGATCCTGGGCCCTGTTCCATTTAGGGATCTTAGTCGTAACTTTACATATCTTAAATGTATAGAAACATCAGAGGTGGCATCAAGTCAGTTTGTTACTTTACCTCAAATGTGTTTTAAACTTAAATACTGTCATTGGTCATTTTTTTATAGCATAATTAGGAAAAAATGGCATTAATATCCTTTCACTTTACGACTAAAATTAACAGGCCCCTGATCTATAAAAACACAGGAGTAATGCTAATAAGAATTCATTTGTCATTTGCTGCATTTGTTTCCAGGATGCTGGAGAATATGTCCTACACTGTGCTGTTCGGGAAGGCCTTACCTCTGTGGTACAGACATTGTGTGCCTATGGCTGTAAGGTTGATGTTCTTACAAAGGTAACATATTCATACCGTAATTTCAGAGGTACATGTTAAGCACAGTAAATCAAACTGATTTGTCCTGCTGGTCAAACATATAAGGACATGAAGAACTCTTAAGCCATGGAAATGTTTCTTGGATAAGCCCTTAAAGAAACAGTGACCATCATAACCTATTTAACTCTTTATTGAACAATTATATGGCTTGAACAGTTGTATTTTTCCTGTTACTCACTGTTGTACAACAATACAGTTTGTATTGATTACAGGAAAGCAGCTTGACGCCATTGCACATAGCCAGTAAGATTGGGAACATTGAGATGGTTCGGTGCCTGCTGCTGTCGGGAGGTAAACCGGATGCCCCTAACAAGGATGGCATCACGCCTGACATCATGGCGCTGGCAGAGGGATACACAGACATTGCTGAACTTCTCCAAAAAGTCAGAGGGGTATGATTAAGTCTTATTATGTCTATATTAAAACATGTTAGAAAGGAAATATTTTCTCTCCTCAACAGAAGCAACTTCATATAGAATTAAAATGCAAGAATAAATGTGTTTGAATAACTTAAAATTTTCTTTAATAGCTTGAGGCTTATCATTGTCTTTTAATTAAAATTGAAGTGAAAAAAATCAATATGAAAATCCAGTAGGAAGGAGATGATTTTGTATTTTCAACTTCTACATGTAAACTTCAGTTATCATTTACAGTTTTTCTTCCGTTCATAGGAGAAGGGTGAGATGTACATCAAGCAGCTGATGTCAACAAGCCTATCATTGCCCCAGGTCAAGGTCAAGTTTCTGGGCTCAACGGGCGTGGGCAAGTCCACCCTGATAGAGTCCCTTAAATGTGGGCTTTTCAGTAGTTTTTTTCGGCGGTCACGTCTCAGTAGCTCTGGTCACAGTCCTGCATCAGGCGCAAATGGCAGGTCATCCAAAGGTATGGTGTCATTGAAATATTCTTGAGAAGTGTTAAAACAAAGATACAAGTAGTTCTGAGCCATGTTTGATGAACATTAAATACCTTATTCATACTGATTTTTTAACAGGTGGCATTCTTAGAATATTATTCAAGTACAGTTTATCTACTGTTATACAGGTAGCAAATCTCGGTTGCCACGTCAGTACAGCCTCCCTACGCCACTGTGTTACAGTGTGGGCAATCCCCAGTACACCAAGGGCATCAATATACAGCAGTGCAACATCACAGGTAGTAACAATACTTTCCATAATCTTAAACAGACCAAAACTGGGAATTAGCATTGTCTAGTATAGCATGTAATGTCAAAGTCCGTAATTTATGTATGCTAAAGGTCAAAAGGAGTTATGTATGTCAATTCACGTCATTATTTTGCATTGAAGGTAGCTTACATTGCTCTAGAATTGCACCTACACTCATGAAACTTCATTGAAATGTTGTACAGCATGGGAATTGTGCGCCTGTTATTTGTGTTTCATTTCACTTCTTCTAATGAGAGTTATGACCCTTGATTTAGTAAAAAATTATCTGAAAAAAATTATTGCTCTAGATTTGGTAAAAGATATTTTGAAAAATCTTAAGTAAGGCTGGCACAACAGTGGCAGAATGTTGATCTGTTCTATAATGCACATGCTCATGTTGTTATTGCAAAAAATGACATTTAACTATTCCTTTGTCCAGACAGTGTCAATGGATATTCATCCCTTCTGTGATAGCTCAAGTTTGATATTGCTAAGTTTGATTAATTTGTAGCATTTTTTGTAATCTTTTCAAATCCACTGTGCCAAGTTCTACTTGTAATTCTGTCTTCATTTTGGACTTTTGCTCTTCTGTTTACCAAAGGTACATGTGCATTTTGTTTGTTGTCCTGCAGGTGTGGGTGAGGTAAGCATGTGGGACTTCTCCGGTTATGAACCGTACTACATGCTGTACGACCACTTCCTGGGGGAGACAGGCTGTATTCATGTGGTCATGTTCAACCTCACCGACCCCTTCGACGAGCAGCTTGCACAGGTCTACTTCTGGCTCAACTTCATCAAGGCTCGTTCCACACCAGTGCTCCCACTAGGTACATATAGATTTTTTGTAATTCATTGCCATGAAGTGTTTGCAAAATAAATGGAAGCCTGGAATCCATTCTTCATTAAACAATTCATAGCAATATAGACTGTTTTACATATTTAGTCTCATTTTAATGTTATATTATGATTATCTTGACATTGACTTTCTCATGAAGTAAATTGTAAACATTAATTTGAACCAATTTTAGGAAAACAGTACAAATTACACAGATGTTTTACCTATGAAAATTTGTTTGGTTTAGATATCAATTTTGATCAGTCTCAATTTGCTTTCTTTCAGGTCTGTGTGGTAAGTTGCCGTACAGACCGAGTGTGATCCTGATAGCAAGCCATGCAGACAAGGCTGGGTGTCAAAAGAATGCCCGGGGAGAGTATGTCAGCCCTGTGGCTAGCAGTATACTGGCAAAGGTAAACATATAAATGTTTAATGAGTCATTACATTTCTTTGTGTGTTCATGCCATATGAACTAAGAGAGCATGATTAACAAATTTGATGACATGCCATTGTGCTTCTTGGGAAATTGCATTTCCTCCTGGGTCCAAAGAGCATGAACACTGGAATCAAATGCACTCAGACCTGATATTTACATTTGAATAATTATTCATCGCGATAAAAAATAAGTAAATTCTCATGCAGTTGAATATTTATTGATAATATTAGGTTTTTGACGAGACACTTTTATATTCAAGAATAGCTGATAATTGTAACATTGTTTACCATTGGTTATAGGATTTCACGCTAATCGAAAAGGAACTCAACACTGAAATGAACAATTATGTAATCCACCTATACAGCATATTATACACTATGAAGATCAAGTTTTCCCTGTACAATGGGCAAATGTAAATGTTTTTACTTTAGTTGTGAAAGGTTATACTTTGAAACATAGTAAAATACCTCCCCAGAGACCATTTGAGGCATTTTAAATAATGAAATAGGGATACATGACCCCTTGATTGAAAATGGCCCTCGGCATATTCATAGAAAACTAAGAAGAGTTTTTATGAAGTTTTTTATACATGCAACATGTCCCATGTTAAGTGTGTTGTAAATGATGTATGTTGCAGGTACAGCAGAAGTTTAGCCAGGATGTGGAGGTTACAGAGCGTGTGTTTGTGCTGGACGCCCAGGTGGCCATGACCTATGACATCAAGGCCCTCAAACACAACCTCTACCAGCACAGGACAAACATACTCAGGGTATTTGTGTTTGCTTGTGCATAACAACATACATGTAAATGTGAACATGTCTGATAAGTCACCCATCAGTTGATATGTTAGCTGATGCATTGGTTTTACATATTTACATTTTTGTGTAGGATTTCTTTTCTATTTACATCATTGCTGTGCATTATGGTGCTAATTGTGTTACAGAGGAACAAACATAAAACATTAGTGATAATGGAATTTGAATGTTTTCAAGTACTTCTTCACAGTTTCATAGTCACCTTTGAATTAATTCCCATTTTTTTTCTTCATTTCATTCAGTTTATTTTCTTTCATCCACAGCTGGTAGGGAAAACAAGTGGTTTCATGGAGTCAATGTTGTCGACCCTACCCTCATGGCGACGCTCCTCTTCCTCCTTCCCTGTGTTGTCATGGCAACAGTTCACAGAGTTTGTCAGGTCAAAGGTTAACCCTCTTGTGGGGGAGAACCATGTGAAACACCTCATTGAGCAGCTGCAGCTGGTGGGTGAGGTAAGTAGATGGTGGTTATACTCTAGCATGGTTTGTAGAAAAATGCACCTAATGTTGTCAGGTATTGTGTGTCACAGGTGTACACTGTTGTCAATGCCAGCATGTTTTATCGTATTTTAGAATGTATAGACATTTAGTTGAACCTCTGTATCTAATGGAAAGTTAAGACTTGATTGTAACACATTTTGAGCTTTCCAGTCATATTTTGTATTATTATCACCAATTCTTATTAATTTTGTATTCAATTTTTGTTTTGATTTTCAGATTGTCTACCTGGAGAAAGATACAGGTGAAAGCTTGGTTGTTCTCAATCCCAAATGGCTGTGTGGAGAAATCATAGGAAACCTAATATCTCATGAGAAAATAGTCCAGTCACGAATAACTGGCTGCTTCTCTGTGGACGACTTCCAGCTAATGTACCCAGAAACTGATGCACCAGATTTGCTCAATGTTCTAGAAGCATTAGAAGTGTGTACTCGCTGTGAGAATGATGATGAGATTGAATATGAATTCCCCTGCTTAAACTTTGTAGAAACTCTAAATGGCCTCTGGCAGAGAGATGTGAAACATTTTGGCAATGCTGTTTATGGTGGTTTACGAATATTTGCACCAGACAGTTTGTCGCAACTGAAGCACATATTTCCACGTGTTCAGACCCACCTGCGGCGAAATATAGTCCAGGAGCATGATGACCCAGACTCAGACTTGTACCAGTGGCACCATGGCTCAAAGTACTGCTGTGGCGACTTTGAGGGCATGATCTCCATGGACAGACATGAGCAGCACATCGAGATCAAGGTCCGCGGCCCGCCAGACACAGCCACACAACTATTCTACTTCTTGGAAGACTTTGTGAACACTGTGGAACAAGTGCTTTCTCATGTACTACCAGGATTGTATGTAGAAAGACAAGTACTAAGTCCTGCCAATTTGAAGGACCATGTAAAAACACCTTACTGTTACTCTTCACAGGAAGTTTTAAGTGCTCAATTGAACAAATACTCAGTATTAACATCACCTGATGGTAAAAAAGAGAAGTTTAATGATGTGCTGTTTATGGGTTCAAGTGAAGTGCGAAACTCTGTGTGTTTGGGTGTTGACCTTCCTATATCCTACCTGCCCGTGTACACGAGGCAGTCATTGTGCCAGATAATGGACCCTCAGGATCCCATGGGTCGGGACTGGTGCCTCCTGGCTGTTACTCTCGGCCTCGAAACATGCCTGCCCTCCCTCGACTCAACTGGGTGTAGAAACGAGAGTAAAACTGAGAGAACTTTGGAGGAATGGTCACAAGTGGAACGAAACGCTACTATAAACCATCTGATATTAAGACTTAAGGAGTTTAACCGTGATGATGCGGTGGAAGTGTTATTACGGACCTCCCCGTTGTACAGGACTCTGGTATATGATGAGCAGAGCACAGATGAGAGTGGAACACCGGCCCTTGGGACTGCCTCAACAAACACTCTTTCAAACCTCTCCCGGTGACATGAGGAATGCTGATTGTTATTATATTTGTTATTGTATTTAATTCTGTATTGAAATATTTACCTCTCATTCTATTTAGAATGCACATTAATAGTATTTAAACCAAAACAACAAGTTATTATGTTCTGTCAACTATAACATACATTACACCATTCAAATTTCTTGCCATATATAATTTGGACTAACTACCATGACCTTAATCTTGTTCAGTTTTTTATCATTTATATCGAAGACATTTATCAAACATTTCAGGTTTTTACCTTGATATTACTGGTACTGTCGGGATTATGCTGGTTGAAGTATAGTACCATGACTGTAGTGTTAAGTCTTTCATTGAGGTTGCAGAATGATGCACCACTTGTACAATAGGATAAAAGGACGGCATTCTTTACTGTTTGTTTGACAATGAAATCCATCTTGGTGCTTGGAAAATATGTAAAAAACGGTTGCTAGAAAATTATAATGAAAATATGGCTTTATGTGTTGATTTTTGACTATTTTTGACTATTGCAGTAAACACACTACTATGCAAGCATATGAAATCCAAGACAGCCTGGCAGTATTATATAGAGGATAAAAATTGATTGTATCCGTTTTAAATCACAATATTTATATATTTCCATGAGTGAGCTCTGAAATATATACTTTTAGTGTTCATGAGGTGGAATTTTTCCCTGAAACAAACAATATACCTTAAAAGATAAAGAATTGCAATTGCTAATAATTGTAGTTTATCAGAAAAGTGCACCAAAATGTATGTGGCATAACATAATTTCAGAAATTATGTCGTTGAAATTGTGTCCCAGCCCCGGGTGCGCTGACTTGATGTTGATGTGAGAGAGGGCTAAAATTTCAAAATCATGAGATAATGTTTTTATTGAACTGATTCTTCTCTATAAACCACCGAGAAGCATGTAATAACTTGTCACCAAGTGACATACGCATTATGGATTGTATACATATGAAATTGTACTGGGTTTCATGTAAAAAATTGTTTATTTTCTATTATGAGTATTGTTATCAGTTTGTTAATTTTATTTTGATGATCAAATCTCATTTTGTTAATCTTTTATCATTTAAAACAGGTGTGTTTCCTTTTGACCTTATTTCTTGCTTGAACTGAATATGACATGTCTTCTTGTCTCGGAAATTGGTTAAATAATGCTTGTATAAAACTGGCTAACTCTTTGATTGGTCAAAGTTAGCCAAAACAATAATTGATTGGTCAATATTTATCCAATTATTACTATTTACCAATCAAATCACTCAAATGTGCAAACTGGCCAAGAGATAGCCTTTGGATAACTTATCAACCTTTTATACAATAAGCTGCTGTTTGATACTTTTTTATTTGTTTTGTTTTAGGGATAAATAAAATCTCAAGCTGGAAAATTAGGAGCTCTTATTTTGACTTTCTCGTGAACACTAAGCAGTGTGTTACAGCAATGTGAAGTGTGGTTTCTTGTCTCGTCTAGTCTAGTCTGTGATCTGTGTTCAGTGCTGTCTTGCAGTTGCCCTTCAGTGGTTGTGACATTTTGTTTCCTTTTTGTACCAACTGCCTTTTTTTAAAAGGTATAGTGTTGATTTTTATACATTACAGTGTTTCATGTTCTTGTATAGTTCATCATTTCATCATTTTAGTTGTAATGAATTTACAAGATATTTATTTGCTTTATAGAAAATGAAAAAGGTTTTAACATTAAAATATTATGAACAGTTTGTTTTTTGTTATCTATGTAAAGCTATCTCACAAATGTTTTATGTCTTTACATCCTGTCAATCATTTTAGTAACTAAACTTTTTTGATTGGCCTAGACACCTTCCGTTTGTATTAAATAGTGTCATATTTAATGGTTTAGGGTTTTCCGTATTAAATAGCAGAGACAGTTCTAAAAAAAGGATGTTCTATTACATGTACTTGCTCAGTATGCAAGCCTTATAAATGGAAACATAATAACACTTCTTGACTTGTTCTAATTAAATATGAATTGATATTCAACTCACCACATAAAAACAGTACTGACGTCTTATAAATATCACATCCTTTTCAATAACAAAGTCCATAATTGTGTATTGTCTGAGCATCAAGAAACTTGGTGTTAGAGAGCTTACTATTTTGGTAAAGTTGAAGAGTGGCCTCAGGTGGTAGACATTGTGGCTGCTTAGAGGATTAACAAGGTTTTTCAAGCATTTGATCAAGTGATCTTATCAACCTTCCATGACTGACAGGACAGTATTTCTTGTCCAAATCACCATGACCTTTTAATAACTGACCAACAAAGCAATAGGTGTTATCTACCGACCATGAACAATGAGCAAAGGAAGTTTGAGGACTCAAACAAGTCAATTACAAATTATTGATCGGAACCTGTTCTTCTAGTCAAAATCGCCATCACTGTCTTTAACCTACTCACCACAATATAAATAAGATCTTCTCAGTGGTAGAGCAGTTGCTTTGGGTGTGGAAGGTCAGGGGTTCAAACCCTGGCCACATCAAACCAGAAGATGTTTAAGTATGGTACAAGTAGCATCCTTGCCTAGTGCTCAACATTTAAAAGTAGCACTGGGAAAATGGTGTACTCAGTACTGGTTCAATCCAGGAAAGTTGTTTCCTATGTATCAGTTCTTTACACCAAACTCGTAAATGAACCAAGAGGTCTCTTTGTAAAGAGCTAAGTTATCACACTCAAAATTCTTGTATCTTACTCTTTTTCTTCGAGTCTTCCAATCTCTTGATTGGACTGCGAATTGTTTTCACTTCTAATCAAATTTTGGCATTTAAAACAAAATTTAAGTCGTGATGTTGTCACGGCAGGGTCAAGCCATAATGCAGCCAATGATAAACTCAAATAAATCATGACAAATATTCATTCAAAGTTTGAGAACTAACAAGTCAATTAAAACTGTTTTTCTAGTCAAGGTCACCATGATGGTCATTATGAACGTAACCTCAACCATTGACTCACTGACCTCAAAATCAATACGGTTCACCTGCTGGTTATGACCAACCTGCCTCCTAAGTTTTAAGTCTCTGGGCCTAAGGGTTCTTCAGCTTTTGATCAAAATGTATTTTCAGCTTCAGGTCCATACCACCTTGACCTTCAACCCATTGACCTCAAAATCAATAGGGTTCATCTGGTCATGACCAACCTGCATACATATTTTGAGGTCTCTGGGCCTAAGTGTTCTTTAGTTATTGACCAGAAACAATTTTCAGCTTACGGTCATCAAGACCTTGACCTTTGACCCACTATACGCAAAATCAATAGGGTTCATCTGCTGGTCAAGACCAACCTTTCTACCAATTTTGAAGTACATGGGCCTAAGTGGACTTGTGTCCTTCAGATATTGAGTGGAAACCGTGGGAACGAACTGATGGATGCACAGTCCGATTACTATATGCCTCCCATTGGATGACTCTTCAAAACAACATGACCAATAACATGGATTTCAAAGAGGCATAATCTGACCAGGTTGATGACAGGAAATGACCAATCACCTACATTGTGAAAAAAAGGAGCAAAAAGCTAATTGGAATGTCCTGACATACAAATATCTTTATTAAATACTACCAACGACAACAATAAAAACAGTAACAAACACTTTTTAACAATAAATAAATAACATAATTGAAGCACATTATGTGTACAATAATTTAAAGTGAGATTCAGAGACAGACCACACAGTTATGCAATACCCTGTAAATTTTCATTCACATCAGCATTACCATTTACATCTGGAGCATCATCATCTAAAGCTGTGCAATAACCAAGCAGTGCCACGTCATTGTCATTTACTTCATGACTGTTTCCATTCAGTATGTCAGTGTCCCTTTCAACCCTATCACTTGTTCTACTTATACCCAGGAACTTCGCTGGCTTCCTTCCCCTTGGTCGAAGAACTTTCCCCTTAGCTTCCTCTTCGGCCTGCATCTTTCTGACTTCCTCTATTTCCTCTTTTGTAAGCTCAATAACTTTAATGTCCTTGTCACTCACATTTTCAGCACATTTAAACTGCCTGGCATCTATCTCAAACGAGAGGTCAAGGTTCTCGCACTTGACATCATGCCGGTCGGGATGGACAGTCTGAATGTGGCGTCGCACCTGGCCGGGGTTGTTCACTTGATACTCGCATGCACTGCACTTGTATGGCCGGATACCCCCGTGTGCCATCAGATGGTACTTGAGCACATGTGGATAGCAGGTACGGAACTCACATTGGTTACACGCATACACCTTCAGCTGGATGTGCGTGTTGCGGACATGCTTCACCACATCTATACGAAACAAAGCTGTGAAGTCACAGTCTGCACATTTGTAGCGCATTTCTCGCAGGTGTTGGTGTTGGACATGACGGTTCAGGCTGTTTTTCTGGAAATAAACAGGAGAAAATTTACCATACACTAAGTGACTTGATGATAAAGAACAATGACTACGAGAGTGGTTTAAAATTATTTTAAAATCTATGAAGTGAGCACCAGTCCAGATCATTTTAGCATTAGTTAATATAATGATTTCGTTCATGTTATTAGAGGCATTTGACTCCTGACTTATTTATGCTACACAAATGCGATGTGTCTTACATCATGAAATGTGTTTAAAGTAATTTAAAAACCAGTTTAAATTATAAAGGCTTTATCAATTTCAAAATGAGTCTCATTTAATAACACTCATCTAACATTGTAATTGTGTGTAAAATTTGAAACAATGTTTAAAAATAATCATATGTTCTTTACTGACCTCGCAGGTATTGTAGGAGCAATTTTCACACTGATAGATGGTTTTCTCTGTGTGCTTGATGCGTACATGGTAGTCGTAGTTGCGCTTGTAGATGGACTTGAAGCTACATCCCTGGTACATACACCTGTACACCACACCTTTGGGGATAATGAAAAAATGGATTTTTTTCTTGCCACATATGGCGCATACTACCAGTATATTATTTTTTTTAAACTTATTAATTTCACAACGTGAACTTAACTTGTGAAACAAGTTACTACAACATCATATTAATCACTCTGGTTGGCAAGATTTTATGTGTCTTGTGTAGTGGGGAAAACCGGAGTACCCGAAGAAAACCCACTTGGTGGCCACAAACAAAACTCGCATGCGCTCAGGATGGGAATCAAACCCATACTAGTTTATGCCATAATCTGTACCAAAAAATTGTTTTTTGTTAAAGATAAATCTGGTTTACCTTTAAGAGAGCAATGCAGCATAAACTATGCCTATAGGAAGTCAGTCCACATAATCATTTCAGATCAAATTTAATTTTGAAAAATATTTAAAGCAGTTAAAGGCATTCCATTTGTTTTAAAGTGTTTTTAATGTCATTAAATCATAATAAATATCTACTAACATACCTCTATGTTTAAGAAGGTGGTTGTAGTATTTATTTTTATTATCTGTCTTAAACCCACATGCATTGCAGGAAAGAAGCTTGGTTGCTGAAAAAAAGGCTACAATAAAGATTTACAATAAAAGTATTGTTTTAAAATTTAAAAGATACTGCTTAAAATACTCTGATCTTTATAATAATATATAAAGTAAAACAAGATTGATTCCAGATTGTACACCATGTCTGACATAAATATATCCTTTTTGAGGGACAAACATTTAAATAGGTTAAAACAATTTCTGGTAATACTTGCAGGTATACTTTAAATCATAATAATTTACCAAGATCCTCCTCATTTCCATCCTCCAGTTGGCCATCTTCAGCTGCCTCATCTGCTATATGTCCAGTTTCTAACCCACCATTCACATAAGTCGGGACTTCAGACCCACCATTCACACAAGTCAGCACTTCAGACTGACTAGTCACACGAGTCAGGACTTCAGACCCACCATTTTCAGGAGTCAGGATGTCAGACCCACCATTTACTTGGGTCAGACTTTCAGACCAACCATTCACTTGAGTCAAGATTTCAGACCCACTATTCTCATGAGTAAAGACTTCTGACCCACTATTCACACTAGTAAGGACTTCAGACCCACTTTTCACAGTAGTCAGAACATCAGACCCACCATTCACACAAGTCAGGAATTCAGAGCCACCATTTACAGTTAATTCTTTAGGCCTTCTATTCACAAAAGTCAGGACTTCAGACTCTGAATAGATGGCTGATAACATGTCAGGAGTTGTCTTCAATCTATCTGCATTAACAATCTTAGGTGAAGCTTTATTTCCATTTGCTTGTTTTGGTCCAGGCAATAAAGACACATATTTTTGGGTTTTCAGTGTATTTCCAATTACTTCAAATTTTCCATTTGTAAACAACTCTTTAGGAATTGTAATTCTTCTTTTCTGTTTCTTCACAACCTCCTTCTTTATATTTTCCATTAAGTCATTGGCATTTGAAAGATTTTTATTGGGAACTTCAACACTTCCTTCTGAAATTCCAGGAACATCATAGGCACTTCCATCAACAACAACACACTGTTTGTCTGTACAAGGGCTGAGTGAAATTGACTTAATACCTTTAACTGTAAGGCTAAGAATTTTTGGAGATGAACTTGGTTTTTTTATTTCACTTTTTGAAAAATACATGTGATCAAAGTTGTCTGAACCATTTAATGCAATATTTGAGTTAAAGGTCATGTCCGGAGATACCTCACCACTTACTGGACCTTCAATTTTGTGAATAGAAGGGAATGAATTCTGTAAACGATAAACATCTGTTCTTGTTGTCTCAGCTACTAAGATAGGCACATTATCAACCCTATCTTCAAATGGCCGTGAAGACTTGGCTTCTAGATTACAGTTAACTCGAAGAATTTCATTTGATGTTTGCATTTCTTTTTCCACGCAGTTTTTATCATCAGGCTCAGCACTAGTACTCTCATGTAAGTCAGTTTCTGTTGTATCACAATCTGATTCAAGTAAAATTATTTCTGTATTGTTTTCTTCTGCTTCTTTTTTTTCTTTTGAGAAGTCTATAGTAGTAGATTGAACATTCATACTATTATCAGCAACCATCTGAACAACCCCATCACAGCCTGCTGTTCTCACATCAATGTCATCACTGTTATTACATGTAGAAGTGTAATCATCAGAGTTGCTTTGAAGGGCTTCACATTCATTTTTATAGTTATTCTTCCCCTCTGCAATCGGCAGTAAGTCTACAGTGCTGTCATTAGTACCTAACACTTTGTCAGAACATCCATTGTTAGAATCTTTATCAAAGCTGTAGTTCAATATCTCTGGAAGAGTTGTAACAGTGTCAGAGCAAGTTTTGTCAGAATCATATAAACTTTTCTGCACATTCATGACTGAATGATCTTCGATGTTTGTGTCTTTCCTATGAGAGATGTCATTATCAATTTGATCTGTTCGAAATTCATTTCTGTAAGGCAGTTTGTATACTATATCAACAGAACTACAATTATCCTCTGTAGATTGCACTTGAATAACCAATGGCTCGCAGGTACCTGGAACTATATGTGACTGATTATTCTCTGAATAAGAATTACTATCAATGCCATTTACAGTGTCATCATCAACCACATGACTTTGTGTCGTATAACTGTCCATCCTATTGAATGTAAGAGCACTGGTTGATGCACTTGTTCCATCATCACAGTTACTTGTTTCAAAACCGAACTGATTGCACCCTAGTTCAGATATACTATCATTAACTGCTGATTCTGTCAACTCATCTATTAGTTTTGTAAGGGCTTTTTCATCACAATTGCTATCTGTTGGTACATTGTTTTCATTCTCGGTGTACACATAATGACTAGACTCCTGTTCACAGATAGCTTCAGTTGCAAGTTCTGTTTCCGTTTTATGTGTCCGGCAGTGCTCTTTAAGCTCATGACCACTACTGCAGGTGAATTCACAATCTAGGCATTTAAGAATGAGCACTGATGTTAGTTTCTTTGTTTCTATGTTTTGTCGAACGCAGCCTCCACAGTTAGCCGGAAGATTAGTCTCAGTGGTTTGCTGTGTACCAGCATTTCCATTTGGATCAATCATTTGTTTTATGCTTTGTGGTATATCTTCAACAACAACAACTGGCTCTTTATTGAAATCCATTTGCTTTTTCACAAATATGCAATCCTTTCCAATGACTGCTTTCATTCTGTCTTTCTGTTCTTCAGTAAGGAAAGTCAATTTTTCCCGAACATTAAAAATCTTTCCCGATTTACATAATCTTTTCCTGTTCAGTTTTTGTTTCGTATTGAGTCCTCTGTACCCATCAATATTGCTCTCAGACATTTTTCTTTTCCGGTTTATTTTTTCTGACTTACAATGTGTCTTATTTCTGATACAATTCTCTCTGTTAAATCCGAAGGAAGGTATCCCAGCTAAATCTCTTGAAATCATTCTGTGTCTCCCATATTCATCATGAGAGGGTTTACCAAGGTCACTTTTGCACTTTTTTAATCGAACAGGCTTAACTTTGTCTTTTGAAAACTTGACTGGCTCTTCATAGCTGTTTCTGTTTCCAAGATTCCCCTCCAATCTTGCAACAGTTTCTGACTGAACACTGGCTTGTTCCAGGTACACCAGATTGTCTTCACTACACATGTCGTCATCCTTATCAAAATAGGTTTTAAATATCCCACTGCCATAGTTTATCAAATTTGGATTTGTCAAAAAATCAAGAGTGGCAAGATCAAGATAATCCAATTGCGTTGGCTCATCCAAAGTACTGGGAAAACTGAAATAGTTTGTATCCTGAGACTGCTGATTATAAGAAAATGTTGTTGAAAAGTTTTTGCAACTTCTTGTTCCACTAGGCTTCATACTTGTTACAGGAGCATTGTTTGGAGTAATTTCCTTTACAGCTGCATTTATCAAAAATGGGTCTTTTGTATTTATTTGTCCTACTCCAAATGTCTGGCTTAAGAATGGGTCCTTCTTACCAATGTCCAAGAACTGATTGTCTTTATTACATGTAGCAAATGGCTGAGTAGGCTCCATGTCAACCGGATCTGGTGGAATATACTGATTAAAGGCATAAGAATAACTGCCCGTATGATATCCGAGATGTGTATCATCCATAAACCCTGGGTGTTTCTCTGCCATATTTGATGGATAAGCATACGACCCACAACCTAACAGAGTATCATCAATAAAGCCTGGATGTTTGTCAAAGGGAGACTGCATTCTAGACCTCGAGGTTTCTGTATTGAAAAATCTGTCAATAGGTGACAGAAGTCTAGGGGCTCCAGGAGAAAAAGTTGAGCTTTTGGCAGATCCTTGGGGCATGTTGGGTAATGTATCATTTTTCAAGTATTCAATGTTCTTATTGATAATACTTTGAATCTGATCCTCAGACTCAATTCTCTCGCCGTTTTCTATATATGAACTACATTGATCTTTATCTGAATTATTGTTCAAAGTCTGAATATTTGCTTCAAGAGATTCGATATTGGTATCTAGAGTGTCAATATTGTCTTCCAACAGAAAACTAGGTCCTGGAGAAGGGTTCTGAGTTAGGTATGGAGAGCGCAAAAACACAGATGGGTCAAAAGCATCTGGCATTCGGATTTTCACAAATGGATTAATAAAGCTGTCATCTTTGGACATATTCAGGGGATGAAATGCACCTTCCATCTGAAAATCTTCTGGCTGGAAAAGCTGGAGGAAAGAAATCAATCATTTTGTATCATTGTTATTAATGAGTCTTAAATTGCAATGTCAATCATTAATTGAAAAAAACAACAACACTAGTACAATTACTCATGTAGATGTCCTAGTAGAAAGCAGACTTATATAAACCTAAACATGTTACTAATATTTTATGTTTACATCTTATTACTAATACCTGTAGAAAAATCTTCCTTTCACAGGCGAAGTAGGTACATGGAGACTTGAAGGGGTTTGCAGTGCAGGTGAGTTGGTGCTTGAGTCGCTCATCTTGGAAGGTGAACAAGCCCTTACACTTGCTGCAACAGTGCTGGGGCCGCTCTGTGAAGAAAACAAGCGATCAATTATTATCCTGGAACAAATTCACAATTCAGACTAAGCTAGCACTATCCTTTAGACTCTGTTCTTATATTCTTGATTTTTTTTACTGTATCATTCTCCCTCTACAGAGTAGCCCATAATAGTATGTTGAAATGGTAGAATAAGCTTGTCAGCAGCAAAATGCTTTTATCAGGCTAGGTGAAAGTAAACTTTTAACCAGACTAAAAGTCAGCATGAAACGATGCATTTGTTTTTCCAACATGAAAGTCAGGTCAAGCAAGTGTCTTAAACAAACATCTAGTTTACTAAATATTTACCAAACCCAGCTTTACAATAGTATTCGCATTTTTTATATTTAGGACCTTGAAATTACATACATGTATCAATTTACTTGAACCAGATGTTCATAAGCAATTTAATGATCCTCTATAGATTGTCACTACTTGAATTACCACCTAAATCAACATTAAAACAATTTAAAAAAATGTGTTTAGCTTCTTTCAAAATAATTTTTATCCAGCAAATAAAATTAGCACTGATTGCGAAACCAGTTTCAAATATAGTGCAAGCACTTGCAGTATCATTCTCATTCATCAGAGGTTTGATACCGATAAATATATTATTGCTCGTGTGTACGAAAATGTTGCAGTATTGTCCCATGAAATATCAATCTAATGGTATTTTGTATTGTCAGCTGTCAGTTTTATTACTTCTACAAAAAATATGCATTTCTAGTGGGTTATGAAAACATTTCGGCAGTGGCTATTGTGCTGGGCCTTGCTCTTTATGTGTACTTTGAATGACTAAAAACATCCACTTACAATCAACAGAACTGTGTTTTTTAAATCATATGGTATAATATCAGTATTAATTTTATTCAATACAAACAAATTATTTTGCTAACTCGTTAAATGCAAGTCAATTTCAGAAATTGTGTGTAGAATTTCATGCCCACTCAATATTTTTAGCAAGTCGCATTTTCCACAAGTTCAAATCTTAGTTATGAAATGACCGGTATGTTATCAAAAACTCTCACAATTGTTTCAGTGATGAGCACTTTTGAATTCTTCTGCATTATTAAATCGTAAAGAGTAACCAACACCGGAAGTGAGAAGTGATTATTGATCTGGTTCTTACCAATAACTGTGTTAATTAGCAGTAGTCAAACTCAATGACGTGAATAGCTCTGCCCATTATGCAAATTAACGAATACCTTCGGCAGTTTTGGCCTACTACAATGGCTTTCAAAAACAGAAATGTGAACAAATCAAGTTTTATTATTTTTTTCATTTTGGTCAAATATGTTCTATTTATCAGCTAAAATTATAAGGAAATCATTCAAGTTTTTAAAACATTACAGAAAAATAAACTATTTCCTCACACCATCTTGAATTATGATACTTTTATCAAGCCAATTTAAATGAATGTGAGGATTTTTCAGTTACATTAAAGATAATTGTCATACTGAGCACTAATATTCAAGTATTTATTAACAAATTTAAGACCAATGAGTGAATAATTAAAAAAAACCAAATGTTTAAAAACATTATAAATCATGGTCCGTAAGTTTTTAAATCTGGTCCGTAATGTCCCTAAATCTGGTCCGTAATGTCCATGGTCCGTAGTGTCCGTAATTCCTTTTGTTATGATTATAAATACATTTTCTGCCAATTTCATAATGTTCATATTTTGTATAGCACTATACAATGTGGCCTTTTCCCATTTAATAGCACCCTGTCCCTTATCTGTAGCTAAATGTGTTTGCCACTTTGTGTAATTTAACAGTAGCTTGTACTTGTAGGCTCATTGATAACTTTGCTTGTGATGTCATTCTAGTCCAAATAATTGTACGTTGACGGATTTTTTTTAGATTTTTGATATGGCAAATCCTTCACGTACAAACTGTTTAGTATCAAAAGTGGGTAGTTGTTCCGATCAGGATTCCGGGTTAAAGCATATAGCGTCTATAAAATATCATAAAAACAAGAAATATTACCAGATAATGTTGTTTTATATTAGTTTCGTACACAAAAAAATAAATATCCAACTTATAATAATGAGTTTGACGGCTTTTTTCATTTCATTCTGTCAAAACATAACGATATATACATGAAGGGCACCTGCAAGGCTTTAGGGCACAGTTTTAAATCGCTCGGAACATTTCGGCCATGGCCGAGTTGTTACGATTGTATAACGAGGTCTATCTCGAAGCTTTGTCGGAGGAGGCCGAGCTATTACGATTGTATCGAGTTGTTCCCCTTCGCATAATTGTTGTCTGTGTCAGTCAACTTTCGTTTCATTGGAAAGGTAAACAACTTGTTTTAATGCACTAAATGCTTGTTTAGTGCAAAATAACATTTCACTTACATGGTAAAATATGAATATAACTCTTTATGATCAATTTCAACCATAAAATACTTCACTTAAAACAATTTCAATATTTTTAAAACACCCCCGTTTTTTGCACATTCCCGTTTAGACGTTAGGGATTGGAAGAATCCCGTATAACACGTCTATTATTTTAGACTAGATGTCATTCTAAACATTGTACACCAACCTGGATGGCATATTGGATAATAGAGCACAAAAACTAGCCTACATGTACATATAAGGTACCTGTACAAGAAGTGTTTCACAACCTTACTTAATGAAAAATATATTGTTATTATGATATTTAATAATTTCTACTCATTTTATGTCTTAGAGACTCACTGCATCATCAATATTTTTAATTATTAAATTAACATATTTCATCAGCTGATCAGAGTAAACCAGCTGTCTATTAGTGAAAAAATGTTAAATAATAATTCATTTAAAACATTAGCATTACCTAAAACATTCGAGCACATTTCAGTAGTCATGTTGATTAATGAGTAAATAATTTCATTTTGACAGGTATGAGTCTAGATCAATTGACGCACGTCAAAACAATGATCTTGGAATTGCAGGCGCTTGTTTTTTGTTAACGTGGTTTTCATTGGACGAATTTAAGCGGAATAACCACTCACTTTGCATGTAACGGATAAACTACAATCTTCACAAAAACATGGCCGAGCCAGCACCAGGGGAATTTCTCTTTCATCGTGGACAGGTTTCTCCTTATACACATAATTGAACTGGTGTAAATAAATGAATGTGAACCTTAAAGTATTTTATACGTGTTGATGTCACAGCATTTAAAACTGGATAGCTTTAATTTTTCGGCTATTTGTGGATAAATTATAGTATTTCTGTAATTTTATTATGATACAGTAAAACGTTTTCTAAACAATACATCCGATCAAAAAATATGGTCGTTATTCCATGTTAGAGATTTACAACTTACTGCAGGTCACACTGTCGTAAGCTTGGTGACTTGCTTTTTATGCTTTCAAGTGCCTTCAGAACACTAACGTACCTTTTCAAAATGTGTGTAGTGTGTGTCAGTAACATTAGAAGCGTTATGGATTTGCAGAATCCCAGAATAAACATCTATTATTTTAACCTAAGTAAGAACCAGCTGCTCAGTTAGCTCAGTTGGTTAGAGCCCTGTGCTAGTGTTCAGGTGGTAATGAGTTTGAGCACTGCACTGGTTAGAAAAACGACAAGTGGGATATGGACGCATAGAGTCGTCAAATAAAAAATCGTCAAAGACTCTTTTAAGCCAATGAAAAACATTCATCTGATTTGCAGGCTGGTGCTAAAAACCTGGTATCCGATACCTTGTATCCCCGGCATCCGGTATCACTTTCTGATACCATATTATGTTGATATCAGGGTTAATATCAGATGATAATTCCAAGTATCCACGGTCCGTTATTAATTGATTTTTGACAACTAATGCATACTTTAAATAACACGGTATCAACATAATCCAGTATCATAAACTGTGATAACGGCTTTTCTCGATATCAATACCTGGTACTGGGTTTTAGCTCATCCGGATAATCCTTTGCGGCAGGTTGACTTCCGGTTTATTTCCGGGTTATAACGAAGTATAATAACAGCGATAAATATGGACTAATTATCGTTCCAGGTTTGTTATTATTTATTTATTTTTATTAGATTTGTCATTTAAATGAGTTTATATTACATTTTTGTGATATAATTTGAATGTAATGAGCGATAATTCGCTTGACTGTTTACCTGGATAGTTTAGTTCTGGTGGGTGGGGCAGAATGATTTGTTACTAGTTAGTTATGTTTAAACGTTATGATGGCCACCGGACTAGTCACATACACACCCAGGCCTGGAATTAAATCGGGGTCCAGATTGTCTTAAAACCCATCCATAAATAAGTCTGAGAGTAACTTATTTTTTTGTAAAAATATATTTTTAATGTTCCATTCCTTTCTTTACAGATATGATTCAAATATGCTGATGTTATCTACTGAGACCATCACTTTCAATGAAGAATATCACTACAATCGGTTGGGCTGCTAGATTGGTAGCAACATGATGTAAGCTAGTGCCTGTTGAAACTCTATTGTTGGTTGGGCATCTATTGCTTACTGGATCGCTACATTGGATGGACCATATGTGTTGGTTGAACAACAGTTACTATAAATGGTTGGACCAGAAGTGTTGGTTGGACCACCAGTGTTGTTTGGACTGCTTTTTGGACAGAATGTGTGATGGACAACTAGTATTATTTGAATCACTGTTGGATAGACAGCTTTTGTTTTATCAGACAGCTATAATCAGTTGATTTACAAGTTCCTGGATCGCTAGTTCCTGGCGGATAAATATTCCCTGTGTAGAAGGAAACAAAAAATCTCTTTTGCTAACTGTAACAATGACATGGTTGGTGAATTGGTATCAGACAATTTGCAGCCAAGACAACACATTGAAGTGAGAGCCGATTCCTTAAACTCTAAATGGCCAATAAATTTACCGAAAATAGTTATTTTTTTTATATCACTTGGGCCTAAAAAAAAAAATTGTTTGGTTAGGGTTACATCCTTTAAAAAAATAGGTAGGGTAGGTAGGCTTTTTTATTTTTTATTTTTTTATATAATTTTCATCATTGGAGAATGGTGTTAAAGCTATCTTCTGTACATTTAAGGTTTAAACTTAATATTAAAAAGCAATTAAAAAAAAAAAACGAATTTTTTTTTTTTTTTTTTTTTTTTTTTTTAGTTTTTCATTTTTTTTTCAAACTGACTATAAAAACGGTAGGGTCGGCGCCTATTCTGTAGGTAGGGTCGGGTAACCCGAACCAAATGTATTTTTTTTTTTAGGCCTTGTCTATTATAACATGCATTTACAAAGTATAAAGGGTAATTAATGAAAATATGAAGTGAACTTGTCAGATAAAGCAAAAACAAATGTTCACACACTTACAAATTGACTTGACATTAAAATAGAAAATCATAGAGAATACATCATAGCTTTTGCTTTTTTGTGTGTTTTTTCCCCGACCAAAAAATAAAATTTCAGAAATGTAATTTTATTTTTATTTTTATTTCCTCCTCCTCTGACACTTCACAACTCTGGCCGTTCGTAAAACATATAATTTAAAAAAAAGGAGGGCTAAACGCCACAAGTCAACTGATCAGTACCAATGTAAAATATATTCTTCAACTATTACTCCACAACACTTCACTGTTAAATTAAAACACAAGTTACACTTTAATTATTTTAGCCAATACCTTTTACTTAATTAACTTAAGTGTTTTATGAAACACAAATAATTAGTTTAAATTAGGTCGACTTCTGTCAATAAAGCATCGCCATTTTGAAACCATCTAGCAGGTACCCGTTATCTTTCAGCTCAATATACTTAGCGCTGGTATCTGTCATTCTTGGCTAGGAAAACAACAAGTGGGTTATGGACACGTAGAGTCGCCAAATAAAAAATCATCAAAGACTCTGAAGCGGCTGTTTATATGTACTAGTTTGTGGTTAAGAACCAGTCGTGCGGTTAGCTCATTTGGTTAGACACCATGCCATGAACATACGTAGAACAAATGTTTAACTTGTTGTGACCATATATATATGTCTATGGCCAATTCTTTTGGTAATAAGATCTTTTCAAGAAAACTTATACCAGTTCCTGAGAATCTGTGTATTTGCTTAAATACACATCTATAAGACAAATATGCAAATTGGAAAATAGTGGTGTGAAACCTGATTTAATGAATTCAGCATTGTTAAACTAGTTTTACATTTGAAAGGGTGATAAACAAGCTTGTTGAAATGTTATAAGAACAGATTTGTTGATATAAAAGAACTTGATTTATCAGATACTTTGATGCAAGAAAGAAAAGTATCTTGTGGAAGTATCTGATAAACATGCCTACAAAATTCTCCCTACTAGGACAGCGATTTTTGTGGCTTTAAGACTGAGCTTCTCGCAAACTATATACGGCATAATTGGGACGATTTCTCGGTATATGGCATGACTTTGTAGTGGTACGAGTTCATGTTGGTACTCTGTTGTCTTTCTTTTCACAGGTGATAAATTGAAACTTTTTTATCCATTTCATCTGGCTTTTAACGGAACCTGTGCTTTGGGATGCTCTTACCACTGTAACCGCTTACCTAAAGCGGGGATTCATAGAATAAAAATTACATCACTCTCTAAATCTCATGTTTTTTGGCAACTATCTGAATAGTGTCATCAATTTGTATACTGGTATACCCTGATTAATTTGTATTGTAATAAATTGCAATGAGTAATGTATCCAGCCTACTCCTTAATCTACGCTTATTTTGAATAAAGTTGGCCCCTTGTCTACTCAATAATGTATTAGTGTTGTTTTTCTGACTAAGTTGGGGCTTGAACTCATTGGAAACAACTTTTTTAGGGATAAAACTTTCTTTGTGTAAAAGTTTAAAACATGTTTTTGATCTGTTCTGTAGGAAGAGGAAGAAGAAGACATTTGGGATGACACAGCCCTGATAAAGGCCTATGATGAAGCAGTATCATTGGTGAAGGTAAAAGCATTAATTATGCAAAAGACTGTAGGACAAACTGAGTGATAGTCATAAAATTATACTGTTACATTTGTACTAGTGTTCACAATTGGCAGTCAGGGACATTTTTAGCTGGACTATTCAAAGAATAAGGAGGGCTATACTACTTCCCCCGGCGTCAAGTTAAATTTTTAGGGCAAGTTGGGATTTTCACTTATAACTCCAATAGCCTTCATTCAATTCACTAAATTATTCACAAAGTTGTTCAGGATATTATCCTTTATACAAATTATGGCGCCTGATTAACTAAGGAACTTTGGTTAAACTTTTAGGGCAGGTTAAAGTTTTAAGGCAAGTTGGGATTTTTATAAATAACTTCTATAGTACCGGTACTCTTCATTCAATTCACTTAATACCTTCAAGAGTTGTTCAGGACTATGACACAATGGGGTGACATAACTCCATATTATTCTTAATACAAGTTATGGCCCCTGATTTACTTAAGAATTGAGGTTAAAGTTATAGGGAAAGTTGTGTCCAGTTAAAGTTTTAGAGCAAGTAGGGTTTTCCACTAATAACTGATATACCCTTAATTTAATTCACTTCATTCTTCGCACAATTGTTGATGGCCATCATAAAAATTAGGTCAAATAACTCCATATTATCCTGAATTTACAAATTATGACCAATGATCGACCTAGAATGTTCAGTTCAAGTTTTTAACTCAGATCTCAAATACCACTGATTTTTTTGGTGCAATTTACTGCCTTCTAAAGGCTGTTTCCACTTGCCAAAAAATGTATTTTTTTCCCCAATTTGATTAATGAAGATTACGTTAATGAATAAAAAAGCAATGATAATGAAAAAATAAAAAAGCAATGAATTTCTTGAAATATAAACAAAATTTTGACAATACTTACTCTTTCACAGCAAAGTGTATGCATAGAAAATAGAACATGTATAGTTACCATTATATTAGCTATTTTGGCCTGATTTTGTATTTTTCCCCATGTCAATTTTTTTCCCAATTCGCTAGGCACAAGCAGTAAAAATAATTCCAAAAAAAAAATCACTGCATACTGTTCATTCAATGGATTTATTAATCCACACAGTTGTTTAAGGCCATCACACAATTAGGTATCATTACTCCATATTTATTTTTATTATCCTTAATTCAAATTATTGCACTTGAGTGACATGTTTTAGCCCACCTGAGCACAAACTAACTTCTCAAAGAAAAAAGACTTAATCTTTCACAGCATAATATAATATATGCATAAAAAGGTGGAAACATGTAAATTTGCCATTATATCAGCTATTTTGGCCAGATTTCATATTTTTCCCAAAGTCCACTTTTTTCCCAATTTGCAACGCACAGGCGGTAAAAATAATTCCAAAAAGAAATCACTGATAACTCTAGCTTAAGTATTGGAAGAGTTATGACTGTTAGTAACACTTCATGCAAATAAATATTGTTCATACATGTTTTTATAAGCTGGTTTAAAAAATGGGACATATCATAGTTTCACCTGTAGCGTACAGGCAGGGTGTGTCCAGTATATTGTCCAATCAATAACTTAAAAACCCTTTGCCAAATCAGGTGAGCGATATAGGACCATCTTAGCCCTCTTGTATATTTTACTTTTTTTGTGTTTGACAGTCACATGTTGCATCATTAATACTAAGACAAAGCGGACTAAGTCAAGCAATATCCTACAACCGCTCTTGCTATACCCCTCCCCACAAAGTTTGACTGGTGGTATATTGAAACAACATTCACTGTACATTGGTCCGATACCAAGGCTATTTGTAATGTATAACTCCATCGTAGTGTATTGCCACATTTATTTTTAGCTTGACATTCTATAATAATAATAATGAGAAAATTGAGACAAAATTGTTGCAAAAAGCTGGTTTTAAAATTGAAAAACTAAAATCTGTTTATATTCGTCATATACATACATTCATTCATACTATAGATGAAAGTAGCTGAGCAAAATGGAGAAGTTACACCAGAAGTAGGTGCTACAGCTGGAGGAAAAACCAAGAAGAAGAAAAACAAGAAAAAACAAAGACAGCAAAATAAACCTGTAAGTCACTAAATTTATATGAATTCAACCCTTTTGATTTTGTGTTTTTCTTTTTAAATATTAATGCTTTAAATGTGCTGTACTAATCGTAGAAAATATAACATTCAATTCCAACCAGTGCTCCAGCACCCATACTTACCAATTAATTTTCACATAAATACCAGGTAAAGTCATTTTTTAACTAGAACATGATTGTTGAGTTTGTAATGACATTTGTAATGGAAAGTGAATCATATTGCTTAAACTGCTGTGAATGTAATTACAGTTAACGATTGGAAGCCTGTGTCGGGCCCGCTACACTGAGGATGGCTGTAACTATGATGCAGAAATCATCTCCATTGACAATGATGCAGGCACCTGCGTTGTTCGCTACTTGAACTATGGCAATGAGGAGGAACAAGAGTTGGCCAAACTTGCCCCCCTCAAAACTAAAACACAAAAACTGCTACAGCAAAGATTGGATCAGTCAGAGGTTGAAATCATCGTTTATTTGTAGCTTAAGGATTATGAAATGAAAAAAAAAGGTTAAGAAAAATATTGATTGATAAATATGTATCAACAGATAAAAGTGCAAGTCAAGTTTTAGCAAAGTAAATAGTCAAACTTAACCACAGATTTCAGTTCCATTTTCTGACTACATGCTTGGGATCAGTGTAATCAGTTTATTTACAATAATAAGTGAAGAGTGCCTCTCCTTGTTTGTTTGCAGACTGATAGTGGTGTAGATGGGAGAAGTGAGAAGAGCTCATCTCGTCAACCCCCCTCTCACACCGGCAGCATGAATCCTCCTCAGGCCCCGTTCACACCTCCATGGGGAGCCCCACCCCTCACTCACACTGGGCCAAGTCAAATGGGCTTTATGCCCCCTATGTTCTCTGGTGGTTCTGGTTTTGGTGGGCCCTGGAGTGCCTCACAGGTAGGAATACTTGCAGGGTTAATAACTTAATTATATTGTGTAATTGTTCTACCATAATATATAAAATACTAATGGACAGCACTATAAACTTACTAGAACTTCAATTGTAAATGAAATTGAGATGACATCTGAAAAAAGATGTTATACTCTAAATAGAGTAGATAACAAAGTAACATATAACCCATAGTCAGATACCCATGGCTGACCCATTTAGTTACTCTTTATTCATTACCTGTTGGTGAGTATGACTAGATTCTATCATTTAAGCCTACATCATTGACCAATAGAATGACTGCTTACAGAATTGAATACTTTTCAAATAAAGTGAAAGTGAAGCCTAGAGCAATGGCTCCCATAATCCAGATAATTATTACATATGATCTGTACATGTTTAATGTTTTACAAACTTATCAGGAAAAATGAATGATACTGAAATATAAATCTACTGCAAGTTGCATTCAGTATGGATATTTAACCGTGAGGCATAACAGATTAATTGAGGTGTTCAATTTGTGAATTTCAGTAAAATGTCACACTGGGCCTGTCATTGATAAAAATAGATATTATAATTGACATTTGACATTTTGATACCTGATGATGGTCACTAGGCAAATCTTTGACGAAACATGTCTGGAACCAAATTTTGATATTGATTATTGATTGGTCTGACTTTGCTCAAACTGTGGTCAGAATGTTCCTCTTGATGTAATCTTAGTAGACTTTAAAAGTGGGTCACTTGAGGTAAAAAAGTGGGTCATTAGGTAAAATCTTTGTAGAAATTTTGTAAACAAACAGTGGCAATATATCCACTACAGTCTTCATGGAACTACAGAATTTGTCTCGATGAAATCTTGGCTTAGTTTGAAACTACATATGGGGTCAAAGTTTAGGTCACTTGGTCTAATTTTAGAAAAACCTTGGGAACACTCTAGAGACTATATTTTGTTTTATTTCTGGTCCAATCTCCATGAAAATTTATCAGAATGCTTGCCTTTATGAAATCTGTTATTCGGTTGAAAGTGGGTAACTTGGGGTCAAAATCTAGGTAACAAGGTCAAATTTAATTGCTTCACAATATATACAATATTCTTCTATTTCAAACAGTTTAAAAAAAACTCATAT
Source organism: Mya arenaria (assembly GCF_026914265.1). Lineage (NCBI taxonomy): Eukaryota > Metazoa > Mollusca > Bivalvia > Myida > Myidae > Mya > Mya arenaria. The sequence continues at coordinate 79,624,493 of NC_069124.1, forward strand.
CTCATATCCAATGTCATAAGAGTCCATCACTCTGCAGACGTATTGCATGTTTTGGTTGGAATATTTCACCAACAGATAATTACCATGCTATCTACTTTGCATAATCTGGCAGGGGATATCAATTCAACAAATTTGCTTGTTAAAGCTTTATTTGATAATTTATAAAAAAAAACAAACAATCAATTTGTTTGTCACTAGTCTGTACATCATGCTTCTTTCCGGTTAATAACTTAAGAAGGCTTGGACCCTGGACTTCAGACTTGCTGCTGTTTCCTACCTAAAATGTAGGTGTAAGTCTGATATTTATCAATGTTTTTAACTTAACAAGCTAAATTATTTGTACTTAAAATAATACTTTAATTGGACAAATATGTCTTCAAGCATTTTAGAATGACTAATACCATTGGCCAAAAAATCCTCATCAAATCATGAAGCTCCAATAAAATGGTTGGTTTGTACACCCTTGAACTAGAAAATGGGAATGAAATAACCCATAAATGAAGAATGGAGAGGATTGAAATACATGTAGGTCAGCCATGGATGTCTGATAATGCATACACTCTGGGCTCTGTGTTTTTAACTGAATACCAATTTTAATCTGCAGACAGCTCCGATGATGCCTCCCCCTCCCCCTCCACCACTGGCTGACATGGAAGAAACAGAGAATGAGGCCCTGGCCAGTATGCTCATGTCTTGGTACATGAGTGGGTACCACACTGGCTACTACCAGGTAGGGGCATGCCTTTGTAGATATTGTATTTTACCAGTGACCAGTTTAGGGTTGCCTGCAAAAGTCGGGTAAATTTGAAAACAGTTTCAATTAGTATCCCTTACCGTTAATATTACACTTTAGTAATTATATCTTAACAAGTATTTCTTCAATCACTGATGTCATCAAATTTGTAATTTTGTAATGTGTGTATACTTTAGACTGTTTGTTGACATTCATTTGTAAAGTTGAATTAGTCGACTGTAGGGAAGAAGGCCACTAAATTAAGATGGTATTGGTCAGTGATAATATTGATTTGGTCACTGAAAAGTCCAGGAAAATTCTTGGAAATTTTGATATATATTTTTGTCAAGGTCAGTGACTTTTCATGGAATTTTAAAATTGATCAATGAAAAAAGAAAATGAATAACAATGAGACCATTATATTGTCTGATCAATAATTTTAGAAGCATTTGTCCAATCATCACCAAAATATGCAGAATTTGATGGGCAAGAGTTATCAGACAAATTTGATGACCAGACTTATCTCCCTTTAATTATAGAAATTACCCAAAATCATTCTTGTCTGATCAATTTCTTTAAAGCCTTTGTCCAATCATCACCAAAATTGGTCAGAATGTTGTAAGAGCATATTATCTTGGACAAGTTTCATAACCAGCTATATCGCTCTAGATAATGTTTTAGAAGTTTTTCTCCAATCACCATTTTTAGACAAAATGTTAAAGGGCAGAATATCTTGGTCAATTCGATAACCAGCCACGTCAGCTGAAAGTTATGACCCTAAAATTGGCAAAACTGTATTTACAGTGTCAGATCTCTAATTTTTGGTAACATGCAACCAAGCATTACCAAACTTAGTGTCCTAAAAGAAGGAAAAGTATTGAACTTTAATAAAAGAAGTAGTGAGGGATAATTTCAACTGCCCCTGGTCCATCACTTTAAAACAATAGAATAACCATCTTTTTGTGGTTGTGTTCAATGTAAACTATATTACTTTATCTTTGTCTAATTGTGATACTAGTAGCTTGTTTCTATTCTAAAACTTACCCATGTTGATTGCAGGGCCTTCAGCAGGGGAAGAAGAGTGTTGGATACAGCAGCCATTTTGTAAACAGATGACAGCCCATGCATCATTAGATATGTTGGATCTGCTCTCAGTGAATGAAGAATGTATGGCATCTTACCCAGAGGTCTACAGTCACTCTATAGGAAATAACAGAAAGTTATTACTGATATTGCATTAGACAAGAAGAGAGAATTTGTTTGCCGTTAGTAATACAAAGTTGTCAATGTGTTATAATATTGTGCCGATATATAAAATCTGCAAGATTTTGATGAGAATAAAGTCTACTTTTCTCTAATGGTGTTTTTTTTGTGTTTAAAATATTATGACTTGTGTTGCTGAGTTATGGACTTGCAATGGCAAGTTAAACAAAAGCTCTGCATTACTCATTTGATCCAGAATTCGGATTTCAATTTGAAGCATTTAGTAGATTTTCCATAATGATGCAAGTCTATTTCATTATGAAGATGATTTGACTGACAGAATCACTGGAGATGAGAAGCTTCTCAACATTGTATGAGGTGGTGTTGTTACCTGCGTATCACTTTGTGGCCACACTATTTTGGCACTAATTCTCACCATATTGAGACAATTGTTGCACACTGCAGGGACACGAATTATTAGACTGAAATAGTTTGCACAAAATCTATGTTGAAGGCATTGTGATTATGGGCTAGAGTCAGACCAAGGCCTCTGCTTTCAAATTGCACAACATAGGTTGATGTAAAAAATATGATAAAAACACAAAAAGTCTATGATTTGTGTACAGATCAGATATAGAAAATAGCGGTATTTTATAGATTTGTGCTCAGATCAGATGTAGAAAATTGGGGTAGTTTGGCGCTTTTTTATTTGCAATTTGTGGCCTTTAAGCTATTTATTGTTAAAACTGATTTATAAAGACTAATTTAATTTTATCTGTACATAAATGATAATACAGTAAAACTGCGGTCGTTCAAACAGGCAGTCGAGATTGAAGCTTCGTCCCGAACATTTTTCCTTCTATGTTCATATAAAATATACTGACGCTCCATCGAAACCTAAACAAGTGGAGGAGTCAAGCTCTATAGCCTGTCCCAAATACACAAATCATGCACAAAACCTTATGACTCCCTCGAGTTCATAATTTCACACATTTTCCTGAACTCGTATTCCAAAGTAAATAAACAATTGCTAGGTGTTTAATTTTTGCAAGTTTTAAAACTTGCAATGGCAGTTGAAAGGAAATTTGATAAAGTGTGAAAAAAACCCGTTTATCACTGTTTACGCATGACCACTATTAGTTGATAAGGGCATTTGAGAAGATAATTATGAGAAGTTGATGACGAGAAGTTAATTGTCAGAAATGTAAATGAGTAAAAAAAAATGAATAAAGCACTACCATAATGGTCCAACATTGGAATCTCTGAAAAGAATTCCTTTTTTGTGACTGCTTTAAACTTATGAGCGATTTCCACAATGCAATACATAATCGGTGTCGAAGTAAACAATCGGTTTGACGGCTTCAAACTAAAATACACTGAAAGATATATCATAACAGACTGGAAAATTGAAACTTGGGTCATTCGAAAAAACCTCTGTTCCCTGGAGTTTTTAGCTTGAACCTGGGTTCCTCAAGCGATCACAGTTTTACTGTATGTATTTTTTGGTTTTGACCATTAAAGTCAAATGAGTTAAACATAAAAATGCATTGAAATAAATAACACACACCTATATTGTACCCCTTTAAAGGTGACTTCATGCATCCCAATTCATTATTACCTGCAAGTATGGCCTTTAAATTAAATTTAATCAATTTACAAATGCTTTTCAGAACTGTCATAGGGCAGTTAATCCAAAGGCCAGAAGAGCTTATGCGATGGTGCGGTGTCTGTCGTCAATACGTCTGCAAACAATGTTTGGGAATGCGATAAGATCTTCAGTTTCGATTGTATCTCAAACTAGATCTGCACAAAGCATGGCAGGATTTTGGCCCTTGAAAGTGTCAAAATTGCTTAAATACAGGTTGGGACCACAATTGAGCCTCCATTTCTTAAACGATCTTCACCAAACTTGGTCAGAAGTTAAATATTGATGAGACCTCGGATTCTTTTTAAATCGAGGGAGGTCCGCCCATGTTAAAAAATCATAATTGTGCATTGAACGCAATAGAGCTTCCAGTTATTATCCGATGTTAACTATACTTTAAAAGTAATTATGGGTCCCCAAATGAATGGGGGAGACATATTGTGTATGCCCTGACGTCAGTCAGTCAGTTGGTATGTCACACTTCATTTCAGCTCAATAACTTGACACAGGAACTTTATTCATGGTATGCAGGTTGGTCATGAATAACCAGTGGACTACCCCTTTTCATTTTAAGGTCATGGTTATGGGGACCTTTAGGTGAAAAAAAATAATTTGCTGTGACATTAAGCTGAAAAGTGGTTTCTGTTCAATAACTAAAGAACACTTGCAACTTGGAACTTCATATTGGTATTCCAGTTGGTCATGACTTGTTCATTACCCCTATTAATTTTGGGATCAGTAGGTCAAAGGTCAAGGTTGCAGTATAGGCCGCAGTGACTGGTAAAAAACAGTTTCCACTCATTAACTTAAGAACATGTGCACCCAGGAATTTCATACTTGGTCTGCTAGTTGGTCATGACCCCTATTTATTTTCAGGCCAGTAGGTCAAAGGTCAAGGTGATCTTGAGGTAAAAGTTTTATGTTGATAATGCTTTGTTTTGCTGGCTGGTCTTAATTAGTAGATGACCCTATTGATATTGAAGTCACTGGGTCAAGCTCACAGTGACCCTAAGGTGACTTTGTTGGTCACCAGTCTGTTCGTCACACTTCTTTTTGCTCAATAAAGAACACTTGGACCAAGGAACTTCACACTTGGATCAAGGAGCTTAATACTTGGTATGCAGGTTAGTCATGTAGATGACCCCTGTTTGTTCATCTCCAGTCCAAGAATACAAATATCATGTCCATCATTGAGTATCTCCACCTTCAACCACACAATCTGGGAGACAGGCACTTTTTCAAAAAAGCAATCTAGTTAGATATTGAATTAATCATGGTTCTTTTCAAAAACCATCCAGATCCACCCATGCTTGACAAAATTATGGCCTTTGAAATTGTGAAAATTGCTATAAAACAGCTTGTAACAAGTTTTCTGTTTGTGTACATAATTATAAAATCTAATCTGGAACCGAAAGGCTCAGTCCCTTGATATTTGGTATCCAGCCTCAAGTAGTGGTCCTTCACTATGATTGTACAGATGATGTCAATAGGATCAAAGCTGGCCCCGCCCAAGGGGTCTCAGGTTTTCTATATACTCATATTACAATATCTTTGAACATCTGCTCTGCAACCACATATCCCAGACTCTTGATATTTGGTGTGTAGCCTCATGAAGTGGTTAGTAAATTCCTACATACATAGCAACCAATGACTTTCTTGGCAACAACTTGCTTCCTTTCCAACCCAAAACTCCTCAGCAACCACTTACTACCTCAGCCACCTATGATTTCCTTAACCTATGACTTTCTTAGCAACCAATAACCTCCTAAGCTACAAATGACAACCTTAGCAACTACCTCCATTCATAGCAACCTTTGACTTTCATAGCAACCAATGGCTACCTTAGCAACCAGATATTTGCCTAACATCAACTTACTTTCTTAGTAACCAATCACTCTTAGCAACCAATGACTCCTTAACAACCAACTTCTTCAAAGCATTTACCTATGTCCAAAGCAACGAATGACTTTTTAAGTAACCTATGACTTCCTTACTAACTTCCTTCATCTCTTGTAACCAAGGAACTAATGACTCCCTTAGCAACCATTAAATACCTATGCAACCAATAACTTCCTTAGCATCAACTTACTCCCTTAGCACTTACTTAATTAGCAACCCATGATTTTCTTAGCAACCAATGACATCCTAAGCTACAAATCACAACCTTAGCCACTGCCTACATTCATAGCAACATATGGCTTCCTTAAAGCCTTGTCACACTAGGATCGCGTTCCCACGGTCTCCTACAATGCCACAGGATTGCTGTGGACGCACAGACTGAGATGACACGACGTTTCTATCGCATTTATACAGTGATTCTTTGGCGCTTACAAGGATTTTTCCTACAGCGCTCTAACAATGATTTTGTGGAGTTGCTTCGGTGATCATTGCGCTCCAAATGCGCTTCTATAGTGTCAATCTGCTTTTGCATGACAATGAACCAACCCAACAAAATAGAATAGAGAAATGATATATGCAAATAAACATTCATTTCACCATGACTGATGTGCAACAGACAGCAAAATTAATTGGCACAAATTAAATACTGGCAACTTCAAGCTGCTTTGCCGAGCACCCAGACTGCTTTAATGTCAAACAGGTGTATAAGGTTAGTCTCTTTTCATGTCACCTTCAGAACGCATTGTGAGTACACCTTTCTAGCTTGCCTTTCAATATACCGTATTTCAATCTAATATTTCTAACAAAAGTAGTATTTTTCCAATTTAAGCTTCCTTATTATTTCTCTTTGGGAGCACACAATGTTTTCAATTATAGCCTTATGACAGTATCATAGCCAAGGCCAAAAACTTATTCTATCATGCTGTACAAACGCTAGGCGCGCTCAATGAACAACAACGTCAGTTTTGATACATGGGCTTCCGTTACCCAACTGCAAGACGACACACTATTGGCAGTAAATGTACCAGGCTTGCTTACAATGTTTTTGTGAGGCCTTTTCTTTAGAATTTCGCTGATGATATCTACTGTTTCAATATGCTTATTACCTTTGCCATCTTTAGTTTGCAACCAACTATGGTCGATTTTCAAACTGGAAGTTGGCGTCGGCTGTTCAGATTCTCTTAGTGCTCGGTTTGCCATGTCGGTAGGTGAGACAACGTGAACAACATTTTCAATTGCACTGTTCTCACATTGCGTTGCTGGTCAATAGCTTGCAGATTTATTTGTTGTATGTTGTGGATCACCTTTTAAAACCATACTCATTTATAATGTTGTTTGGATGTCAAGTGAGGAAGAAACCAAGCCAGAGTTTGTTTGTTTTTATTCTGATAGTCTATTTCAATCTGATCAAGGTTTTTATTCAATACATGGCATGCATGAACATTTCAGAAAAAAATAACAAGAAAAATCAACAACAAAGAGAAACAATATCATCATGTGGAACTGAGTACATTTCCTGCAAGCCTCAATTACCATGATATATAAATAATTATAAAATTTCATTTAAAACACATTTCTGAATATATGTACAATTTTAAGACTGAAACTAAATGTTGTATGAATATAATAATGTTATGCTTATGTTTACTAGTAATTAAATAAACAAGTACATATATATGTCGACGTCTTGATTGAAATAACCAGAAATCTAGATTAATTCACATATTTCTTAAACCGTAATAGCGGTTTATATAATATGTACCGGTATACATTTTTGTGTTTTACAAATAACATGTATTAGTGTTTTTAAAACTAGCAGATTTACATGTATGATTAATATTATACATAAGCTATTATTTCTTAATAAATAGTATACCAACTAAATATAAGATGATATCACTGAAATGATAAAAACTTTAAATACACCACTCTGCCATACACACTGTATACATGAAATGTTGACATAACTGAGTAAAGAATTCCATCAAGATCACACTATATAAACCAAGTTTCAGAAGCTATCATTGTAAATATCCATCCGAAATACTCTGTGTAAGTACATAGGGCAAAATTGCCCCCATTTATCAGTTTTCTTGTATGAAATAGGTTTTACAAATACATGTTTATTTACTGGTGTTTTTTTTTAAAATTCGCAGTTTAGTTTGAAACGCAGGAAAAAGGAAGGAACACTCCTTAAAACACCTAAAAGAATGAGTATTTACATGGTCAATCAGCTTTGGATAAATAGTTTGAAGAAAAATTGATGTTTACTGAGAGAAGGACCTCGGGACAAACCCATTTACCTGTAGTTCAGCAAACAAGTTAGTATCTCTAACATCAACAACTCTTGCCCTTGCCAAAATCTACTGTAAATATAGCTTCAATTCAACAGCACAACAAAATATATTTTCAATTTATACCAGTTGGGGATTAGATCTTGGAAAGTCTTGTTTTGGAAGAAACATATCCAGCATATATTAAATATCTTGTTATGTGACAATAATGAAGGATGAGTCTTATGTATGAGCTTCAGTTTTCAATGACTTACAAAACAGACATAACATATCAGCCATACGTGTACAATGTAACTATGGTAAAACAGATTACTAGTACTAGTATAACAATGAATAATTACTGTACCGACACAAACCATACTCACATACATGTAAAAAATCAAGTGTTTGACATAAGCAAGTACTCTCTAGTAAACATTTATGTCCTTACATAACCAACAGACACAGATATATATGATCATTTGATATCTAATAATACGGTATTTTTTTCAGCACTGGTAACAATGTGCATTCCTCTTTCAAAGATATTAATCAACAAATAACCAGCCTTTTCAGTTGTCAATAACAAACTTACATGTTACTATTGTTATACATTTAAACATCGCTATTCCAAACTCCATTTATGAAAAATTATCACCATTTCGAAAAAAACAAGAGCTTGTCGTAAGACAGCACGCTCGACTACGCCGCTTTGACTTAGAAGTCAATACAATAATGATGTAATATGTGCTTGTCAAAACCAATAAAACAATCAAATTAAAAAGTGACTCAGTTTCAACTGCTTTCTTCTATTTTTAGTAACAGAGACCTTGATTCCATGGGCCCCAAACACAATCCCGTGGAAGTCCTCTATAAACTCTTCCTACATATCAAGTTTGGTCACAGTATGTCAACCATAACTGAAACAGTAATCTATTTTCAGTAACAGTGACTTTGACTCTAGGGGGCCGAAAGGCAATCCATGAAAGCTCTGTGTAAACTTGTCCTATATACCAAGTCTGGTCACACTATGTCAACCCTTACTTGAGTTATTCAGAACTAAGCATATTTCTATTTTTAGCAACAGTGACCTTGACCTAGACCATAACTCTAGGGGCCCAAAACACAATCTCAGGAAAGGTTTCTATAAACTCTTCCTACATACCAAGTTTGGTCACAATATGTAGACCCTTACTTAAGTTATTTAATACCAACCCGTTTTCTATTAATAGTAACCTAGGGGCCTCAAATGCATTTCCATAAAAGGTCTCCATAAACTCTTCGTATATACCAAGTTTGGTCTAATTATGTCAAACCTAGCTAAAATTATTCGATACATAAGGTGACTTTGACGCTGCCCTCCCACCAGCAGGGTTCCCGCTGGTGATCGTCATTGTTGCCATTTGCGACAAAATCGCAAAAGTGGCGACAACTTTTCAAATTTGGCGAATTTATGGAGACAACAATTTTTTTATGAAAATATTTTCTTAAAATGATGTAAGCAGTGCCCATGCGGCCTGCATGATAATCCATTCTGTCACTGTCATAAATCAAGCTCATCTGCTGGTGTGCCAACAAATCCGATAATTAGGGCAAGTAGTCACGGCCAAGTCAACACCTCACTAATTATTGCGGAATTTTATTGCTTTCACGGATTATGTCAACAATCATCCTTTAACCAGTATGTCTCTTATAAGCAAACAATTTTAAGATTTAGCTCAACAGCTTTGTTGTTGAGTTATTAACGTGTTAGTTTTAAAAATGCAAATCATAGAATTTTAGGTTGTCGGAAAGATATGCAAATTTCATAATGACGTTTACGAGCTAAAAATAGATTTGCTTTTGGCTTTGTCAAAATTTGTAATGCAGCATTTTAGGGGGTTAAAAAGTGTCAAAAAAGACTTAACAGAAGTCATTGGCTATGCTTACAAATAAATAGAACTACATCCCATTTGATAAGGCTTCCAATAAGTTGGCTGGAGTAAAGAATAGACACTATTTTATTAGGACAGTATTTCTTTGAGTTTACATTTATTTTAAATTTGTGACCGGCCCGCCCGAACAATGACGCAAGTCATTCAAATAACATGTTTTCCCTTTATGAAAATGTTGTTAAGAATATAAAAATGTGCCTTTCAAAAGATATTAAAAGAAAAATTAAACAAAAAAAACAACAAAAAATCATTCAAGGGCCATTATTTGTATTAAGGGTTAAAATGGAGTTATGTTCCTTGTTGTAAGATGGTCATCAACAATTCTGCGAAGAATTAAGTGCATTGAATGAAGGGTATAGAAGTTTTTTAATTAAAATCCCAACTTGCCCTAAAACTTTAACCTGCCCTAAAACTTTAACCTAAGTCAATCAGGGGCCATAACTTGTATTAAGAATAATATGGAGTTATGTAACCTCATTGTGTGATGGTCCTTAACAGTTGTGTGAAGTATTAAATCAATTGAACTAAGGGTATAGAAGTTATTAATAAATATCCCAACCTGCCCTAAAACTTTACCTAAGTTCCATAGTCAATCAGGGGCCATAATTTGTGTAAAAAATAATATTTATCCAGCCTCATTATGTAATAGCCCTGAACAAGTGTGTGAAGTATTAAGTCAATTGAATGAAGGGTTTTTGGACTTATAAGTGAATATCCCAACTTGCCCTAAAACTTTAACTGGACGCCGACGCTGGGACGAGTAGTATAGCCCTCCCTATTCTTCCAATAGTCGAGCTAAAAAATGTCCCAATTTTATTCCTTCTTTGTTTAACTAAATTTTTAAACAATAATCCGAATTCGAGATTTTGAAATAATCGTGGTTCCGAAGTAAATATTACCGTCCTGATTTGGTATTTCACACCTATTTATCAATCCTAATTTCGATTTCGATCATCTCAAAGTTTTTCACACCATAATGCAATAACACTCTGGCATCAGTTTGAGATGAAGCACAATTAGCGCTTGTTAAGGAATGATTTTGCGCTTATTGTGAGAAAAAATAATTAAACAAGAGCTGTCACAGTATGTGACGAATGCCCCCGATTGTGACATTGACCTATGAACAAGGTCAGTACATGAAAAGTTGATCTTGCCTTTACATGTCAAATACATATGGCAAGTTATTTTAAATTGCCTCTAAACATAAAAAAAAACACCATCCATAGTTGACAACCGACACTATTATGTCCTTATATATGCAGCATTCCTTTGTGAATAAACACCCAAGTGTGACCTTGACCTTAGAGATAGGGACACGGGTCTGTCATGCGACACGTCGTCTTGGTATGTGGAACACATGTGGCAAGTTATTTTAAAATCTGTCCATTCAAGGGAAAGTTACAGCCCGGACACGACAACCTATACTCTATGTCCTTATATGCAGCACTCTGTTGTGAATAAACACCTAAGTGTGACCTTGACCTTAGAGGTAGGGACACGGGTCTTGCACGCGACACGTCATCTTGGTATGTGGAACACATGTGGCAAGTTATTTTAAAATCTGTCCATACAAGGGAAAGTTACAGCCCGGACACGACAACCTATACTCTATGTCCTTATATGCAGCACTCCATTGTGAATAAACACTAAGTGTGACCTTGACCTTAGAGGTAGGGACACGGGTCGTGCATGCGACACATTGTCTTGGTATGTGGAACACATGTGGCAAGTTATTTTAAAATCTGTCCATACATGGGAAAGTTACAGCCCGGACACGACAACCTATACTCTATGTCCTATATGCAGCACTCCATTGTGAATAAACATTAAGTGTGACCTTGACCTTAGAGGTAGAGGCACAGGTCTTGCACCCGACACATCGTCTTGGTATGTGGAACACATGTGGCAAGTTATTTTAAAATCTGTCCATACAAAGGAAAGTTACAGCCCGGACACGAGTTATTAAGCCGGACACACGGACGGACGGAAGGACGGTGCGATTTTAATATGCCCACCTTCGGGGGAATAAAAACATCCACAGAAATCAACACAAACATGGAAATCGAATATACACTTTCTGTTGGTTTTAGAAATTTTAAAATGAAATGGAATATGCTGTTTTAATAAAACAAGTATTCAAGAATTATAATAACAAACTATTTTTCAGTTATCAAACAATAATTCAACAAACATGTATACTGAACGATCACTCAAACCAAATGTTGCATGTAAGTAACATGTAACCGACATTACAATCATCAGGACTTTATTATTTAAGTCATCTATAAATTGCGAACACTGTCATTTTCTAAAAATTGTTAATCTGAAATATCGTTATTTCGAAATGTTTATCAGGGTTCCGACGATTTTGGATTAAAGGTGTTTAAATGTATTACAATTCGAATGTCAATAACAAAGGCATGTTATGGTTGCATGATCTTATCTATTTATCTAAATATCCTGGAAAATCAAACAATGACATTAATTGATCAACTGTTTCTTATGTCTTCATATAATCCATACCGTAAATGACTGGGTATTAGACGCACTTTTTTCCCTCAGATTTTGATGCAAAAAAATGCCTGCGTATAATACCCAGTAACAATTTTTTGAACTTTTTTTCTGAGGTCAATTTCAAGCCGAGAGTTTGTTTAGATTTACGTAGAAAGGGGTGTTACTCGCGTCATATTGATCGAGTATATACGGGTTAAAACGGCAATTGAAGATCGGGATACGGTATATCGTAAGACGTTTATAATTTCAACAAAAATATTTTTCGATTAAAGTTACCGTAATTCACCTAAGAGTTCGGACACTCTAAATATTTGGACACCCATAATTATTTCCCAAAATAATTTATTTTCGGACACCCAAAGGACATCAATCATAACTTTCATAGTTACCAAGTTTCACAGACGAAGATTATTGATTTTTATCTTTACAATGCCTGGCTAGATTACCTAACCGTATACACCACTGTGACAATTTAATTAGTTACTACCCATCCTAAACGATTTATTGCCTGTTGAAAAGGAAGTGTGATATATTTGTTTGAGGATTAAACAAACAACAAGGGCAATCAAGGGATTAAGAAAACATCGACATGGCATGTTTGTAAAACGATCTGCCAATAAGCTTTCAAACTTGTACCACACTTATAGACTATATGAAGCAATAATCGTACAGTTATACATTAATCCTGCATAGCAATGTCCATGCTCTCCACGAGATCCTCGTGGGTATAACTGTAAGTTATGTGATGTCACACAGTGTGACTCTTTGATCTGAAGCCGATAGAATGTGTTTATTCAGTTCAGTGCATGTATAAAATGGTGTTTTAATTAACTTCATGAAGGATTTACACTTATAGGCGTAATAAATAAGTTTATGACCATTGATTACTACGGATAAATTAATAAGTGGTAAAAAGCAAACATGAAGAAAAAAGGCAGGTTAAACAAACATGTAAATTAAATGTAAAAATGATAATTTTCTATGTATTCGGAGAGCGAAAAAAAAATTAATTTATGGTGTCCAAACTCTTGTGAATTATGGTATTCAATATTATTTTGAATAATAAATTGAATTAAACAATAATCAAACTTACATATAAAAAAGCAAAGTTTAGCACAGTCAAAATATTTTTGGCATAACATATTTTTTCATTCTCGACAGTATGGTTGTATGGTTTTAAAGATAACTATCGCCATTTTCACGAAAAAATTTTTTTGTCACTGTCAACAAACATGGTGGCTGAAAATGCCGGACGATTTTGACATTTTTTCTATGCGTCTTTTAACCAAAAACATAGATTAAAAGTTTTTTTCTCGGATTTTTCACAGATTTTTTTCCCTGCGTCTAATACCCCCTATCGTCTTATACCCAGTCAATTACGGTAATTTGTTTAAATATAAATAAATACAATGATGCTTTTAAAAATATATATTATAAATAACATCACACTGAGTGCTGGAATGCTATTTAACTTCTATAATTAACAATAATAACAACTATGTCCTCATTTAAATGAGCTCTGAGCTTGTAATATCATTATGGACAGTAAGGATGACGCAACAGCAAGAGCATGCACAGGTAAACAAATGATTTGATGCATGTCTTGTAAAACCAATGGCAACAAAACAACACTGGCTGACATGTAGTTGGTGTCTATGTGTATTTGTCTTTCACAGCATAAGAAGATCTGTTTAAGATGGATGTATTTTATCTTTACTCTCTAAAAGGACTTAATTCAAACTGTAGTACACATATAAGAGTTTAGTTTGTTTGGAAATATATCCTCATTACCATGCTGTCAACCTGGATTTCTCACAAGTGTTGAGCCAAAATTGATATCCATCTATTTTGCTGCAGAGTAAGGAAAAAAAGTATTTGCTATGGAACAAATAGAATCTATTGTATAGCTAATCAGAATGTACAGATGGCAAGCTTTCAGCTTCACTCTCTCCACTCTACATGACTAGTCAGAAGCAAGCACTTGTCTGTCGAATATAATTATTATGCAATAAACAAAGGTCTATATTCATTTTGATTATATTGATGTGCAATTTATGAACAAAATATTATCTTAAAAAGTGTAGGTATGGTTTTGTTTGGCAATGTGAGGTAAAAAGACAGTTAAACCCAAACTGCTACTAATATCAATGGACCATGTAATACAAATGGTTTCTAACACTAATGCAGATTAGGGAAGTATTCTATAAACATTCTTCATTTACAGGTAAATTGATAAAATGTATAAACATATAAATAGCATTATTAACAAGCATTCTGTAAATCTTTCAGAATGGATAACATACAGTTTAACATTTGTTCACGTGGTTACAGAGAACATCAACAGGTTAGTCAGGGAAGATTGCACTGTGTGTATGAACCTATGGGGGTAGCAGAGCAGGTTTTGATGACTGGAAACCATGGCAACGCTCATGTATGGTTTCATCTCTGGATAGCTGGGTCTCAAATCTAGCACTGCATGGCAAAGGATGCACACATTTTAATATAAATTTATACATTGTATATTGAAATATAGATCAGTAATAGTCACTGCATATATTATTGATAAACTGGCAGAAAGATAAGCAGGTGAGCACAGTGTTGTAGAAGTAGCCAATCAATCTCCAGAAAAATCATGACATGAGTCTCGAAGCTTAAATAAGGGTGTTACACACATTAAAAGACTTCATTCTCCATTTACTAATTCAGATAGATACAAGAGACCTGTGGTGACATTTAAAATTAAATATTTCATGATTTCCCTCTTTATTCTTTCTTTCACGATATTATCTTGAAATTTTTGAAGTTTAAGTCATAAGTTCATGAATATGTGAAGCTGAAATCACGAGTTTGTGAAAAGGACATCATGAAATATTGAACTTGAAATGTCACCATTAGTCTTTGTAGATAGAATATATTACTCACCATATGTTACATCACACATCAAGGCCTTCCTATAAAAAAAAAAAAATCATTTTAAATTCAATTTTTTTTTTCTTAAATTCAAACTGAATCATCTTAAAATACCTTTAAAGAGCTTTTGTTATTCTTGAAATTACTTTAAAGGGACTAGAAAACGGATGAAACAATTGCAAGAAAAAAATAAAATTGTCAAAAACTAACATAAAATTGATGTGTACAACACATTGAATCTTACTAATGTATCCTGTCGCCAACTACACATACATCTTTCTCAGTTTTTGCACATTCTTCCAATTCGAAATTTACTGGGGTTGTTTACAACTTAAATTCCAGTTAGTTTTAAAAAAACGTCAATTTATTTATCTGTACTCATCACATGACTTTTACATGCTAAATATACACAACCGATATTGCAAGTAAGCGGAAAACTGCTGCGAAACAATGTAGACACAGAGCCCGACATATGTTCATCGGTGATAGAATTTATAGACAGAATCTTTTGAAAGAGGTAAACTCTGCTGAAATTGACAGCGAGTTGCTAAAACACTCATTGACAATAGTATTAGTAATGATCACATGACTTGCAACGTGTTTGAAAAAAACATTCTTCTCTTTTTTACACTGAAAACCTCAGCTGAGACAGCGACATATTTGCGTTTATTCTTTTAATCATGTAAAATGATGTATTTTCAGCCTCATTTTAGCTCGCATTGACAAAACTAGGCTTGTTTTGAGGAAATACCATATTTGCTGATTTGAGGACCACCTGGTGTCTAGTCCTTTTCAGCCTGTTTGAAACTTAAATAAGTTTGAAGTTAGTGCAATATATATTCTTTAACTGATAAAGCCTAAAACTGAAAAAAAAATGCATTTTATTGTTCTTATGGGGAAAAATTAAAAACATGAAAATGTTCTTACCTCTTTGTCCCATTCAATCTCTTCATATATCTTGTCAAAGCACTCCTTCATAAAGACATACTGAAAAACACCAAAAATAATAATATAAGAACAAAAACAAACTCAGGAAATTTCAAGGCATGTAAATGAACTTGGTCAATATACTTTTTCATAAAAGCACTAGTGATTTATGATATATGAAATAAACTTAACATAGGGTTAATTCTTCTCAGAAATATTTTTGTAACATTCTCAATAAGAGATCTAGAATTACAATTTGAGGTATAATTAAGTCATTGCTAATAAGTAATAATCTAACATCTCACAAGTTGACAAATAGAATAGTAAAGACACGACAAAGTTTGTACGAACTCTAAAATATCTTTTTTTAATTTCGTGAAAAAGAAATCACACCAAACTATTTTTCTTTTGATTCATTCATGAATTCTCTACTTACGTATTGTGTTAAGATCTGTACAATTTTGGGTTTCTTGCCGGGTCGTCTGTACTCAAACTGGAAGACCATACCTTCCTCCTCCATGTCATAATCCTGAAGGTCAGCCCACTGGAACTCTATCACCTGTGACTGAAATACATGCACAGGCGTATTACAAAATTTACAAAACATTTACCAATATGGCTTATAACATTAACGACTATTTTTTTGTAGGAAGTTTGATGCATTGAATTATCTCAGGGTTAGGTTTGCCCCTATCCAGAAACTGAAGCCAAAGGTAAAATTGATTTTGATCACCTGTTGGCTGCTTATTGACACATTAAACATGTTATAAAGGGATGCATATCAGAAAAGTTATATGGCTAGCTGCACACATAAATTCATGAGGCATGTCGAAAGCTAGCTGCCTAACTTTCTATATGACTCAATATATCAGAAAAGTAATATGGCTTGCTGCATACATAAATTCACGAGGCATGTCGAAAGCTAGCTGCCTAACTTTCTATATGACTCAATATATCAGAAAAGTAATATGGCTTGCTGCACACATAAATTCACGAGGCATGTCGAAAGCTAGCTGCCTAACTTTCTATATGACTCAATATATCAGAAAAGTAATATGGCTTGCTGCACACATAAATTCACGAGGCATGTCGAAAGCTAGCTGCCTAACTTTCTATATGACTCAATATATCAGAAAAGTAATATGGCTTGCTGCACACATAAATTCACGAGGCATGTCGAAAGCTAGCTGCCTAACTTTCTATATGACTCAATATATCAGAAAAGTAATATGGCTTGCTGCATACATAAATTCACGAGGCATGTCGAAAGCTAGCTGCCTAACTTTCTATATGACTCAATATATCAGAAAAGTAATATGGCTTGCTGCACACATAAATTCACGAGGCATGTTGAAAGCTAGCTGCATAATTTTCTATATGACTCAATATATCAGAGAAGTAATATGGCTTGCTGCACACATAAATTCACGAGGTATGTCAAAAGCAAGCTGCATAATTTTCTATATGACTCAATATATCAGAAAAGTAATATGGCATGTTGCACACATAAATTCACGAGGCATGTCGAAAGCTAGCTGCATAATTTTCTATATGACTCAATATATCAGAGAAGTAATATGGCTTGCTGCACACATATAATCACGAGGCATGTCGAAAGCTAGCTGCATAATTTTCTATATGACTCAATATATCAGAGAAGTAATATGGCTTGCTGCACACATAAATTCACGAGGCATGTCGAAAGCAAGCTGCATAATTTTCTATATGACTCAATATATCAGAGAAGTAATATGGCTTGCTGCACACATAAATTCACGAGGCATGTCGAAAGCTAGCTGCATAATTTTCTATATGACTCAATATATCAGAAAAGTTATATGGCTTGCTGCACACATAAATTCACGAGGCATGTTGTAAGCTAGCTGCCTAACTTTCTATATGACTCAATATATCAGAAAAGTAATATGGCTTGCTGCACACATAAATTCACGAGGCATGTCGAAAGCAAGCTGCATAATTTTCTATATGACTCAATATATCAGAAAAGTAATATGGCTAGCTGCACACATAAATTCACGAGGCATGTCGAAAGCTAGCTGCCTAACTTTCTATATGACTCAATATATCAGAAAAGTAATATGGCTTGCTGCACACATAAATTCACGAGGTACGTCAAAAGCTAGCTGCCTAACTTTCTATATGACTTAATATATCAGAAAAGTAATATGGCTTGCTGCATACATAAATTCACGAGGTACGTCAAAAGCTAGCTGCCTAACTTTCTATATGACTTAATATATCAGAAAAGTAATATGGCTTGCTGCACACATAAATTCACGAGGTACGTCAAAAGCTAGCTGCCTAACTTTCTATATGACTTAATATATCAGAAAAGTAATATGGCTTGCTGCACACATAAATTCACGAGGCATGTTGAAAGCTAGCTGCCTAACTTTCTATATGACTCAATATATCAGAAAAGTAATATGGCTTGCTGCACACATAAATTCACGAGGCATGTCGAAAGCTAGCTGCCTAACTTTCTATATGACTCAATATATCAGAAAAGTAATATGGCTTGCTGCACACATAAATTCACGAGGCATGTCAAAAGCTAGCTGCCTAACTTTCTATACGACTCAATATATCAGAAAAGTAATATGGCTTGCTGCACACATAAATTCACGAGGCATGTCAAAAGCTAGCTGCCTAACTTTCTATTTGACTCAATATATCAGAAAAGTAATATGGCTTGCTGCACACATAAATTCACGAGGCATGTCGAAAGCTAGCTGCCTAACTTTCTATATGACTCAATATATCAAAAAAGTAATATGGCTAGCTGCACACATAAATTCACGAGGTACGTCAAAAGCTAGCTGCCTAACTTTCTATATGACTTAATATATCAGAAAAGTAATATGGCTTGCTGCACACATAAATTCACGAGGCATGTCCAAAGCTAGCTGCCTAACTTTCTATATGACTCAATATATCAAAAAAGTAATATGGCTTGCTGCACACATAAATTCATGAGGAATGTCGAAAGCTAGCTGCCTAATTTTCTATATGATTCAGTATATCACAACTCATGCTCTCTACCTGCCAGGTACAGAAAATTGGCAACCTACCTCTGGTGTCCCATCATTCTTGCATGCTCTCAACTTAAAGCTGGGTCGGTTGATTATGGCAATAACATGGCCGTCTTTCCGGGAGTCGCAGGGACAGTGTGGGAAGCGCACGTCACAGTATCCTTCCAGGTTACGCGCCATCTTTACGTACTGTAACATAAGCCAACAGTGGATCCTAACTTTTACGGTAACCTATGCCTCATACTTCAATTCTATAACAATCAGTATCATGGTGTATTAAAAACAATAATGATAATCTAGTAAAAGAAAAAAATGCTTAAAACATTTTAATAGCTCATGTTTCATGACTTTGGCTCATTTACTAAGCGTGATAGGGGTAAAACAAGATCCTATGCTTCATATTTTCAACTAAATCAAGGGCAATAACTCTAGTCTAACAGCAGGCAGCTACAAGCTATAATCCAGGTGCGAAACTTCACATTCAGCTTTATATATAACATTACTGTACAGTTTCATCACTCTGGCTCTCATACTTCTGGGAATATGCATGAAACAGGAATGTATTCTCTATTTAAAGGTTAAAGGCCATAACTCTACACAAATTGTGTGAATCAACACATGACACCCCAGGTGCACAACTTCACATGCTGCTTTGGATTCCTATGAAGCTTCATCACTCTGGCAAATATACTTTTGAGATATGCAAGACACTAGATCTATATGCCACCTTTTACAAAGTCAACAGCAAAATACCGTAACAGCAGTTGTTGGAAGAAGCAACACATAAAACCTCAGACAAACAATTGCATATGCTGGTTACATTCCTGTAAAGTTTCATCACTTTGGCTTTAATACTTTTGGGGATCCTCTGGATACAAGATTGCACACACTTTTTTAATTCAACAGCCATAACTCTGCACATACTGGGTGCAGCCAAACACAAAGCACAAGATGCAAAACTTCACATGCTGTTTGTTTCTCCAGTAAAATACACTTAATCAGATTTGCAGGTTACAAAATTTCGTGACAGATACAAAAACTGGAAAATTCAGGGACAAGCCCAGTAGCCTCAAACCAAGACCTTATAACTATATATTTCAAGAAATGAATTGGAATCTATGAAATAAATCAAAATTCCACATTTCGGCAGACAGGCATGAAAGATGAATACCTCTATCTTCTTGCCTGCGTCCTGCAGTGACTTGAGTTCATATAGGTTCTCCTCTGTGCTGATCACACCACGGTTTACATCTTCTACAGCCTGCACACAATGCCAATTTATATAAGTAACTTCAGTTATTTCATAGTTCTTTTTATTCAAAAGCATGATAAAATTCATTTTTTTCTTTCAAGCCTTGAATTATAGCCAAACCATATTATGTATTTAATAATGATTTAACCCCCCCCCCACTTCATATCAGACTCATTTAACCAACTTCAACAAAATTATAACCATATTTACAACATTTATCCTCTACAAAACTCTGTAAGAACAAACAGAAGTTAAAAAAAGAGTTGGCTAAAAAAAACAATTTCTGATAGAATTCTTATTGTCAATGAAAAGCATACATGTTAACTCCAAATCAATGACCTACCTGTCCATAAAGGAAGTTCATAGCAACAGTATCAGAGTTGAGAAATTTTTCTCGAGCGAGCGAGAAGACCCATTTCTTCAGCAGTATGCATGTCGCTGTTGCTGTGCTGTAATTTTGTATGTAAATGTTGTGTGGAAATTCGTTACGTAGTAGTTTCCTCTCTGAAATGCAATGAATTGTTTCTCAAACAAAATTACACATATAATATTAAAAGATCACTTTCACATGCTGTTTACATTTTGTTAAATCTAAAATTGTCTCTATGAATACAGAATTCTAGTGTCATGGCATTTTACTTTTAAACTACAATACTTGATATCATCTTACCTCAAAGCAATGGGCTAGGTAAAGGTAAATGCCATTACGAAACCAAGAAAACAAATAAGCAAATTCTTTTTTGTTGTAAAAATAAGGTACATGTACATTCTACTTCATTAGTGTTATGTTTTTCTGCATAATGTGGTGACCTTACAACAGCCTGTTCTAATCAGCTTACATTTTTTGTGGCAAAATACAAGTACAGATTTTCTGTATTATCAGGCTCTTATCTGAGTACAAAAAATATAGTTTCGTCACTCACCAAAATTATATTCAACAGTTTCAAATAAATAAAAACACTCGGCAGCACCAGAAGATAAGTTGACCTTGTTAACAACAGCCTGAAATAAAACAAAATCAAATGTTCATCTCAAAGGTCAATTAATTCGTACGGTTTAATTTTTTTACATGTATTTCTGCCTATCCAAACCAATAAAGCTTACAATGACACAACTGAATATAGGTAAAATCAAATAGCCACTTGTCACGAGGATAAGCCAGACATGTGTATGTGAACAAAAGAATAAATTGGAATTAAACTCCATGCGATAATGTTTGTTGGACAAGAATATATACTTTTATTGGTTTAACAGTCATCAATATTAATCTGTATAGAGTGTAGAAGTGTTTAACAATTTGCACCTTGTAAACAGTATCGGTGTTGTCATTGCGATGGATAGTAACAACGCAGATGTTCCGGTCCGGTAACAGCACCTTCAACTCAACATCTGTGTTGGTGGAGTCCTTAAACCAGTAATTACAGTCATATCATAAATGAGTTTTCTGTACCAGGACTTGAAACAACGCTATTACACTATATCTACTATTTTCTTATGTTATACATTGAAAGCTAATAAGTAATGAATTGCAGCATTTTTGTGTCAAGTATGCATAGTAAAACATCTTATACATTAGATGTTCACAGAAAACAACTGACCTGCTCCCCATCGTTAGCAGCAAGAAACTCTTGCAAAATATCACATTCACCAATCACTCGCACTGCACAGGCTAAAAACAAAGTGTTATTAGAATCATTTTTCCAAATCTTGAAACAGCCAGGTAATATTTAGTATGAACACCCTTTGCATATGGGCTTATTGCCTTATTTTATCCTTGTTTATACCAAATTATACAAGTTATTAAACATGATTGTATGTTCATACAGATATATGTGTCAACAAGAGATGTTTGTCAAACATTATGCCCCCCACCCCCCTGAGCGCCATGTTGTCTGGATTATTTGGACAATTGAATGAAATATGCATGGACCGAAATGACAGCTGATTTGTCATTGACATTGGTTGCCTTTAAGGTAGCGTTGCCTTTGAGGTAGTTTTAAGATTATGACCATTCAAAGAGTGTGGATAGTAGGTACAGTTTTTAATCATGTTCAGATGATGACTGATATTTGAAGATAAAAATGTATTCTCTTACCAGCAGGGAATACGTATATATGACGAAATTTTAATGATGAATATGAGTTATGACCACGACCTTTGACACTATGACCTCAAAATCCATGAGTGTCATCAACTGGTCACCCAAAACCTAGATGTCAAGTTTAAGGGCCATGGGTGCAGGCATTGTCCAGTTAACACACAGACAAGCTTTTTGCATTCAAGGACACTGTGATATTGAACTTAAACCTGATGATTCCTAAAATGAATAGGGGTCAACTACTGGTCAGGCCAAGCCTCCATGTCTACAATTGATGATCAAAGGTCCAGGCATACTTGAGATACCAATGGGAGAAGCTTTGTTAACTTTTTCGCGTTAAAGCTCACTGTGACCTTGACCTTTGGTCTAATGACGCCCAAAATCAATTGGGGTCATCTACTGGTCAGGCTCAACCTTCATGTCAAGTTTAATGACCATAGGTCCAGTTATTGATGAGTCTGCATTCAAGTACAATGTGACCTTGATCTTTGACCCAATGACTTCTAAAATCAATAGGGGTCATCACCTGTTCAGGCCTAACCTCCAAGTCAAGTTTGAGGCCCATGGGTGCAGGCATTAATGAGTTATCACCCGGACAACCTTATATCATTCAAGGTCACCGTGATCTTGACCTTTGGCCTTATGACCCCCGAAATCAATAGAGGTCATCTACTGGTCAGGCCCAGCCTTCATGTCAAGTTTGATGATCATAGGTCCAGGCATTGTTGAAATTTTACTGGGAAAAGCCTTGTTAACTTTTTTGTGTTAAAGGTCACTGTGATCTTGACCTTAGGCCCGATGACAACCAATATTGATAGGGGTCATCTTCTGGTCAGACCCAACCTTCATGTCAAGTTTGATGACCATTGTCTTAGAAATTGTCGAGTTTGCCTTCAAGGACACTGTGACCTCGTCCTTTGACCGATGGCCCCTTAAATCAATAGAGGTCACCTACTGGTCAGGCCCAACCTCCAAGTCAAGTTTGAGGGCCATGTGTGCAGGCAATGTCAAGTTATCACTCGGACAACATTTTATCATTCAAGGTCACTGTGACCTTGACCTTTGGCCGCAGGAACATAAAATCAATAGGGGTCATCTCCTGGTCAGGCCCAACCTCCAAGTCAAGTTTGATAACCATAGCTCCAGGCATTGTTGAGTTATCACTCTGACAAGCTTTAAAATCCTTTTACCATTAAAGGTCACTGTGACCTTGACCTTAGACCTCATCTACTGGTCAGGCCCAACCTTTATGTCAAGTTTGATGACCATACATCCAGGAATTGTTGAGTTATCATTGGACAAGCTTTAGTCTACCAATGGACCGACCGACCTACTGACCGACATGTGCAAAGCAATATACCCCTCTTCCTCGAAGGGGGGCCTAATAAAGAAAAATCTGTTTATAAATTCCATTTCAAAATTTCCAGGGTTAATGCAAGAAGGTAGCAAAACCTTCTCTTTTTAAAATGTCATTTGGTACCTACTGGCATTAACACCAAAAAATTGGTCTTAAACAAAACAGCACAGAAGAAGATCAACTGAGTAAAATAAATGATTGGAGCACTTAAATATATAGACTCCTACCTTTCTCCAAGTATTGTTCCAGGCCTCTCCGTCGAGTGTCCAGCTGCTGTTCTGTCAGGGCAAACAGCTTCTTTCCCGGCATCTTGGGAAACGTGAAGTCGGGAAACTCTCTTTTTAATCGAGAATGCAAGTTATCAAATTCACTATATCTTCTTGAACACAAGTGGCGTCCTGCCATATAGATATTGTACACCTGAAATTAAATAAATGAACTTAAACACAGATGTTACCAATAAAACCTACATATAAAAAGCTGCATACAAAAGCAACCAAGTTTTAAAAAGAATTATTTCAGGTTGTATAATCAAATGTTGAACATCAATTACAGGCCTTTCCTAGACATTTCAATGGTGAGATATCCTGCACAATTCACATTGGCAAAACTCATTCAATCATGCAGAGTTCCCAGTTACATCAGGCAATTTATTTACCAATAAAAAAATGTTAGTAATTTAACTTCCAATTTGAGTGGGGCATATTCTCATTTCTGAAATGCCAAATAAAGGTCTGGTTCAGAAATAAAGACTTCTCTTACAACAAACTTCTCCCCAGCCTGACTGACAGTCTGATAATCTGGTATTGATATGGGGAGTGATCGCCTCTCTGAGTAGTCCATGTAAGATGGGCCTGATGAGTCATCACTTGGTTCAAGGCGGTCAGCAATTTGCTCAGGTACTGATATCACTGCAATACAATAAATTACAACTGACTGTAAATTTGTGGTCAATATAAACTGTAATATAACAACTTCATTTCATTCTTAAGTTTATGAATTTCCAAGACAAAAACATGCAAGGCAAACAACCCTGAAAGTTATCTATACTTAGTTATTTATATTTAATACTAGAAGTTCTTTGGCATTATTTGCCTTAATATTGTGACACACAAAGTCTTCAATTCCTACATGACTTAATAACAATCTTTATGAAAGTAAAAACAGTTATGCACCTGTAAGTGTAAGAGTATCTCCTCCAGATTTAATGAGGTCTACTACTTGTTTGTGTGTTGATCCCTCAACAGAAATATTGTTTCTGGAATCAAATTTATAAGAATCAAAATGCATTGTCATCTACAAATGAGCATCATAAAAGTATTCATAATGTAAGTACATATTTGTACAAGTACAACAAGAGCTATCACAAATATGTTTTGGCATTAACAACATGCAACAGGTATGTACAATAAAAAACTGACCAGCATTGACTGTGATGAGCCATAACAATTGTAAAACTAAGGGAAATGTCACATAAATTGCAGGTGTATGATTTCCTTTGCTGATCAACATTCCTATGAAATTCCATATTGTGTAGGTGCAACACTTTTGGAAAGACATGGGACAAGACTTTAGACCATTTTTTATTCATTCAAAGGCCATAATTCTTGTTGGAATTCAAAGTGAAGTGTCACACAAATTGCAGATGCAAAATTTCTCAGGTAGACCAACAATGCTTTAAAGTTTCATGTACGTAATTTCAATACTTTTTGAGAAACAAGTGGTGCAAGATTTTTCAGACCATCAGGCATGGACAAGAGTTAACACTAAACAACTGCATCCAGAGAGACAGTATTTTGTTTGCATTGGCAGGTCAATGACCTACTTTGCAGTTCTGCTAAAATAAAGCACTTCTACCATCAGTAATGATTATTATTTTGGGAAAAATGAGTTATTGACCAAATAAATTAAAATCCTTGTATTTGTGAGAAATTTCACTAACAACATACAGAAATGCATGGCTGTCATAAATGTTACCAATTGTTCTGCCTGCCATGCCTCCCCATTTATACCTCACAAGGAAAATACTAATCTTGTACAACAACCCCTGCCATTTTTCACTAGGCATGACCCTATTAATTATTGTTTTCTTACTAGAGAAGCAAATTAGGGAAAAGAAACCTCACAACCGACAGAATCTTGAAAAAGCCTATAAAGCCTCCAGATCCCACCAAAGCCATGCCTAAACTAAAGCTCATAGGAGTGACAAATACCTCCAAATGCTGCCTGGGCACAGGAATGGCAAACTATTTCCTTGAAAAGAGGCCATAACTCTAAGGTTATTGTACACTACATTTCTACTTATCATGCTTAACCAATGTGTGTTGTTTGATTAAAACCCATTGAGTAATTTAAAAGTAATGCTGGTGACAAGAAAAAGTAACAAAAGACAATAACTCTGAAGTAAGCTGAAATGGAGTTATGGTCCTTGTTCATTGCACTTCCTTTCATTGTGCTTTACCATTGTATGCTAATGAAGTTTAATTAAATTTCACCCCATAGTTTTCAAGACAAGAACAATTGCAACAGACCCACCACAGGGTGACTCCAATATACCTCCTCAAAGGGGGGAAGGGGGGGTGGGGTACAAAAAATACCTGAGTTTAGGGCAACCCGACTCTCTCTGGCAAAACCCTCAACCCTAGAGATTTAATCCACCCAAGATAAAAAAAAATCCAATTTTGCAATGTTGTTCAGCATTTGTGTTGCTTACAATAAAAAACACATTAAATGTTAATTATTTCATACACAATAACTGAAAATGTCATGGTCAGGATTTGTAACTTGCTTTGCTGTTATGACTGGACTTTTGAATGACCCCATCAACATCATCAGGGCTGGTATTATATATTGCTATAAATGAGAGTGTCAGCATGGTTTTAACCATCACAGATTTTAATATGAATGTCCAAGGTTCATGACTGTCTGTGCTGGTTCAACAACTATGCTTGGAGCAATCAAGCATGTGCTATTTGTGTAGATAAAACAGAAATCATCCATCATCTTATTTTTTTTTGTCCTGGGCAACAGCAATATCATTTTAAGCAATTTCTTTTGCAGTTCTTTCCGGTGCTAACTGTAGCCTTTGAACAGATTTCAGGAACATATTTATCAGATGTTAACTGCTCGTGGGTCTTAAACAGACTATTACACTTAGAAAAGACCCTCTTTAATGTGGATAGCTATGTATCAAATCATCTTGAAAAGTCTTGGATAATCCAACTGACATTTTTCACCATAATTCATCACCATCGGTGGTACTACAATCTAACTACGAACGTGAATATCCGTAAGTAATTTCCAGCAACTGTCAATTATCGTGGCAAGGTCTTAAGGCAGTCAAGGCAAACGGTACCACACGAAGGTTAATATGTAAAGGATTGTAACATATTGTGGTACAAACATATAGAATCTGCTGTAAACCAACATTATTGGTATTTGTACTCCAGTTACTCTTCACTTATAGAATAAAGGTTGAATCAAAGCCAATGGCCAACAACTTACCATGATTTCAATGGCTTAAAGCTGCACTCTCACAGATTGAGCGTTTTGACAACTTTTTTTTATTTTTTGTCTTGGAACGACCCAATTTTTGCGAAAATCCATGAAAACCAGTCATATAAGACTGCTGACAAAAATTAGATTGCAGATTTTTACATTTAAGTTTAAAAAATGATGTTTTATGCATTTTTCTTAAACTGTTAGTAACGATTTAAGCCATAAAACATTAATTTCGAACGGAAATATGAAAATATACGATCTGATTTTTTGTCAGCAATCTTATATCATTGGTTTCCAGATATTTATGCAAAAGTTTGCTCTTTCCAAGACAAAAAATGAAAAAGTTGTAAATTGGTATATCTGTGAGTGCAGCTTTAATTCAATAATAAAACAGGATTATGTGTACCCAAAGCCTGGGTTGTGAGCACCAGACTAAAGAAGAGGCAGTTCTTCCTATATATATATATGCAAACAATGCCCTGAAGAATAAGTTCAGTTGTGTACACTTTGATAAGCTGTAGTCTTAATCTTTTTTTGGTTATCTTTGCGCTAGTTATCAGGTTGATTCTGCATAGTCTTCACAGGGATGATAACAGAGCCAAGTTGCCAATCCTGAAAATGTCTGCGTGGGGTTCAGGGGGCCGCTCAAGGCCCCCGATGGGTCCAGGGCTAAGCCCTGGTGGGGGGACATGGGGGGCAAAGCCCCCCGAAGCTTTCCGTATTTCAGGGATTCTAATACCCTTTTTTGCCTTAGAATAGTGTTCAAGGAGTACATCTTTCGGTTTGGTAGATAAAATTATGTTCAACAGGAGACATCCACAATCAAAACAATGATCAGGAATCTTAGCAGTGAAGTTTAACACAGTTGTCTTTAAACAAAGTTAAATTTACTCTTTTTTTACCTGAAGTCACAGGCATTAGACATGTACCTGACATTTTGGTTCAGTTGTCCACTTCCCATAAAACTCAACTGGCTATGAATGCCTGTGTATGAACAGTCTACACTGTGGGATGTTTGATTTATAATAATGAACAACATATCAATTATCATGCTTGCAAATGTTTATTGTAAGTGTTATTTATTCAATTTTTATGTATCATAAGAGTATTTATTCAATTTTCTGCACATTTGATGAGAATGTAATGTTATGAATTATGATATATATTATTACAAGTAATATCCAAACGGGACTTAAATGTTTTGGCAGCTTAGACGTTGTGGACATGGTGGACTTTGACGTATTCTGGTCCCCAAGCCAGATTTTTCCCCTCATGGTGTTGCATGAGTCCAATAGCACACAAACTAGATTGTCCCACTGCAGTTCAAGTTGTGATTTTTAAGGAGGCCAAATGTCTCAACACTATTTCTTATTCTATGCCAGAAAAATAGCTGCAACAGTTTTCTCAGTGTTTGTGTTTGTTGACTTGTCTTAGTTGAAACAAAACCGAGATCCATTTACTCCTCCACATGTTCATCATTGAAATGGCTAGCCACTCCGTAAGTCATCTTGTATGATGCTGTACACCTTTGAATTTTAATTCGCTGAGAGCTTTTGTATATTTGGCAAGTGTCTTAAGTAAGACACACTACTGTGGTGCCAGGGAGCATGTTCAGCCATATGGCCTCTGGAATGAATTGTCAGTCACTGACAGGAACAACTGGATGCACTGGCTGAGGTGTCTGTTCATCCCTGACTTTTGTAACCATACAGGTAAACATACCTGGAAATACAAATTACAACAAAAGGATTTAAATCTCACTCAAACTGGGTCCTCAAGAAGTTTTGTTGAACTGTCTCAAATAGATATTAAAATGACTGCCTCTACGTAATATATATTACTACTACAAAATATTTATTCATTTTTTTTTTAAATTTGAACCAAACCAATTTTCATTTGAATCTCCCATTACGGTCAACAATGCTTCAAACATTATGAGAATAATAAACAAACGGTTTACAGCGTAAACTTCAATCGGCCAAATAAAATTTGTAAAATAAAAAAATAATTGATGACACAATCCCAATCGGGATGTCCGAAATAATGCTACATGCGCAAAATTCATTCTCAGTTTGATCAATTTCTATTAAAACTCAAAAAGAAACTTTTCGGTTTTTTTTCTTAAAAATAAATGGCAAATATACCCTTAAAATCGACGAATCGATGTTTTTAGAAGTTGGTGGTGGTCGTTTTTTTTTCAATTTTCCAATACCCGTTTATTCGTCTTCGTCGTCTGTCATATCCGGATACGACCATCCGGATACTGTCTTCTAGTCCCATCGGTAATTTCCGTAATCACCGGATGCTATCTTAACCAATCATATAGCTCGATTGCCAAGACGTAATTAGGTTCGTTAATTTCCGGATTTACACTTCCGGAAAACTCACCTTTCGTACCCATATTGTTCGAACTGAGCTCGAATCCCTCCCTATTTCCCTCCCCCCTAGAAAAAACTCAACGGATTTACATTAATCTCAAAATCGATCCGTGAGGCCTTAAATCCGGAATTCCGGATTAATCCGGAATTTTATCATCCCTATCTTCATTGGCGCCATTTCAATTAGGTCCAACCCTATTCCAAATAATTGTACATTGACAGACTTTTTTATGATTATTGATATGGCAAATCCTTCACATACAAATTGTTTTGTACCAAAAGTGGGTAGTTATTTCGATCGGGATTCCGGGTTAAAGCATATTGCGTCTATAAAATATCATAAAAACAAGAAATATTACTAGGCAATGTTATTTTATATTAGTTCCATACACAAACAAAAATATCCAACGAATAATTATGAGTTTGATGGGTTTTTTTCTCATTTCATTCTATCAAAACAAAACGATATATACATGAAGGGCTCCTGCAAGGCTGCAGTTCACAGTTTTACTAGAATCGGAACACTACGGCCATGGCCGAGTTGTTACGATTATATTCACAAGGTCTATCACGAAGCTTGTCGGAGGTGGCCGAGTTATTACGATTGGGTCGAGTTGTTCGGCTTGGCATAATTGTTATCTGCGTCCGTCAAGTTTTTTTTTATTGGAAAGGTAAATCATGTGTTTTAATGCATTTAATGATTGTTTTGGTGCAAAATAGCTTTGCACTTACATGGTAAAATATGAATATAAAAATTTATTATCCGTTTCAAACACTAAATACAATTTTAATATTTTTCAAACCCCCCGGTTTTTGCAGAAACCTGTTTAGACGTTAGGGATTGGAAGAACCCCGTTTAACACGTCTATTATTTTAGACTAGTCCAACCCAAATCTTACATTTGTTTCACTGAATAAATGGGGTCAATGTTCCACAAGTCACCATAACTGTCTCCATGACCTTGAGGTTAAGGGGTCTGCCTATTGAGCTGGGGGTTTTAATCCCCCTCTGCGTCATACCAAGACACTTTAAAAGTAGAAACAAGTAGCTCCCTTGCCTGGCTCTCGGCATCTCAAGTGGTGTACTCAGTACTGGTTTAACCCAGGAAAGTTGTACCCAGTGAATCAATGCTTTACACCGGGCATGTAAAAGAAGCAAGGGGTCTCTTCGAAAAAGAGCTAGGGTATCGCACCCAGGTTTCCTTGCTGACACTTCAGCAAAAACAAAGGACCCCGTTAAAATTAAGTGCTTGCACTTCTATGGTTTATCCTTGAACACAAGGTTTAAGGAATAAACATACACAAGGTTTAAGGAAATAAACATACACAAGAACATGAAAGTTGATGTAAACATAATGCTTAAAACATAAACAAAAAACTTCCTGAACAGCAGAACACACACTTAACAAACAAACAAACGCAAAGCATTACATATAAGCCTAACTTCTTATCAAATTTGTCAAAGTGTTAAATCCAGTCTTACACTTCAAGTATTCGGTCCCCTTTTCTTATCCCTGCCCTCTGGGCAGCACCACCTTCCAAAACAGCACTGACATGTTGCAAGGGTGCATACAGGACACCATTTATTGACTTCAGGACACCTCCTTCGCTAACTTGTCCACGCACATTAAACCCAAAACCAGTCTCTGATTTAGTAATAGTCACTACACGCGGCCCAAGGGACGGATCTCCTGAATATTCTGAAGGAGGGGAGGGATTTTCGTCACTTTCCGCCATACTTGGTCATGTGACCAAACTAATTGTCAGTTTTGATATTTTTTTTCATTGTAAAAAATGAAAATTGTTTTTGTCAAAACGGCACAATTGAAACGGCAATTAAAGATTATAAGTATCTTCCATGGCCGCTGGTGTACCATAGGTTCATCCCAACTCGAGCGGAGTTTTTTTTGCGGAAACGAAGTTTACCGAGATTCCACAAAACACTCTGCGCGAGGATTGGGATGAACCTATCCTGCATGGTAGATGCTCTTTCTCCCACCTCAGTTAAGCAAAATAAAGTTAAAATGTATTTTTTTCTCTGGAACTCTTTTGTGCGAAGTGAAAATAAATCGCGTATAGATATGTGATAATGCGTAATTATGTTTTACTCATTTGACTTTAAATGAACAAAACAAAAAATACATATGCTTTGTGTACAGATAAAAAAATATTAGCGATATGTTTGCGCGAATTTTTAACTGAGGAATATGGGGCCAAACAGCTGTTAATTAAAAGGAATACATTTTTTATCAGTACGCAAGTCAAATGCTTTTTTGCTTTCATCTCTCAAGAACTAAGTGGGATTAATTGCTCGCAGGTGTAAAAAAATACAGTTATGTCCTCGTTTAAGGACTACAGCTGTGGGTTTGTCTACTCATTCGAGTCATACACACATGCTCAACAAAATTAGAAAGAATTAATGTTTGCAGACCTTATGATTATTATACAAGGATATTCTGGGCGTAAATTGCAATGCTTTCTGATTTGAGAAATTCAACAAGAGCTCGAACCAGTAGTTCGCATTTGTATTTTAACCGCACATTTATGTAAAAAAAAACACATCATAATCTTTTGTTGTTTATGTCTATACCTTTCACCCCAAAAATAGTTTTAGTATCGCACACATAGCATGATTGCATGATTGTATTAGATTAAAGTAATTAAGTTAAAAACGTTAATGATTCCAAAAACGTAGCCGTACGAGTGATAATCCATTTACTAACTCGTGCAGGCAGCACATGTTGTTGTAAATAGGACACCTGGTTATGTAACGTTATGGAATACCAATATATTAATATTAAAAACCGCCCAGATATGTATTTCGGGAAATGTTATTATACAAATGCTATTGACACTTATGTTTTATTTTACGATATTTCGTAAAAACACTTTTATGGCATTAACAAATGCCCTATTTTCATTCAAAGCTTGTGTTACGTTTTCCCTTCATCCATGCGAGTTCGACCCGGCCTGTCACTTAGTACCTTGACGTTGAACAATACATAAATTAATATTGTATGAATCCGACATTTCCTCGGATCACCAAAGTAGAAGAATATGACTGGGGATGTCAGACGAACTAATTTAGTAAATTGTTGTCTTGTAATATCAACAGCGAGAAGGAGGTTTAAAACTAACGTAAAATGCGGCAGCCAGATGTCTACATATAATCTCAGAAAGCATACGCAAATGATGAAAGTATGATTAATACACTTGCACTAGGAAGCATTGTCTTTCCTTATTTGGAGTTTCTCGATAACTGCTCTTCTTTGTGCGCTCCTTTGCGCGGCGGTCGTTGTAAGGTTGGTCGGAGACTCAGGCCATAGCGTGGCTCCCGTAGAATGGCCCGTCGGCGTATTCTTGTTTGTGGAATTACTTGCAGTTCGCGAGTTTAAGATACGATTGCGCGTTAGCTGATTAGAACCTAGAATATTACATGTGCGTCGTATTTCATAACTTGTTCCCGCAGTGTTTCTTATGGAACCACTAGTGTGGTCTCTTTGAGTCTCGTTGACTACTGATATTTCACGAATAGTCAATGGTGAAACTGAATTATTGCCGTGGCCATGTGATAGCCTGCTACGAAACGCGTGTGCAGCAATTTCCACCGACCGTTCGCTTTCACTTCTGTGCAGAGGTCGCGAGAGCCCAAGAAGTTCAAGATGACCGGACTCTTGGTTCTGCGATGTAGACGTGGTGTTGTTATTGACGACGCTTGTGTAAGGTGGCGGTACATGTGAACGAGTAACGCCCATCTCCTGCGTCGTGTTACCAACCCGTGTCATTGGAACATCTCCTAAACGCTGTCGGGGAACTCGCTCAATAGTGGAGCCCGGGATCTGGTGGAGGTCCGGGTTGTCGGCGGCGATAATGGAGTCGTACTGTGGTGGCAAGTCGGTGTATGGCGGTGGCGGTGGTGGCGCCCGGAGATCGGCTTCTCGCCGAGAAGCTTCTGTAAATGGAGGTATAACCAATGTTTGAGTAAAGGTCAGACGTTCAAAATTATGTGTTAAGCAGGTGACCAATCGGTTTATTAGTTTATCAACTAAACAGACAGTTTGTTCAAGTCTTGAAGGAAATCATAACCAGATAAGCCAAGCATTCTATACATTTGTTAAACAACGATAACCTCTGACTGTAAACTGTCTGCGTTGGCGCGGCGTGATGCGAGTGACGCTGTTCTTCTGTTTGTTCGTGATACACACGATAAGTGCCGACAGTATCGCAATAATTAACGCCGACCCGATCACACAAATGATAATCAGCGTGCTTTCGGATAATCTGAAGAACAAACAACAAAAAATATTAACTAATGCTATGATATCTCCAGCTGACAATATCAAATATGAACGAATTAGTTTCGGGAACGAAAGTACTTTTCTTTCAAATTCAAAACTCTCTTCGCTCCGTACGTTACTCACGTGTAAGAACAGCACTCTTGTTGGTTGCCCGCCCCACAGCAGCCCTGGCTACACTGCAATGATGTGCCGTTCTCTGCTGTGCACGTAGTCATAACGTTTTCATGGACGTTCACTGACACACGTCACTAGTCGGTGGCTTATAAGTCATTGTATCCTCATATGCAATCAAATTATCACTGGCGAGAGGTTCTCTCTGAATTTTACTTCCAATTCTTCGAATGTTAATTATGTCTCTGTCATGAAACTTAGTAAAATAATTACCCCATATAAAATACATGCTACCGATAAGCTTAACGCAATAAGAACATGACATCAAGGATCTAATAACATGTTTTAATACGGCCGGTATATCCGTAGGTATATGAAGTACAAAAGTCCTTTGTTTCAACTACAATGCAGATATTAGATTTATAATGATAGAATAAACATCCGCCAACATTTAATAATTGATCACCCGTGCGGTTTCAAAACAAACGCTCTGTAAGACAATTATCAAAGCCATACGAAGGTTACTTGCAAATATGTCATTTTTGCCAGACTTCTATTTCATACAAATCATATAATTTAGATATCAGGAATAAAAAAAAAATGACCAAGAAGGTCTTATCAGATGACCAGGAAGATCTGTTATTGCTTACCAGAGTTGAATGAGGTTATTCGGATTTCACACAGTGACCTAGTTTGGATTCCATGGTGACCTTGTATCAAACTCAGAATTTGTGTTATGTAGTGTAACTAGTTTCTTCTACAACACCAAACAAGTGGATAAGGACCAAGTTTCCAACTCTTGAGAAATTTAAAACGCTCCGACGAAGTTCAATTAGGACTTGGCTAAAACAGAATGAAATGTTTTCTTAGATAGCATTGGGGCAAACCATAACAGTTTCTTCCAAGTGTTGCCATTAGAGTGAACACAATACTTTTCTTTAACTTGACACCAAATATCATTACGCCTTTATGATTTTATCAAGGATTTCTTTGATCTAACCTAGTGTATTTCATCTCACATAATGACCTATTTTTTATTTAACCGAGTGACCTCGTTTTTACCCTTAAAGACTATCATTCTAAGAAAGTGCAACATACATGGCGTTTAGAGTGATCACACCAGCTGTAGGCAACTGATATAAAAACGATCCTTTTATGTTCTATTATATACACCTCAATGCAAACAACTAATATCCCCCATACATCCGTGTCGAGAACAAGCATTCGCCACACTCCAAATAATAAGCAATGGCTGAATTTTGTGTCCTTTTTATTCACAGAGAAACCTGGTGACTATTCCTAGACCGACTTGTCAACACCACAAGAGAACATGTACATGGCACAGCTAAAACACCAAGACCCATTATCATAGAATACAAGTTTAAACGTAGAGGACAAGGATAGGCAAAACTGTCCAGATTTGTTCACAGTGCCATATAAATATGTTACCTTGTGAGGCTGTTCAATTCTGAGCCATTTGGTCCATATTCAAAACAAACACAAAGTTCATTGAATCACAATAATATACTAATTCACACTACAAATATTCTGAAGTAACACATCAAAAGTTTATTTATAACAAATGTATACCTTCTATGTCTATACAGCGATATATTTACAGGTTATCTTTGTATAATACTATTACTTGATTGACATACTAGAACATGAAAAATCAATTTGCGAAGTGACCTACAAAATGCAAGTTAAGCATGCAATACACCATTTTCTATGATTGCTATTCAATAAAACGTTGACCATATGTAATGAAATAATCAGCAACAAAGAAACATGAATGTGATTATACTTCTATAAGCTTTAAAATGAGCCCAAAGCAAGTTTAAACTGAGCTTGTTAGAAAATTTCCTTAATAAGCTCTGAGAAAATGTTATATCAGATTATTTTTGTCCGATCTCCTAGTAAAAAAAAATACTAATAAGGTGTTATAAAATATCACTTCTTCATAAAATCTGTTCAAGAATTTCATGTTTATTGTTTCAATCCATCTATCTTAGTCACCACACTTTTCTGTAATTTTCTGTTTTAATCTAGTTTCTAGTCATGTTAACAAGACGGAAGTTGTAAGCGCAACAATTTATTCAACAACACATACTCTTATTAAGAAAATCACGCAAGAAAAATACATTTAACTACACTGTACAAGAAAAAGATATACAGATTACAACAGTTGATCAAGATAATTACAGACACATTACTGTACAATATGCAAAACAAAACTGGTCATTTTTGAGTCATGCCAAATGGTAGACCATGGTTTAGAGTGCATATTTCAGCACTCCTGCTTAATAAGACACCATTTTTTCATGACCGTAGCAAAATTCAAGCATCTCTATATGCAGATCATTAGTAAGCAGCATAAACATGTATCAGTAATCAAAAATAGACAAGTTTAAAATACTTTTTGTAACAGCGATTGATTTCTTTATTCACAAAAATAATCAGCTATCATAAGCGAAATATACCAAATTGATGCATTATGCAGAATACATCTTGTACCAGGAACAACAACAAATCAACCATCCTATAGTTTAATTCTTAAGATATGATATTTAATGTAAGTTGTTCACAGTCAAGTCCAGAGGATGCCTTGACGTTTCCGGAGCATCTATCCAAGCTTCTATGCCTCTAGTAAGGCCCCCAGTTAGAGCCAGAGCTATAGGTTTTACCCGACGTCTTAGACTGGCCACCAGTCTGCTGGCCCCCACGGCTTGATGAACTTGTGTCCTGCAATATAGGTACTGGGTGAATAACAGCTACATTTTCATAATTCATTATGCACATTAGTTTTAAAAGCAACTTGATTGTTATTCCACAATTATGGTGTTTGGAAGGTATACCATACAATACAGCCATTTTCATATTATACTGACATTGTCAAATTAATATTTAGTTAAATGCAACATAATTAACACGAACATGTGTACACAGAAGGCCAATACCTGTAAAGGATGGTGCAGCATCTGCGAGTGTGGCTGGTGGGGCATCATCGGCACATAGGGAGCGTATGGTGTCGTGTGAGCCCCAAGTGAGCCTGCTTGGGTCCCCGTGGCCAGCTGCCCTGCCGCCATCTGCAGATTGAAAGGGGGAGGGGTCCCTGCATGGAAACCCTGCTTGTCGAAAGCCTGGGGATGGGTCTTACTGTAGCCACCAGGCAGTGAAGAGATGTCGGATGACCCTGTCACTGTTGCTGTAAGTTAAGAATGCATGTCAAAACATTAATGGTTTCATCTCAATGTAACTGTTTATTACTTCTGTGATAGGTTTTAATGAAGTAAAGGTCTATGAGATGTTTCATTATTCATTACACCATGAAACTATCATTTGAAACAAATTTAAGTGAATTTTAATACTGCATTGCAAATAAAAATTAACCTGAAGTATTTTTCAACTCACAGTTAGCAGAGGGTTTGGGTTGGGACTGGGAGCTGCCGTAGGGGCTCTTGTTGAAATCCCCTCCACTCTGACCAGACAACTCATCATACACTGCAAGAGACAAACATGGTAATCATGGCTGCTCAGAATATGCCTTCGCTTTAAATGTGTATTTTGTTTTCAATTAAAACATTCTTGGCAACTTCACAATTTATGTCTCGCATGAAATTTTTAATGAACACTATTTCCAACTGTGTGCAGGCGCTTAGGTCTATTTGCAACTGGATTGTAACTTGCAAGCAAGACACCCAGCAGTATTGTACTGTACTACTTGAACTATGTATTCCACAATATTTAAGACACTAGCCTTGCATTATTTACCTTTGTTAGTTCCATACTGCACATGGGAGCTGAAGTTTTTCTGCTGGTATTGTGTGTTGGCTGTGGAGCCAGCATGAGCAGCATTGGTCACCTGTGGCATCTGAAATACACAAGATAATTATTACATGTGGAAAATAATCCACAAATATCCACTGTCGAAACATCTTTTCTAAATGAACATGATATACCCCTCAAATAGTTGAACAGAATTGCTAAATGATTACAAAAAAACTACAAATGTGTCCAATAGGACCGAATGCCTCCACATGCTGCATTGGTCACAAACGCAAGGGCCATTATTTTGTCAATTTTTCATAAATATGCATTAAAATTACAATTTAATAACATCAAATACCTTCCTGAGAGATCTCATGGGTATTTGACTAATAATTCTGAAGTTATGAGCGATAAGTTCAGCAAGTCCAAAAATGCTATTTTTTCCTATTTCAAGGGCCAAAACAGTGGTTGTACTACACACTGCAGGAAACAAAACCCCAGGTGAACAACTTTATTGCCTGAACAACTTTTAGTTGCCAAAATAGCTAAGTTTTTGGTAAAAAAAAAAACTGTAGCAAAGAATGAAAATTATTTACAATAAAAAACAAACAAGAGCCGTCGTAAGACAGCGCGCTCGACTACGCCGCTTTGACTTAGAATACAATAACGATGTAATAATACCAAGTTTGGTCTCTTTATGTCAAACCTATTAACTAAAATTATTTGATATATAAGGTGACTTTGATGCCGCCCTCCCACCAGCCTGCCCAAACAATGACACAAGTCATTCAAATAACTTGATTTCCCATTATGAAAATGTGGTTAAGATTAAACAAATATGCCTTTCAAAGGAAAAAAAAAAAAAAAAAAAAAAAAAAAAAAAAATCAAGGGCCATAATTTGTATTTAGGCTTAAAACGGCGTTATGTGTCTCGTTGTAAGATGGTCGTAAATAATTTTGAATTTTATTAAGTGCATTTAATGAACGATACAAAAGTTTTTTTTATTAAAATCCCAACTTGCCCTTAACTTTACTTGCCTAAAACTTTAACCTAGGTCAATCAGGGGCCACAACTTGAATTAAGGATATGGAGTTATGTAACTTCATTGGGTGATGTTCCTGAACAATTGTGTGAAGTATTAAGTCAATTGAATGGAGGGTATAGAAGTTATTAAACAATATCCCAACCTGCCCTAAAACTTAAACCTAAGTTCCATAGTCAATCAGGGGTCATAATTTGTATAAAATATAATATGGAGTTATCTAACCTCATTATGTGATGGCTCTGAACATCTGTGTGAAGTATTTAGTCAATTGAATGAATGGTATTGGAGTTTTAAGTGAAAATCCCAACTTGCCCTAAAACTTTAACCTGCCCTAAGACTTTAACCTAAGTCAATCAGGAGCCATAACTTGTATTTAGGATAATATGGAGTTATGTAACCTCATTGTGTGATGGTCCTGAACAACTGTGTGAAGTATTAAGTCAATTGAACAAAGGATATAGAAGTTATTAATAAATATTCCAACTTGCCTAAAACTTTAACCTAAGTTTCATAGTCAATCAGGGGCCAAAATCTGTGTAAAGAATAATATGGAGTTATCTAACCTCATCATGTGATGGCCCTGAACAACTGTGTGAAGTATTAAGTCAATTGAATGTAGGGTATTGGACTTATGAGTGAAAATCCCAACTTGCCCTAAAACTTTAACCGGACGCCGACGCCGGGGCGAGTAGTATAGCCCACCTATTCTTCGAATAGTCAAGCTAAAAAATGCTTTTTCATCTCTAATAATGCATACTGGTATCATAGGGTATCCTTGTATTCCAGGGTTGCCTGGGAACATGTTGGGTGGGTAGTAGTAGCCATAGTTGAGAATGAATGGCTGTTGTTGGTGCCCTGCTTGGCCGGTTACCGGTACGTTAGGGGTTGTGGTAGGAACTGTACCAGTAGGAGACTGGGCCTCTAACCGGTTCAACTTCCCTGAATTGTCTTGTGATCCTAAAATGTGCAACAGATCTGATAAATAGAAACTTCAATGTTAACTATGGCAAATGTATATACAAACCCATTAAAGTAAATCTCAACAACCAACACGTAATAACTGAATACTAAAAGTTATTTGAAATCAACATGCATCCAACTAACTCATTCACATTGATACAAACTATAATCATCTAGAATCCATATCTCTTCTTAAAATGATAGATAGGAAAGTGCATCTGTGTACACACTATCACCATATGAGAGATCTAGCATAATCAAGTGTTTACCTGTGTATGGCACAGTGGGTACTGATGGGACGCTGGGCTGCTGTGAACTGCTTGCTGACAGTGATGTTGGCGGTATCTGTAGCCCTGCAGCTGCTGTGAGCTCATACAGGTTGTTTGCAGCCTGGAAACAGCATTCATACACTTAAATAGTTAGAAGTACAGCACAGCTGTCCAGCAAAAGTTAGAAATACAACACAGCTGTCCAGCAAAAGTTAGAAATACAACACAGTTGTCCAGCAAAAGTTAGAAATACAACCCTGTTATCAGTACTGGACATATTAATTTCATTAAGGCCGATGATTGATGTTGAAAATAATTACCGTAGGCCAAACCATACACTTATTTAGAAATACAACAAATATTCAGTGCTGGAAATATTAATTTAATAATGCCAATGTTGGATTGTGAAACGAATTAGGCCATTGCTCACTGTAAGACAAGTTAATAAGTAAATTAGGGTAGCTCTAGACATGGAGCAGCATTTTATTATGATTTTTATTTAAATTCCACTATTATATACCAAAACCAAACTGCTAATCATCAGTCAAATTGTTGTTATTACACTCACGTGTGGGGGCAGTCTGTATTGGAAATCTTCCATGTTGGCGTACAATGGCTGCTGCATCCCCTGCACTCCAGGTAGGTTCTGAAACCAGGAAAAGATATTAACATGTACACCCTGTAACCCACGGATAAAGATATGAACATGTACTGTGTTATATCATGGAGATAGGTGTTCATAAT
Organism: Mya arenaria; assembly: GCF_026914265.1. NCBI lineage: Eukaryota > Metazoa > Mollusca > Bivalvia > Myida > Myidae > Mya > Mya arenaria. Next base: position 79,665,365 of record NC_069124.1, read on the forward strand.
TATATACAGTATATATACAGTAACTGGAAATTCTGCCAATAGGATATGTTGCTTGTTGGGAGCCTCTATAATAGTTCTAGTAAAGGTCCCTAAACTTTGAACACGAGGGTCATCTACTGACCATAACCAATGTGCATAACATGTTTGAAGAGTACACTTCGTATATCAAAAGTTATTGATTGGTTAACAAAATGGTGTGTAATTTTTCTTGTAAAGATGATCATGACCACCAAAATCAATAGGGGTCATCTAATGTGCATGACCAATGAGCATAATACCTGGTCATCTAATAAGCAAGACCGGAGACCAATGAGCATATAACCTGGTCATCTAATGAGTAAGACCTGAGATCAATGAGCATATAACTTGGGTCATCTAATGAGTAAGACCTGAGACCATTGAGCATGTAACTTGGTTAACTAATGAGTAAGACCCGAGACCAATGAGCATATAACCTGGTCATCTAATGAGTAAGACCCGAGGCCAATGAGCATATAACCTGGTCAAGACCTGGGGCCAATGAGCATATAACTTGGTCATCTAATGAGTAAGACCTGAGACCAATGAGCATATAACTTGGTCATCAAATGAGTAAGACCTGCGACCAATGAGCATATAACTTGGTCATCTAATGACTAAGACTTGAGACCAATGAGCATATAACTTGGTCATCTTATAAGCAAGACCAATGATCATATTACTTGTGTCTGCCATGCTTCACAGGTAACACAACAAGAGCCGTCGTAAGACAGCGCGCTCGACTACGCCGCTTTGACTTAGAATACAATAACGATGTAATAATACCAAGTTTGGTCTCTTTATGTCAAATCTAACTAAAATTATTCGATACATAAGGTGACTTTGATGGTGCCCTCCCACCCAATCTCATTAAAATCAGATCCCCAATACACGCTTCACGACGTTACGCTATGTGGATCTGAGGACTTCGCGTAAGGAGTCACCTCAGATTGACCTCTCCACTAGCCAATGTAATTGCTCGTTACGTCGAAGCTCACGTTTTCTTCAAACGTCATGGCCGAATTAAGCTGTGTGTATATGGCAATTTTACAAAAAATAGCAAATTTGTATGCTCAGAATGGTGTCATTTTGATGAAACTTTCAGGGTTTCTTCCGAAACCACTTTTCTCTCTGTATACCAAATGCCATTAAAGGGACACCATTTTAAGATGCTGCAATAGCCGTTTATTTACGAGGTAAACACCAGCATCCGTCACTTGTAGATGTAAACCGATTGGTACTGGATTAAGTTTATAATAAATATTCCTTTCCATCCTGTATTTTCTTTTAACTTTTTTTTTTATACGTGTCATTGATTACTGAAGTATTCCCGTAATTAACACTACCAAAAAACAAAATGGCGTCTTAGAAAATTGAACTTGTTTGTTAGTAAAACAATTCCAATATGATCATAATATTACGAACTATTGACCTATTAAACGATGCGGATACATAAGCGTGAGTAAAATATTAAATATGAATAGTTTAATACCATAATATTAACGGTTATTCTGATGTCCATGAAAAGTTATGAACTTGCTGTTTGTCCAGTTGACTGACACTTTCATTTTCACCAAAAATATTACATTATTTATTCCTTTCGTATGTACAAATGTTATGACTCTGCTGCAGCATTAGATACTCTGTAAGGCCTGCTTGGAAAGAATTATTGGAATGAACAGTTTAATAAAAACACCGGATTATGAAACGTAAATACAAAATCGTATTGTGTGTGGTTAAGAACCAGCCACCCGGTTAGCTCAGTTGTGTAGAGCGTTGTGCTAGCGTTCCGGCGGTCGTGGGTTTGAGCCTCACCCCGGCATACTTAACCTCACAGGTTACTTTAATATTGTAAATTATTGTAGATCATCATAGTTGATGTGTGAACCAGGCCCTGGTGGAGACTAAGTGTTTATTTCGCCAATATATTGTAATAATAATAATGTAAATGATAATAATTTATGACAGTCATAGATGAATACTATTGAATAAATGAGCTGAATTTTATTAATAACCATGTAATTTTATTTATTTTTTTCAGTTTAAATATGAGTCTTTGGAGGATTTGAAACCAGATGACCCCCATCCAGGATACAAGCAGAGTTTATTGGTATGTACTAGCAGTTGTAGATTAACTTAAAAATTCCTTAAATTGAAGCTTGTACACTGTCATTTCATAGAGTTTGAAACAAATATGATCTGAGCTATCTTCCCTGGTTGAGTTAACATTTGAATATTTTTATAATGTTTAGATTATTTTAACAGTTGTTGTGATCACATGACTACAACGTGATCACAAAATAAGAGGGCGCTGCAAGCAGTGCCCTGATTGGCTGGCTAGAGAAAAACTGTGGGTTATAACATACAGAACCAGACAGAACAGACGTTTACATATCTTAGCAGTTACTGTATCAGGTATCATGGATGGTAAGTGCTGCTTAACCTGTGTGTAACTGTGCATTGTATTTGTACTTTAATAAATGCAATACAGTACTCTCCAAGTGTATTTAATCTTGTCCCATGGATGAATGTTACTGATGTACTTGTCCACAATAATACATTCTTAAAAAATAGACCTACACTAATATTAAAACAAGTAATTATAATTTCACTGCTTATTTAAAGATTACATTTTTTATGTACATGTTCTTATGTGCAGAATAAGTTACTAACTAATGTTACATTGACATGAAGTGAAATGAATGTGTGTGTTTTTTTGACAACTTATTGCTTTTAGTTGAACAATTCAGGAAGTCCAGCTGTCGGAAAGTCTGAGAAGAAGGTGTTCCTGTATTAACCATATCCATATGGTAATCCTTGGACACAAACAGAACAGGTGAATACATATCCAATTAAAATTTTCATCAAACTTTTTTTTATTTATTTAAGGAATAGAAAATAGATAGATATAATACTGCTTGAAGATAATGATTAGAGCATCTTTGGATTCCATGTGTTTGCAATATTTGTGTAAAGATAATAAAAGCTTTTTTGTAAAAATTTGAATGATATTACATTTCAAGTCTGGAAATAATTATACTTGTTAAGTACTTATTATTCTTTCACTCTGTCAAAGAGGGAAATCAGTGAAGAAATTTAAAGTAAATCATATTAGATGACTTAACATTTTTTATTTCTTAGAATCCAAAACACAACATTGTTGTAGCTAAGCATTTATCAAGAATTTATTTATTCAACTATTCGTTCAATTCATTACTAAGGTACACTATGGAAGTGCAGAACAACTGGGACTCTGGCTGCCTCATAACAGCAACCATTATGTAAACCAATATGTGGAGAAAAAAACAAGAGTCAAAATATTTGAAGTTCACATTAAACATGATCAGCTATGATGAATTTGATCATTTATACAGATCAGTGACATTCACTTCATTAGCTATATATACTGCACATGAATGCAGTTTGTCACCAATCATTAACTATTTTATTTGTTAATTGTTGATTTAAATGCGTCTCTTTATGTTATGTTTATGATATGGTTAAAGTTTATTAGTTTGAATTTACCAAAATAAAATGTCTTAATGTGACAAGACACACCATTTAGCAGCTTAGTGTTTGAGATGATATTTTGTCAACTGACCCAGCTTCTGTTCAAACCTACTGATTCACTTCATTAAATCAATAACTACTGAATGCCGATTTACCTTAATAAATGTATACCAGATTTGAAAAGTACTGCCATCCCAATGGACAAAATATAGTTTTGAACACTAAGGTTACATATATCGGGTATCTATTTTATTTAATAAACTGCTTCCAGAATACGATGATCTCATTTATTTTTCCTGTATATTCGAAGTATAATTAATCAAATCACCGAGTTAAATACAGACGTTTGAGAATAATTAAGTCACTTCATCCTCCCTCTATTTTGGCTGAAAGAGAATCTATGTTTTCTTTACAGATTGTTCCATTACATGTATAAACTATAAAAGAAATCGAAATATGATAGAAATTTCTCTGAAGTGAAATAAAATGCCTCAATTAATTTAGTACAAAAAGTTTAGGTGGTGAAAGCATCTAAACACCCAACTGTTGACTGCTTTTAACCAGTTTATCAGATGTGTACAAAAGAAGGTTGTTGTTTTTTGTAACCAAAGAAGGTTGTTGTTTTTTGTAAAAAGCTTTTCTGACTGCTATGTGCGCTCAGAATTTTATCAATATCGCGAGAATACTCCGCTCGAATGATGTGATTACTGAATTATAGTGAATATGATGATGAAGTAGATTTTAAAATCTTCCATTTTATCAGCCGAAACACTTCCCAAATATCAAAACCTGATGTCGGGTTGGCAAAGGCGAAACCAATTATGTCCAATGTAATTATTAATATTTAGAATGATAATCATAAACAATAACACCCTAATTCACATTTCGAAGTATAACTTAAATGAAATACCACACAAAATATTCATATTATTCACCTGATTCAGTCTTTACTCTTAAACAAAATATTTTTGGGTATTCTCTGAAAAATAGAAGAATTTTTTACTTCAATGCAGAGGGTCCCAGCCTCCTGGGTTTTTCATATTATCTTAAAACCTGTTTGATGATACATCCTTCTCCTAATAAAAGATAATATAAAAAAATATCTTATTACTTATTAAATGAACCTCACTCTTCTAAGTTCCAAAATATTGCAGCTGCAATGCAGTAAAAACAATTTATACCACCGGGGTTTCCCTCGTAAAAATAACGAAAAAAAAAGGACTGAGCTTTACACAATTAAATAAGTCAAGTTAAAACTTACCTGGCTTACAGTAACATTTACTGTGCAACATGATTAGCATAGATGACAGTTTACACATGCTATACTTAGGTGTTTACATATAACATTAACAATGTATCAATATGAACACTTGTAAGCATAGATATGTGCAAATAATGACTAATAATGACTAACATTCAGCGTTTAACTGGTCAATCACCGTGATTAACGTCTGAGATAAAGGTTAACTTGAGGTGACCTCTAACGTCATGTTCTCAGATCGTACATAACGTAATGAAATGAAGTGAACGTCACGATGTAATTTTAATGAGATTGCCTCCCACCAGCCCGCCCAAACAATGACGCAAGTCATTCAAATAACTTTATTTCCCATTATGAAAATGTGGTTAAGAATATACAAATATGCCTTTCAAAGGAAATTTAAAAAAAAAAAAAAAAAAATCAAGGGCCATAATTTGTATTTAGGCTTAAAACGGAGTTATGTTTCTTGTTGTAAAATGGTCGTAAATAATTTTGAATTTTATTAAGTGCATTTAATGAACGGTATAGTTTTTTTTTATTCAAATCCCATCTTGCCCTTAACTTTTACTTGCCTAAAACTTTAACCTAAGTCAATCAGGGGCCATTACTTGTATTTAGGATAATATGGAGTTATGTAACCTCATTGTGTGATGGTCCTGAACAACTGTTTGAAGTATTAAGTCAATTGAACAAAGGATATAGAAGTTATTAATAAATATTCCAACTTGCCCTAAAACTTTAACCAACTTGCCCTAAAACTTTAACCTAAGTTTCATAGTCAATCAGGGGCCTTAATCTGTGTAAAGAATAATATGGAGTTATCTAACCTCATCATGTTATGGCCCTGAACAACTGTGTGAAGTATTAAGTCAATTGAATGTAGGGTATTGGACTTATGAGTGAAAATCCCAACTTGCCCTAAAACTTTAACCATACGCCGACGCTGACGCTGGGGCGAGTAGTATAGCCCACCTATTCTTCTAATAGTCGAACTAAAAATTAAGAAAGTCAGCAAATGCAGCTTATAAATGTTTTTGTGACTAAAAAAATATCATACTATTTGTCAGCTTTGTGCTAAATTCCTGACATTCATGAATACATTGAAAAGAACATACATAGAAGGGCAGTTGTCCGGCCTGTCCCATGATGTACTGCTGAGCTGCTGCCATCAGGGGAACTCCCGGTGGCAAGTTTGGGGGACCTTTGGATGCTGTAACATCATCATACATGTTTATTAATATATTAAAGGCAATACATATTGTTGAAACAAACCTTTGGATGTTAATATAAAAATATGATACATAATACTAATGATAAAACCAATTCTTGCATGATAACTAGGGCTAAAAATGTATGTTACCAGACTTCAAGTGACTTAGGCAATAATTTTCATTAAAACAGATTTCATAAATATTTTGAATATACATGAATATGTAGTTTTACCTAACGACAAACAGTTTTAAACCTTATTTAAGTACCAAATAGTTTTTAACATATAATGTAGTATTTTTTTGCTTTGATATATTTACTGAATAATATGTTCTTTTACTCTTAATAGCAATTTAAGGCCAAGACTGTTATGGAAGGGTGCTGCACTGTGGCTTTTTTGGCAAACAGCATGGCAACCTTTTGCCTTAAGCATTATGAGCATACATGCCATATTTTCTGGAGAACATTCAGTGGGGTATGTTCAGAAAGGCTGAAAATTCAGGTGGATTTCGGTAGTATTCAGGGGTATTTTAAAAAATGTACACATGGTCCAAATCCATTCCTATTACTTAAAAAATAAAAAAGTAGGTCAAAAGGTCGCATTTTAGGTCATCCAAGCACAACATAGTAAAAAAGTTTTTTGCTTTTACTAAGAATGAAGGTCATAAAGTCCCAGTCCAAACCATCCAGGGACAACATTGATATTTGTTTTCAATACTGTTCACATGGTCCAAATTTAATTGCTGTAGCTTCAAAAATAAGAAAGTAGGTCAAAACGGGTCGGGCCAGCTTTGACCGCAGGGGAATAATTTTAACAAACTTGGTAGAGGGCCATCGTATGATGCTACATAACAAATATCAAAGGTCTAGGCCATGTGGTTTTATATTAGATTTTCATAAGATTTCCCTAAATAAGACTCCAAGAACTTGTGAACCCAAGGGCGTGGTCAGTTTTGTCCCCAGGGGCATGATTTGAACAAACTGGATGACCACTGTATGATGCTACATAGAAAATACCAAGGGTCTTGATCGAGCGGTTTCAGACTAAACTTTCTTAGAAGCATGTGACCCCCGGGGTTTTGACCCTAGAGGCATAATTTGAACATACTTCTAAATGACCACTAGAAAATGTAATACACCAAATATATAAGCTGTAAGCCTCATGGTAAAAAAAATTTTTTAGGTTTAAGTTTTATGTTCTGCATGGAATTCAATTGTTTAAACAATTTTGAAAGGGCACAATCCAAGTATTAAAACATCCCAGTTAAGATTCATCTAAATTAAGCAAGTGGTTTAGGAGGAGATTTTGTGAAATTGTTGAACTTAAGTGAATGCTAGACAGACTTCAGGCGAAGGGAAATGCTCAGAGAGCTAAAAAGGAAATAATTACATGAAGCTGCAGTGGAGGATGGCAGTGTTGAGATTTTTGTGGTCGTGCTGCTTGTCACTGTTGTACTCAGCGTAGTGGATGCTGGCGTTGTGCTGGGTGTTCGACTACTACTGCCTCCCTCACCCTGAATAAACACACAATAAATTAGTTTAAATGGGCATCAATCAAGCCAATCTCTTGTAAACTTCTATAATTAATTTCATTACTCACCAAAGCCCAACCACTCTTGGAACAATTAATTGAGAAGTGCGTCAGAGAACTTGTTGTATCTGTGTCTCAGAAAGCAATTCATCTTAACTGTTATATGAAACATTTCACGTCACATAAGTTTTTTATGCACAAAACAATACTGAAAGTCACAGTACCTGTGATGACTGCCGACCATCCAATGATCCCTCATTCACAGTCATGTTAGAAAAACTGTCCATAAGTTTGTTTCCAGTTAAGGAATTCTGCAATGAACTTGAGACCTCGGTTGAGTTTCTGAACGTTTTAGCACTAAATCCAGATTGAGACTGAGTTGAGTTGCTATCACGTGGATACGAGCCTGCCTGGGTTCCAAACCCTGCTGCACCAGTCTGGTTTTCTCTGAAACCAGTGTTGGCAGACTGACTGTCTCTCTGGTTTTCCCTGAAACCAGTGTTAGCAGATTGACCGTCTCTCGATGTGTACGAGGCACTAGAGGACTGAGAATCTCGATTCAATGGAGCACTTTCACCGGCTGAGCTATCACGGGGATACGAACCACTAGCAGACTTAGAATCTCTTTTGTAAGCATTTGATGGGTCACGACCATATGCACTACCTACAGACTGACTGTCTCTATTGTAAGACATTGACTGGTTATCACTGAAGCTTGATGCTGAATTGGTGTCCCGGCTAAACGCTGTGTTGTCTGATGTTGATTCTCTGGATTTATTTGTAGATATATTGTCTCTGAAAGCACTTGCACCACTCTGGTTATCTTTGAAGGGTGAATTGGCCTTTGTCACCGAAGTCTGAAATGATGTACCCGAGCTTGCACCATGGTCATGGTTTAAATATGGCTGATTGGAGTATGATCCCTGTCTTGTATTTTGAGAGTAAAGTGAGCTCTGTTGAGACTGATTTGAAAATGATGATGATGTTGTAGAAGGGTACAATGAACTCTGACTCGCCTGATTAGAAGAGTAACTTGACTGGTTAGGGAATGTAGAACCAGACTGGAAGTTCTGAAACTGACTCTGGCCTGATGGGAACTGAGCCTGGTTGGACTGGAAGCCAGACTGTGCTGACTGGTAGCTTTGCTGGCTAGACTGGTAGCCACTAGGAGGAGACTGGTACTGTGACCCAGACGGAAACTGGCTTGAGCCAGACGGGAAGTTTGACTGTCGATACTGACTAGAAAATTGGTTGGAGTTTTGCTGTGGCTGGCTGGGACCAGGGTAAGCGCCCGGCTTGTTGCTCGACTGGAATGCCGTACTTGGTTTCTGTGACTGGTAGCTGGATGACTGGTATGTTGTCGGTAGCGATGCTAAAACAGACAAGGCTTCTGTTTGGTGTTGAAGAATTAATTGAGAGGATCATCTACAATATAACTAAGTATTAACACAACAGAAGAACTGCATCTTTCCCATAGTACAATAACGACATTGTCTTGCATTTACCTGGCTGACTTTGTCCAGGGACAAGTGGACTGGATTTCAGATCTTGGCTTCCTCCAGGCATCTGCAAAGGTTCTGGTGGCGAGTTGATCTGAAATACACCAAACAAATCTCAGTCCTCAGGAAGAATACTAAATCAATCAATATGAAGAAAGGTAGATGCATCAGCTCTGCAGTTGTTTTCAACCCAAGCTGCCCAGTGGGACATACCACATGCACATCACCACTGCAAACAGACCTGGGTGTTAGCCCACATTTACTGGCTATATTCTGGACCCCTGCACTTTCATCATACGGCATCATTTTGTGTAACATATAGTACTTAAACTTCACATGAATCACTAGTCTTATTTATCAAACTCCTCAACTTTAAAAATAAATTTAAATCTATGAGTCTTGTATAAAAGGTACATCAATCCAGCAAGCTTTTCTTGAACATACTGCCCGGAGTTGACTGGTTTGCTGCAATTTACCTTGCTGGGGTTGTCTGCCTGTGTCTGTTTGGTTGGTGTGGTGTAGGGAGATTGCTGGTAAAGGGTGGAGCGTGGAGAACTGTCCAGGCCAGAACTCATCAACGCCTCCCCAGCCTTGCTAAGGGAAGGCTGCTGATGTGTACTCATGGATGATGTGCTGAAATACATGCTCTTTTATGAGAACAATAAAATCAGACTTCTCAAATTTATCTAGAAAAAGGGACTTTTCAAGGCATATTTCAAAATTTTAAGTAATGTAGAAATACCAGTAACATTTTTAAATGATGCAGTTCTTTCTTGTTTTGTTTTTTTACTTAACTATTTAAAACTTAGGCTCCGTACCTATTAGTCTCGGCACTCGAGAATGCAGATGAACCAGATTCATTTCCTCCAAAAGAAAACCCAAATTCAAGATTTCCAAACTGTCCATCAAGTCCTGTCATCATGTGGTCAGGCATCTCAACTGCAGATGCCGGAATCTTCCAGAAAATAATAATACTGCATCAGTTAAGTTTAAACATTTTTATTGTGTTTACATTTCAATGCATAATGGCAAATTTAGCAATTGTGAAAAAAATGGATCAGTAAAGTGACATCTTGCCAGTACACTATTTTTACTTTCCTGCATTAGTTTAAAAACATTTTATTAATGAAATGATAAGTCAGATTTCAGCTAAATTAACTAACCTTTGATGGTGGTGGCAGTTTTGTTTTTTGTGGCTTGGCGCGTTGTTGCATCATAGCAGCCTGTGATTGTGCCATAGAGGACTCGGCCTGGGAGCCAGCAAGGCTGCCATCAGACACGCTGGACCCGGTTAGACTGCCGCCCGGCACAGGCTCTGACATACTACCACCAAGTCCATTGCCAGTGAGTTCCCCACTGAGACTGCCGCTGTGTAAAGGATTGCCAGTGATACTGGAAGCGAGAGAACCGCCCAGACTGGTACCGAGACTACCCCCACCAATCCCAGAGTGAGACAGCCCATTCCCCGTCAGCTCAGACAACCCAGATCCCAGGTTGTCATGTAAAGCTGTTTGCTGTAGAGATACAAGAGCACTCACATTTGATGCTGTCTGAGAATTCATTGAGTTCTGAAGGGATGAACTTGGACCAGACCCAATCTGAAATAACAGAAGTTGATAGTTTTTGAAAAAAGCAAATTTTAGCCATTGTCAAACGGCATTAAAAACCTATCCTCGTGGCTTAATATTGTGCAAATGTCGAAACATGATGCACAATATACAAAAAATAGATGGCAAAGAAACTATTTCAAGCGAAATGCATTTCAAAATAATACACTTACACCAATGGAATTCTTGATAGATTCAGTTGCTTGCTGATTAAACTGTGAGATGTAGTTATCCTCAACAGCCATCTCATTTTGTTGTTTTGGATATAAAACTCCAATGTCGAACCTGAAATAACCAGTTTGGTTGATTTTTTTTCAAACACTAGTCATTGTTTTACCTGTATTGTAAGGCTTGTTTGAAATTGAGAAAGAAGACCTTATTTTTTTTTTGCATACCGGACGTGTGTTTCTGGTCATGTGACCGGTGCTGGAAAAACTCATATTACAACCCCAATGTAAGATGAGTCACGCGCAACAACGCGCCACTTCTTATTTCTTTTATTGTATGGCTTGTGAAAAGTATATTATGCAATTTCAATAAAGCACAATCAAAGATATAAGTATACAATAGTTTTAGTTAAAATTGAATATAAATTATCGTAAAAGCGCGATATTTTAAGGAACTATTTGACGTCGATAGTGATTTAAAATTACTGCGCTTTATGACGTCAGTACACAACGTGGCACGCGCTTTTTGGTGAAATGTACAAAAGTGCGTTTTCTACGTCAAATTTTCCACAATTTATAATTATAGGTATGCAAGAAAAAATATCAATCATGTTTTTCTGGTCCGGATAAAAAAATCCGACCCTCAGGCATGCTGCATGACCGGTTACTCGGCAAGGCTCGTTACCGGCTTACGCGCGTGCCCTCAGGTCGGATTTTTCTATCCGTACCGGAAACACATGATAGATAGTTATAATCTTCCCCATTGAAGTAGTTCTGTCAAAATTTTCCCATTGAAGTAGTTCTGTCAAAATTCTAACTTGTTGAAACTAAAGTCAAAATTTCAATGGATGCAGAAAGAATAAAATATTATCTGACACACTTCATAACAATATATTTCACTTACGTATTGCTGATTGGTTCGAGTGCAGCAGGTTCAGGCGCTGGGTTTGAACTTGCAGTGAATACTTTGGTCTCAGCCAACTGCAATAGCAAGATACATTCTACATTTAATAACATTGTTTGTAACCTTCCTACCCCAATGCATTTGTTTGTGCAAGTAGCAAAGTGTGCCTAGATGCAGAACCAAAATGTAATACTGTATTTGAGTACCCCTACGACAAAGGCACACAAATTAGCAAAGCTATTTATCTTAGAACAGGAAATTATTTCTTTTGATATTTTCAGGTTTATTACTAGTTTGAAATTCATTTATAAAACAAACTGATTTTTGTTGTCAAATTGTGTAACAAGTGAAATATTGAGATGAGTGACTTACACTGCCTGTCCAGCTGTCGATGTCCTCACTCCAATCCTCCTTGTCTCCCCACTTGGAAACTAAAATTAACAATCAAATGTTGTACCCTTGGAGAATGAATGCAATTTATCATTGGTATGTTCAACCATCAAAGCTGATTGTTATAAAATAGAAAAGTTTCAAATTTCAGGATAAAGTTCAACTGCAACACACAAAATAACACATACTCTTTGGTTCCTTTTCTCCAATCACAGCTGTTTCATTTGTCCATGTGTCAATTTCTGGGCCATTTTCAAACTGTGTAGGAGGAGGCTTGTCAAATCCTGGCCTTGCGGTACGGAAGTTACTGAAAAACCAAACCAAACCATAATCCATCTTTTGAACAACAACATTTTCAAGACAAGCAGGATCCTCGCTTTTTAAAAAAAATTTAAAACATGTTAATCATAAGAAATTTTCGGAGGAAATTTTCAGCAAGAAAGTAATAAGCAATACAGCTATATGCAATAAGCAAATGCCAAAAAACCAACACAGAAATAACTTTATACCACAAAGCAAAGATCAAATCACTCTCAAATTATGAATAATTAAGCATGGTTACCTCCCACCTCTCCCTCTTCTTGGACCCAATCCTCCCCTCCCTCGCCCTCTGCCTCGTTCTGAAAATGAACGGTCCCTGTTGTCGTCCCGGTCCCCTTCCTCGTCTCGGTCAGGACGATCTCCTGCTCGATCTGGTCGACCACGCCCTCTTGATAATCGTGGTGGCCTGTTGTCATTTCGACGAGGCCGCCGGTAATTGTCTGAGGGTTCACGATATCCCATGTCATTTTCCTTATCTTCCTTGTTTCTGTCCCGGTTGTCTCTGTCATTTCGATCACTGACCTCTCGTTTGTCTGCCTTCTTTTCCACATGGTTTTCAGAAGGCGCAGGGACAGGCTCTGACTTTTGTTTTTTCTTTTTCTTGCCCGTCTCTCGCCATTCACTCTGCAGCATTATTAAGGGTAAGTGTAACCAGTGTTCTTATAAACACATGTCGAATTTCATATTGCTGAATCTAATTCGATATGAATGGTTCATCTTAACAAAATGCAAATTGTATAGTGGTGATGACTTTGTACGAAATTCAGTCATAATATGTTCATGAATATGACTATAAAACATTTTTTGTGTCTGTAAAAACAGGCATAAGACACAAAGCAGGAACTACAGAATATATTTGAAGTAAGTTTTGATAAAAACCTTTCAACAAGTTAACTTACCTCAGCAGCACCCTCAAAGACAATTGTGACTGCACATTCCATGTCATTCTTACTGTCATAGAGAGCAATTTCTGCCATTTCCTGAGAGCAATGTGTCAACTCTATTATCTGAAAATATCAACAGACCAAAATAAGCATTAAAATAAGTCAAGACTCGCTATGTAGACGTCGGATATCTCGACTTTCGGGTTGTGTCGACTTTGTTCTCCAGTCCCGAATTAATTCTGTTATTCTATATAAAATAAATCTGCTTGTGTCGATTTTTCTATCTCGATTTTTTCGCTATGTCAAACTCATATTTCAGTCATTGTGGTCGAATTTCACACATTTTCCTTGTTTCTTATGTCGAACAGTAGATCGAGTTGTAGGTGCAAAAATATTTATGACGGTTTGCGGCATGTCGCATGTGTGTCAAAATAACAAACTGTCATAATTGAAGGTTTATTGGAAAATATGAATAATTAAAGTTGTTTGTTTAAGTTTTTGATTAAAGAGCCATTTATTGCTCAAGCTATTCATTGAACCGCACAAGGATGCCGATGACATAATCGGGAAATTCGCCAACATTGAAAGTTACGAGCCGAAGAAATTTCTCTATACTGCATGTACAAAACAAACAATCATAAAGAATTAACTATTTTAAGTTGTTGTCATGTTTGCTATACTGTTTTCTTACAATGAACAATTATATATAATTGTGGTTTTATATCTGTTTTGTGTAATCCATAAATGTGAATTAAATAAATTTGACACAAATAATTCTTCTTTTTTTCATATTATTTTTCGATAATATGTTTGCTATTTTCACGATGGTAACAAGACCGTTCAATTGAAGAAGTCGAATGGCTGACATAATTCAAACTCAAATGTATTTGGATTGGTGATATTTTTTTGTAATTCATTTGTGTCGAATGTTCGTTATCAACTTTTTCCCCTAGGTCCCGACAAAGTCGACATAACGAGTTTCGACTGTATTTCAAAAGATCTCCACACTAACCTGACAGTTCCTCTACGTATTCATTTAAAAAGGCATTTATAGATTTATATTTTGAAAGCATCACACTGCTTGCTACATAGATTTTGAACAATATAAATGTGATTCAAGAGTAAATACAGAGGCATACCTTGTTTATCTTTTTCTTTTGTTCTTGTTCATCTGCAGTGTCTTTCGTCTGTATCATGTTGTTGAATGCTACCTGCTCTGCAGTTGCCTGTCAAGTGTAACATGTCATCAAGCATTACTTACTGAGGTATAAAATGAAACTTGGGGCAAAGTATTTAATTAATTCCAGAGTTCCCACTATTTTTTTCTTGGGTAAACTTGGGTACAAAAGTAGGGGTAAAATGCAATTTTTAGGGGGTATGAAATAAATAAATATTAAAATTTACATCTGCAAACAATGCATTAGACTTTTTCTAAGTCAAATTTGAGCCACGAAAATTCAGCAAACCACTTATTCTGAAATCTTTTTGGATATTGTTTCTTAATCTTTGCACTCGTTGTTTCATCACCTGAAATTTGCACAGGTTCATTGTTCGGATTACTTGATGATTTGGATTTGTTTTTTCTCTAAAGCCAAACGCTGTCAGCTTCGACTGCATCGACATTGAGGATGCAGAAAGAATTCCCGGTTGGAATCTTTTGGAATTGGTTACAATCTTTCACCGCTTATCATTAATTTCGCCAGGCGTAAAAAGTTATAAAACGTCTACAGTGTAATGACGTCACCGAGCAAAATCTTCGGTTTAGCCAAACGATGGGACTAGATAGTATTTGTCATGTCTATTTCAAGAATGCAGTGTGGGATTCCAACGAAATTAATATATTCCCCCATGATTTTCAGTTACATTTTGTACATTAACAAAAACCCTTATGCTTATATTACCCGATGGACTAAATGCAAAACCAGGCCAAACACTATAACAACTGCTCTGGCAACTATTTGTAAAGAATTAATTCTTAAAATCATTACAAGTACCTGTATTTGTTTAACAGGCGGTCCCTCTGACTTGACTGTGTTGTTCTGTGATGATTTTGTGCTACCCTTGTCCTTCGCCGTTTTGCTCCGGCCGGAGCTTACCGTATTCCTCATACTAGACTATACAAGTATGTACAATACTCTATATACAAACAATCTGAAATGGAAAAACATTCACTTTAATAAAGTTTTAAAAGAATGAAATAGGTTCAAATTACAACAGGTTTACCACGGATTGACTCGATATTGGATCCCTTCCAAATTTATAGATAACAGATCCCTCATTCCCTCAATCTAGTAAACATCAGCCATAAACAAGTCACACATAACTGGTTGATTTTAATAGATAGAACTTTTAGCAATTTTTAACATGAGGGCAAAATTGTCCAGCATAGTTTAGGTCCATACAAAATATTAACCTTAAAATTATTAAATGTGCACTAAGGCATAAAGCCATTCAGCATTTGACTATTTCTTCCGTATGTTTTGTCATATTCAAGTATAAGAGTTTTTGTTTTCACTTCAAAAGAGAGAAAATAGATTTCAAAAATGCCATAAAGAAAACGGTCTTCACAAGTCAGACCTACGGAACTGACCAACTTTTAATTAGGTCTGAAAAACAGTCCAAGCTCGACAGATAGTGTCAGAATGAGACCAGGGCTCTCGCGAGGGGGCGACTTGGGCGAAGTGGTCGCCTAAAATTCCCAGACTTCGCCCATTTGTATCATCAAAGCGACATTGACTTCGCCGAAAAAAATAGCACATTGTAAATCTGTCAATCAGCAGTCTTTGGCCACTGTCACATTAGTCAAAACACCGCAATTAGCCATTCATAAAATTAGGTAATCTCCTAATCCGATAATTGGGCCGTGTCATCCAATTACCCAAACATCGCCAGTAGGCGGAGCTATTGATGGTCAACCAATGAGAATGTACATTGAGAAGTCCCTGATCAAATGAAATAAGTTTGTTTTAATCAGATTGAAAAGGCAACATAATTATGAAAAATCTTGTTAAGCATTAAAGAAGTTAAAAAGTAATTGATATATGTATTGAACAAACAATGCCAGACATTTTAAACATTGTTGCTTTTGAAGCAGACGGTCATAACCATCTCGGGCCATCGGCAAGGTGGCGCTAAGAAAATCAATAACATGACGTATCAACAAATATTTGATTGGTTTAAGTGAACTGTTCATGATAAAATGAAATGATAAAAAATGATTTGCAAACACAAAAATATCTTCTTTTTTTGCTTTATGTAGTGTTTACTTACAGTATTTTTCTCCTGCTGATGACTTTAAAATCGGCGAGATCGCCATTTTGTCAGAACATTTTTCCGAGTTATATTTTTCAACCTCCCATTATGTATTGGTTAAAATTTCATCAAGAACAGTGATTTAAATGTCATTTGGTTCTTAAATGTCAGCATATTGAAAATTATTTAGCCAGAGACAAGCATATAACAGCATAGCTGAATGTGACATTCGTACCCATCCCGAACGTACCAAAATAAGATTCGTCCCCCTACTATATTGACAGTTCATTTATAAGGTCATTTTGATTGTTTCAAATCCTTACCTGTCTTGGTATTTGATTCATTTTAGATGCTATTTGGAGATAAACTATGTGACATTGACAAATACACTTTTGCTGAGCCAAAAATGATATATTATTTGTGAACATTTTATATAGTTATAGCAATTAATTTGAATGTGAATGTAACCTTAGGTGTGTGGTATGGCATAGTTTTTGTATCAGGTGTTACGAAAAGTATCACTTCTCCCTAAAGTCTCCCCACTTCTCCCTAAATTGACTGAAGGGAGAAGTCACTTCTCCCAAATATTTCAGCCTAGTGAGAGCCCTGGAGACTAACTGAAATCAGCAGAATAACAAAAAAATGTGAGTGTGCTTAGATACATCTATTAACAGGGTAAATAAAAATACAAAAGAATATATGAAATATACAAAAATAATAATTACTGACAAGTTTTAATCTATCTGGTCCGACAGAAGCGCCTCAGGTTTGAATAACCTCTTTATATCAAAAGTCTGGAGTTTATAGTTTAGTGAATGCTGAGAAATAAAGAGAAATGATGGCTGTGCACTGTTGTGTAACCATGCAAACAGCTAAGGTGCACAGTAATTAACTTCCCAGGTTTATTAGTTAATTATGTGGGTTTTTTTTTGTCAGATTCCACCAGCCTGGCATAAACGAAAGCACCAAACTTATGGAATTCATATGTCAAATAAACCAATGTGTATTTCCAATAAAGTGGATCGAGTTCACGACGAAGACATAGACAATGAAATAGGAAATGACTGAGAAAAGTTCTCATTCTAAAATTAGATGCACTGCATTTTATTTGTCACCATGTGACGCCATGCTTGATTAGTATTCTGCGAGTACGTCAAAATCAGAATTAACACTTAAAACATGCAAATTTATGAACATAAAAATAACATAAAAACATAAAGGATTCTAACAGCTGAATGGGAACATAAGTAGTAAAGTATTAAAGTGGCAGTTTCGTTTTAAAGCGGCATAGTTTTCAGTACCTGGATATTTGGCTTACAATAGCTGACGGTCACGTGATATTTTACTAACAATTTCCCGTCAATGTGCGTACCGGTACCTTTTTTGAAGTCGATCATTCTGATTAAAATCTGGGACCAATAACAAATCCTACTCACTGTTAAAATCATATCCTGCATAAAGATCGAGTACTGATGTCAGATTGGAAGCGGAAACTCTTTTAATTATTTTAATTGGCGACCGGAACTGACGGTATGTTTAGAGCACCGCTGCACCTGTGCTTTCATTCGTTCACGTTTGATATGTTACGGCATCGGAGAAACATCGATATGTTCGTGTCTTTGTTTCAATCATAAAACATAATCAAATGTTCAAGTTAAAGGTCTCTTACAGATAATTGATTTAAAGTGCGATCTGTTCGATCGACTACCTGCCAGTTAATGCTTGTAGTTTGTTAATAAAATTAAGTAAAAACCTCACTTTTTTCTATTATATATAAAATGAGGTAAATAAGTAAATTTTAATTATGGTTTGAAAAATCGTTGCCCAGATAAAATACATAATTATCATGAACTCAAACGCTCGGGTCACCTGTTATAATTTTGTCCTAGAAGAGGCATAACTCAACAATGCATAAAGCCAGAGTTATTAAAAAAAAACATATGTACAATATATGTATCAAGTTTCATCTGAACATCGATCTTTGGTTACAAGAACATTTATTTCATGTAGGATATACAATATATTTCAACCAGTATTCTAGTTATGGCCAATGCCAACGTTTCCCATGACGACATCGACATTAATAAAATGGCTACGAAAATAACAGTTGAGATGAATTCCCAGCTGCAGGCCAATCTTAAAACCAACTTCATATTGATAGACATAATTACTAATTAAAACAGATTTAAAAATTGCCTGTGATATTTTAGTGGATATTCACGACACTTTGCATTTAAATATCACTATAGCCTCCCCAGGCCTACAATAGAGAAGATTATTTTGAACATTTTTTTTTTTAATATTTGCCAAGAAATCGGTAAAACAAAACGTTAGTAAACATTAGCCAAATTCATTGCCTTACTCTTTTTTGAAATTGACATAGTATTCTTGAAATAATTTTCAGAATAAATAAAATCTAAAAGCTATCCCTTTGTACACAAAAAAAATAAGTTTTGTAACACTTAAATAAGCGTACTGAGTATATGAAATTTGGCTGTTGCTGATAGGTGTTTCAATGCGAACAATATAATAATTCGGAATGAATATGTACATGTAATTGAAAAGACTCGCGAGGTTTGATTTTTGTTTTAATTTTATTTAGAAATCGGTTTGTGAAAACGTGTTATAAGTTACATTATATTGTTCGACCAAGTGATTTAAAAAAGAAGAAGATTGTATAAGAAAAACAGTTTTTAAGGTACATTAGCTATAATTATATTAGTCTTAAAAAAGGCATGAATTTTAATTTATGAACACAGGTCTCTTTGGCTTTCTAATTTATAAATAACAAAATATATTGCAACCACATGATTACATTTATTCATGTTATTGTCAACTTCGAGAAAATGTACGCAGAGGTACGGTTTTTACGATAAAACTACGTCTTCGCGCCGCTTTGTTTTAGACACGGCATTTCATAGACAATTGTTTGCAAGACCTACAAAAGAAATAGCAAAAATAAATTAGAACTAATGATAACTTTATATGCTGCATTTATGCTTTTCGTAATTGTTTCGGCAGATCATGAGTAATAGTTTCGAAAATAACTCTTTTACGGAAAATGACGATCTTTGCCGTAACACTTCGTCAATTTACGTGATTGTCACGGAAATTTGTGTTACTTAAAACGGCTTGGTCATGTTTGGGATGGTATTAAAATCGTAACATGTATAATTATATGGTTATGAGCGTATCGAATATCTATATGAATTTCATCAGGATCTGTTAATCGTTTGGTTGGATTATCGATATCAGTGATGTGGCTTATATATACGTGTCAATGCTTTTTAATAAACTAAAATAATAATTACAATAAATCACACAAGGGCGGCGTATATAAGTACTATAGGTACAACTGAGTTTTGTTGGGTACAGATGTTCAAAGTAATTAACTGGAACGTATTACAGACAATAAAGTCGATTGATAACTGCTCTGAAAAGTGTTATTTATAGCAGCCCTCAATAGAATTTTTAAGCATTGCTTCGCAAAACGAAAGATCAGGCTTCCGACATAAAACTTGCACAGCAGATGGCCGACATCAGATACGACGTGTATTTTCGCTGCTTTATCTTGTGTTTATGACTTTATGTTTTAACTGTGTTTGATTCGAATACCCCGTGGTTTGGTTTGAACAGCGAAATCTAGCAAATGCAATATAATACTTTTTAATGGGAGTTCTTGCTGTTGGTACCTTTCTGTATTTAATAACTTTGTATCGTGTATAATGGCGACACCATAAACATTAATTCGTCGAAACAACCATTTGAATGTTGTCTAAAGATTCCTGTAAATTAATACTTTATATACAGAATCTTTCACGAGTCGTCTTAATACACAATGTATTCAACGAGGTCAGGGAATTTGTAAGTAAGAGGGCCCTTTTTGCATTTTTCCTGGACGAGTAGAACACAATTGTGTATTATAAAATAATGAATGCCAGAATATTTTTATCACATGCCCCTTTTCCGGTACAATAAAAAATATAATAAAAATAGCCCACGACGTGTTTCATCTGCGCTGAAGATGAGCCTTAAAAGTAGCATCTAATATCGTTCGACAACGCAACGTCATTTCCCGTGCTTCATGCAGTGTAGAAATCATGTCAGGTGCAAGTACGCGAATTCATTCTGTTTGTAAGTAGAATGAATAATGAGATGATATTATTAAAGTAAGAATCAAAACTCTGAAGATGCACTCTTACTCCCAGATAAGATGTACCACAATAATGGTTAAAAGAAAGGTTCGAACACACAGTATTTCTACCTTAATATGTGACGATAGTTGATCACTGCAAATCTTCACGGACCCATTCATTTAATATATGTGCGTTTTAAGCCATTAAATACACGGTTACAACCTTGTTATCAGTATTTCAGATTCTCCAAAAATGGATTATTTAGTAAGTAGTTAAAGGTTTATCACTCAAATTTTATGTGTCTTATATAACTGCATGTATTGATTTTAAATACGAGTATCACTTTTATATATATATATATATATATATATATATATATATATATATATATATATATATATATATATATATATATATTTCCAATATTTCCCCTTTTTCGTAAATGGTGACGTCACACCCAGTTAGACGACGTCATATTTTTGTGATATTTTAATGACATCACTCCGTTTTTTTGCTTAAACCCAAGAGGCAATATCACGTTTACCGGTCATGATTTAAATGGAAAGCAAACAACTTTAATCAAATAAATCTTTATCATAAAAATAAATATAACTATTTCCAAAATTGGCGAGAGTCGTCTGGTTGTGAGTAAGATGTCGATTGGCGTTTGAATATTGGCGTGAAGGTACGGGGTTTTCGTGCAGGGGTAGTATATAAGATGTCGGCGGCGTGTTTGCGCCATTCGAGGTTTTATCATTGGCAGCAAGAGATGGTTTTTAAGAACGTCGTAGCCCCGCCCCTTATATGTTTTGTTTTTTAAGTCAATTATTATCAAAAATAGTTAAGAGTTGTTTTTCCTCACAGAAAGTGCATAAATTTTCACATAAATTATAACTTATAAATACAATCCGAAGAATGGCCCGGTAACCAACCCGAGAGGATACGATTTGCATATATGTGCTGTCATTTTGTTTTAGAATGTTTTATGCTGTTTTAATAAAGAAATATAATAACGAATTATTTGTCATTTATTGAACAATAATTCAACACACATGTATACGAAATATCACTTAAACCGAATGTATGGCATTGGTTATTGTGAAACCGACATTGCAATCTTCACGACTTAATATTCACGTCATCCATAATTCGCTATTCCGAAATAAATTTTGGGGTCCCTTCGATTTCGGATTTACGGTGTTCATCTGTATGTAAGTATCTCAAGAATGTTAACGCCTTTTACTTACATCGTGTCCATCATCTGTTTTGTTTTCACTGAACTGTGCTGTCCCATTAGCCTAGTTGTATTATCATTTCATTTAGATATTATAGTTACTGTAATATTATGACCCCACTGAACATATCGTAATCATGAAAAATACTTGCGCCTGTTCAATACATAACACTGTAACTTTCATCCTTAACGATGCTAGCATTTCGATATACCTACTGAATGAAAACTTCCATATGTAACGTCACCTTTGGCCAATTAACACATAGTTTTCTGCAACAGAGATATCCTTGTATGATTTACATTTCTCAAAAAAAAAGACGATTTCAAAATGGAGAACAAAGCTGGATTTCATCAGGCAAATGCTCCAGTAAAAAGCGGGTTTTATAGCTCCAAAACCACAGAAAGTGACGCCAAGACTACGATAGAGGTGGAGGTAGTGAACCCACAACAGCACATTGGACTGTTCGGGGCCGTCACTTTCGGGGTCGGCAGCATGATCGGATCTGGGATCTTCATATCGCCCAAAGGAGCCCTTGACCACACAGGATCTCCGGGTACATATGCATCCATTCATAATGCAATAGATCGATCTACTCTTAATAATTGTTTTTCATTTGAAAACCCAATTGTAGACAAGACTTTAATAATGTTATAAGATTATATTACTTGTATTTGGTATTTTAAATGTATGTAAAATGGAACAATACAAGCATGTTGGACTTATGATAATGTTGACCGGAACAAAATAATCAAATACTATCTTAGTGATAAACTATTTAACAGGGTCATAAAACTCATAATGTATATATATACAAACAAAATGAAAACTTCAACATTCTTTTTCCATTTTAATTTACAGGTGCGAGTCTGCTTGTTTGGGTGCTCTGCGGAATACTGTCGATGTGTATGGGCCTGGTGTATGCCGAGCTCGGCACATTGATTCCTCGATCTGGTGGAGACTTCACATATATCCGGAAAGCCTTCGGTCAGTGGCCTTCATTCCTAGCCGTTTGGGTGGTGCCACTTTTCTCACAGGCGACATCATCATCAGTTCTGGCACTCGTGTTTGCGGACTATTTTCTACCACTTATCATTCCATCTTGCTCAGCGAATGGGGTGATAAGAAAACTGATTGCATCGATCCATATTTTGTCAATTGGAGTTTCAAACGTTTTTAGCCCGCGGCTTGGTGTTTTCATTCAAATTGCAAGCACCATAGCAAAAACCGCGGCATTAATTTTAATCGCAATTACCGGAATTGTGGCTTTAGGCAAAGGATCAACGGACAATCTTTCTTCTCCGTTTCAAGATACAACATCCGACGTAACGTCGTACTCACTTGCTATTTACGCATGTTTATTTGCCTACTCGGGATACGTTCGAATTGGAGAAATCGCTGAAGAAATTAAAGAACCGAAGAAGAATATTCCAAGGGCAATCATAATATCTATAATAGTAGTAACTTCATTCTACATTTTGGTCAATATTTCCTACTTTGTTTTTCTCCCTAAAACAGAATTCCTTGGCTCATCAGCAGTGGCCTATTCATGGGCGTTAAAAGCTCTTCCGTCTGTAGCAATATTCGTTCCTATTGGCGTGATGATATCAGTTTATGGAGCAAATAACGGAGGCTGTTTCGGCGCTGCACGGGTGATGTTTGCCGCTGCACGGGCCGGACTTTATCCGGAGGTTTTATCAAATCTACATACGGAAAAGTCAACACCAATAATTTCTTTGCTTCTATATCACGGATTTGCTCTAGCAATGCTTGTACCGGGAGAAGTTGGGTCCCTGATAAATTTTACTAGTTTTTTGACATCTTTCATTCTTTTGCTGTCTTCGCTGTCACTTTTACGACTTAAATACTTGCTGAGAGATACAAAACGTGACACGTTTTATGTACCTTTCGTCCTTCCTATATTTACCAGCTTAGTTAATATATTTCTTATTGTGGCTCCTTTCATCTCATCTCCACGTATTGAGTTTGTCTACGGGGCAGTATTTGCATTCGGAGGTTACATATTGTACATTCCTTTTGTCCATTTCGGACTCAAGCTACCAGGGACAGATAAAGTGACAATGGGTCTACAACTTTTATGTAATGTATGCCCAACTGAAAAGATTGATTGAATGAAAAGGTTTTTGAAGAGCGTAAATTGTTGATTTGTGTTGTTTGTACTACATCGTATCGAAAAACGTCCACTGTTAAATTAGTAATTGAAAATAATAAACACTGAGCGCGAAACCCGAGTTATTACTAGGGTGTGGTACAGTAATTGCTTTGTACCGTATTGTCATGCTTACCTCGCAAAAAGTAGCGTGCGTGTATTGACATATTATTGACATACTCTTAAATTGTAAACAGTGATATAATAAAAACATATTGAGTAAAGTTGAGTTGTAATTTATCCACACACTACACTTATTGCACGATAAGAGCTCTGTAACCGGTTTCACTTATTGCACGATAAGAGCCCTGTTACCGGTTTAAATTATTCCACGATAAGAGCTCTGTTACCGGTTTCACTTATGATGAAAAATCATATGAAATCACAAATATGCAGCACTCAAATATTGTTCAACATGTAATTCTTCGTAACATATTTTATCCAATACACCTGACAAAAACGTTACATCAAAGCTACATGTAAGCGGTTTAACCTGCGCCTGTTCAATACATAACACTGTAACATTGTTATTAATTTATCTCCTTTATTTAAACAAATTAGGCGCTGGAAGTATCATTGCAGGGTTTGAAGAACAAACAGGTTTGCTGGCTTCGATGAATATAAGTTTTATTTTGCTCATAAAGGCTGGGACAACAGACGGCGCCCTTAAACTGGTTTAACCCCGGCCACTGTGATTTCTTAATGTCCCCTGACCGCGCTAAGGCGGCTCCCAACATTTATTGATACCGATAGTTTTATATTTGTGTAATATTGTCTGCTGACGTTGTATGTTTCTCGTTTAGATAAGTGTCCGTCTTGCTTTGATCCTTGCGCCTTTAAGCAGGGTATTAATTGGTCACATTTGAATATCTCTGTGTTTGACCCTGTAATTTTATAGGCACGTATCACATTATTTTCAATATAGTAACTGGATGTTTTTGCAAAAGACGGTCTTACAAACAAAATATTATTGAAATGTGCATTGGAAGTGGCATCATTCGGAATACATATGGACAATTATTGACTACGTAATAGAGTTTAACATGAACAATGATTAATATCTAACCCAAAACTGGACTAGATCAACAATGAATTGGTTCGATATATATGCGAGTGGTTAAAGAGACGGATGCATCAAGTTAAAATTTATTATGATTGCGTTTCACTCTTTCGATGCTCATTTTTAAAGTAAATATGTCTAACGTGCACCATCCGTCATTCAGAACTAATTCACAAATAATACCTTCAATTGGAAAAGCGCTTTTCATAATGTCAATTTTTGGTCTGACCAATACTCTTAAATAAAATTACATAATTCATATATTAGTTTGTTTATTTGCTTGCAACGGCAGGTAACAACAGCAATATAACCTAAATAATAGTAAATATGAAAACAAAATTTAAATACATATATATATATCTTCAATCGAGGTAGCTTCATTAAAGAAAAAAAACACGTTGGGATTGAAATGCAGGAAGGTCAAACATGAAATGCATTTAAAAATATCTTCAAATCGGGAACAGTTATCGAGGCAAATAATACAAAGTGTAAAATAGAGAGATGTAATGTGAACAAAGAAATTATTCAGTAATATTTAACAAAAACAAAACACAGAATGAATTATCAATGTCGCTAAAGAGGAAATGTCACAAGATCGTGCATGACTTCGATCGCAACGATCTGTGTCCATCTGAATAAAAATCAACATCACTGTTGTGACGTTCTTGTAGCAACTTATCAATTGCCTCTTTGTGTCTTTCAATATGAGCTAAAGACATGCTCTTTTGAACTTTTCTACGTTCGACGGGGAGTTTAACCTCGAGTATTGGCATAACACGGACATTTTCGAGCTCATCCATACTATCTTCATCTTCACATTCTTGTCTGAACTCTCCTGCATCCAAACCACTGCAGTTATTTATCTTTTGTTTCAATGACGTCATCGCAATTGAGTCAACACTAATAAGCTCGTTAAAAATCAACGGCTTTGTATCCAAAAACGTTTTACCAATGTTGCCTTTAATTGGTAAGGAGGAATTTTTGAAAAGCACTGGAATAACAGGACGGCCGAGATTATGAGCCAATGCAATTTCTCTCTGGCATACATCTGACAAATGGTAATGTTTGGTAATACAGGCAACAACAACGCGACATTCCTGTATACCGCTGGCAATTGTGTTGTATAAGGAATCGCTACCACTAATTTGTAAACAGCCCATCCAGCACCCATACCCAGCAGATGTAAGTGCTTCATACAGGCGTTGTACCTACGAAATAGAAGAAAAGTATTAAAGCAATGACTTTAAACAGAACTCGGAGTCTTCGTTCAATTTCGATACTGTGGCTTATCGTTGTATGTGTATTATTTCGCTCTTGGTTCTTTATCCAATGATAATCAGTACGAGAATATCTTGGGACAGAATGTCGGAAAATAGCTCATTGGTCTAATGTTTTTTGTCATCATATACCCAACTATAAAAAATGAACTTTGGTTGTTTGGCTATTTATATTTTAACAAAATGTAACGTGGCCGGAAAATGCGCAATGTTTATATTTGTTGACTATGCTACAAATGAATAAGACTGATTATTTTGGCAACTAACGGTATCAATAGACGAATGCTAAAATATGTTGTTTACTACTAGTGCTTCTACTACTACTACTACTACTACTACTACTACTACTACTACTACTACTACTACTTATACCACCACTACTAGTACTACTACTTCAAGAGTAGAGTCCTCACCGCATTCTGTTTGGACCAATGGTAAGAAAGGTATACATTTCTTGGGTATGCAGGAGGTTGTTTTGATTGGTCCTTTTCTATCTGCACATAGCCAGACGAACCTGCAAATTAACATAGATGCAATTTCCATATAAAACCTATATTTATAAGTATCAGTTGATTGAGTATAACTGAATACATGCACATTGAGAAAATGCCAAGTCTCCATATTTAAAGACCATGAGAATCCTATCTTTGTTACGATCGAATCTTCGACTTTAAGGCACAGAAGGCTGACAATATTACAGCTTGATCAAGTCACAGTCAACTTATCATAGTGAAATTAATTATTTTTTAAATGCATTTTATTGTCCTTTAACAAAAACGGGATTGATCAATGTTATAAAGAAGGAAGGGAGGAGGAGTCATAACAGCTATGACATACGATTTAAAGCTTACTGTGAAATCCCATATAGTTTAATCTCATTAAAAGTTCGGACATTTTGTTTTCTGGAAATGATGTCTTTTCGATGCATTTTTCTCCTGGCTTTGAATACAGGCGGATGTATTGTTTGTCTTTAATAACCGACCCCACCAGCACAGGAACATGGACATCTGTGAGGTCTATCCAGTCCGAATTGTGTAGTTTCACGGCAATAAATGGAGTCCGTGCAAGGATTTCCCAAATCACCTGGAATAACATTTAGTAATATTCAAATGTACTTACAAACTACATTAATTGTAATGGCGTACACGTCCATTCAATTACTCTTCTAACCTCACAAGAAAGGCGTAACCAATCACTCGTATAAGTCGTGATTGTTTCGATCTTAAGCCGGTGTAACTGAAATGTTTTAATTATGTTACTTGAAACTAAATATACATCAATTCAAAACCTTACAATTCGTAAGTGCTTGTCATTTACAAACGCATTCTTACCTCACCATTTCTTTCTCCATCACAAGGGCAATACACAATTAATTTCGCATGTACGTCTCTGAGATTATGATCTTTGGTGAGCAAAGTATTTGGGAAGCCAAATTTCTCTAAACACATTGAAAGGTCCTGAGCTTTAGCCCTTGAAAATGAATTACAATGCAAACATATATCAGCGGTATGTTGCGTACGATCTATGGTGTTTATTTCATTCCTTTCTTCTTTTGGTGCACACGTCTTAACCTTCTCTTTCGATATTTTCAAATGCCCGATTTCAGACACCATCTTAACACTTTCGGTTTCCTGATTTAGTGAATCTTGAGTTTTCATGTCCATCTCGAGTGTATCGTTTTTCTCCGGTGTGATATCGCTGTTCGCGCCATTAATACTGGCGTCATTTAAGAGTGGTTGTTTTTCAATGTTCACTGTTTTACCAATATCCTTGCTTACAGACGAATAATTGACAAATAAAGCATTTCCATTTTCTTTTTTACCATCGACAACACTTGTTTTGTCGGAATCAGTAGCTTTTGCCGTTCTTTTGTTCTGTTTCAGTGTTTTCACATTTGATTTTTGGATATTACTTTTATCCGAAGTTGTTGCGTTCCTTCGGTTTTTCACTACCAGGCCTTGGGGAGCTTTGACGACATTGGTGGATTTTCTGAAAAGAGAGTTCCAAATGTGAAAAACTATTTATACATTGTGTACAATATTTCCATATTTGTTTAGAAATATATGTAAATATACAAATTGTCATGTAATTTAAATGTTTTCATGCACATTACGTTTTACGATATTGTTGAAAATGATTAAACTCTTACTGCAAAGGAATTTCCGGAAGCATCTCAGCACATAATTCCTTCATGATTTTGCTTGAACTTGATTTCTGCACGCCTTTCAGCCTCTTCCTGTATTTATTTATTAATTTGATATTGCCATTTATGAGCATTTTAGCTTCTCTCAGAGCTTGTTCTGCTGTTTCAACGTCTTTATTATCCGCAAACTTCATCACAAAATCAATCATGTCATCATGTTCCTGGTTGATAAAAAAACTTCCTAGTTGAATCATAATTTTTCACAACCGGCATCAAAAAATGATAGGTAATGGTGTTTTACACTAAAAGATTAAAAATAAAAATAAATAAGTACCTCTTTTAAAATCCTTATAATGCGAAGTCTTCTTGAAAAGTTGCAAAAGCAAAATTTTGACTCGTCCGTTAAATCAGCGAGGCATCCTGACATCAACGCAGGTGAATACTCCGCAATATTGAACAATATATCCAAGATAAGTATTTGGCTTTGTTCGGTTTCGTTTTCATACACATTCAGAAGTTCCTGGGAGTGACTTCGGTCAAAAATCTAAAAAAAACAAAACATTTTGGAAGAGATATCAAACATATAGTATAAGTTGTTTAATAAAAAGACATACATGTACTAATTGTATATACAAAATGCATACCGAAATGCAAGAGGATGACATTTGCTTGATCAATTTAAGACCTCTGTGTTTTTCTTCCTGTGGCATTTCAAGAACTTCATTGAAAATGTGTTGAAAGACACCAATAAAAGCCGAAGAATTGTGTAACATCAGTGCCAGCAAAACATCTGAAAATATTGAAAAAGCATATAACAAATGTTCTGGCGTAATTAAATAGATATACACTCTTATTAATTCTTAATGATTAAAAACACATATTACCATCGAGTATAAAGCACCCCCATGGCAAGAACAGGTCAACGAGTGAAATCGCAAATTCCTCAAGGATTGGAACGTAAAGGGTGGCAACATCCGACAAAAACCGCACACATCTGATGTAGCCGGTTCCTTCGCGCTGAATACAGTTTTGAATCTCATACATCACTTCTTGTACCACAGAACTAATAGTGTCCAATGTATGTTTTTCTTTGTGCTGTAAATTGCAATTTTGTTTATAATTCAAATGGCAAAATGAGCAATTATAAATATGATCCACACAAAGGAAATTCAAACTTAATAGTGGTTTATATTTAAATTTGCACTGCCAAGTTTCGGCAGTTAATTTGTAACAATTAAGAGGGAAAAAGAAGAGTAACACCGAAATGGTTGAAAATGTCTGGCAGATATAGGTTTTGCCAGAAGGATTTATTTTTTAAGTTTCAAATTAGAAAAAAAAACATGTTTGTAAGTTTAAAGCGATCACAAAGTTGGACGGGCTTTTTTACATACCGTTTTGATAAAGGGCATTATTATATTTTCGTACAAGCTGGCGTACATATCTGTTGATGCTGACGCTCTTTGGAAACTCTCTGAATCCGGAGGACTTTCACCCAAAGACAAATCCGCAGATATGCATGAAAAGATGACAGACTTCATCAAAGAGTTGTAATCAACTGGTAAATACCCTTTAGTCCTAAACATAAAGAACAGAAAGCAATAGGTTTGTCAACAATAAAAATAGACAGTGATTATCCATGCTTAGCCTTTTACAAGCAATTAAAATTATCGTACCTCTAATAATGCTATCAACAACAATCGTAAACACACGCAATAAGTTAAATACATGAACAAATCGAGTCTAAATACAAAAAAAGGATAAATATCTAGATGGCTCTGATGAGGAATATCAATATTTTTAAACCCCACAGTCCATCTACACATGAAGTAATCCTTGTTAATTTACCTGAAAAACAAATTGCATTCCATCAATATCGTCTCCAAGATCTCTGTCAGTTTTAGGTGATGTGAGGGGCAATTGGCATCTTTCAAAACTTTGTCAACACTAAATAGCAAATCTTTTAAGAGAGAAGTGTCCTGAAATAAATAAGTTTCAGGCAACTACATGTCTAACCGTATAGCAAGACTTGTTGTCAGCAATAACTTGCTTAAATTTTCTTGTTAAGTATGTAATCGCTTCTACTGCACACATTATAATCATATCGAACTTCACATGACTCTATAACTGAGGCTGATGCCGATTTGACAAGACAACAAAATAAACCACTGAAGTCAAAGTATGCATGATAACAATACCTTCATATTTGCAATTTTCGACTGAATGCACACCAACGCGATTGGAGACTTGTGAGGAACGTAATGTTCCAGACATTTGATAAGACATTCTTGAACATTCTCTCTCACCCGTGCTTCCAATTCATGTGCACTGAAATACAATAGCCAGTTTGGCCTTAGTATATGTTTGCACCGTCACAACAAAATAAAATACTCTTATAGTGTAAATATCTACCATATTAGTTATAGTAATTTAGTCTTCTCATTTCATAGTTGCATATGTCATCGTAATGATTAATAATAAATATTGCCTTCGCTTAATTACAAATCAAAGTAATAATGCAATGATTCTTACCATAACTGTTTCAGCAACGTATCAAGAAAACTGGCACAGCTGTCTACCACAGGCGTCACCGATCCTTGCTCATCTTTTTCCATAAACTCACATGGGAGGTCAGCTAAAATGTCTACCAGCAAACGCCCTTGATCCATGTGCGACTAAACAGAACAAGACTTTCAAAATGGTCTAGATCTAATTATAAAAAAGTTATATATGCGTTTCTCACTTGCCTTATACATCATACTGTTTCTCGTGTATCTTTGTGTAAACATGGACACACATATTGTATGCGTCGATTGACAAAAATGTAATACTTATGTGAAAAACTACAGAAACAAGCTCAGTAGCCAAAAGTTTAAACATAAACCCCGTTTAAAAATGGCACAGGGTAAATGCCAAAGACATAGAACACAAAAACAAAAACAAATCACAAACAAGAAACTTGGAAAAACAACACAGAACTCCACAAACAGCATAAACAGTGCATAAATACGGTATATAAAAAAACTAGGTTTGTTTATCAAGGATTGTTAGGTACCGCCTTGGAACGGTCAGTACAATGTAAATTTACTGGGGGTTTAAACCAGTATACGTGCACAAACCTTACTCTTATCCCAACAATCCCGAAGAAAGGTCAATCTTATCAAAGTATGTATTAACTTGTATGTATATTATAAAAGAAATAGTAAAAAAGAACATATTACCAAATATATATATATATATATATATATATATATATATATATATATATATATATATATATATATATATAGAGATATATAGAGAGAGAGAGAGAGAGAGAGAGAGAGAGAGAGAGAGACGTTGCTCATTTTTTATGTAGCTCAGGAGCAAAGCTGAAAGCTTGGGTGTCATTATAAATTGGATTAAACTCTTACAACCATTACAAGCTAAACTTTCCACATACTCATCAACACAACGCGAACACACAGGTTTAGCATACCTTGAAACAAACGACCTTGTTTTCTGTGAGCGTAGGATCATGCAAAAGTCTTGTAGCTTCCTGTATCAACAACAACCTTCCAGACACAATGTGATTGGTGATCAAATCTTGCCATCGTGATATTTGGTTACCCTTCCTGCAAAAACCACTCTAATTACGCACATTCATAGCTTTAAGAGAAAGGTAAACAAAAGTTTAAATTTTGAAATACTTATGACTTACAACTTTGGAAAGCTTTGAAGACAAAATTGTTCAGCGGAGATGATCATTTCATCAATATGGCTCTCCATGCCGACAGTTTTGGTAACAAGAATGAGTGTTTCCAAGCAACTTTCCAGTAGCCACTGTGGCGTTTCCTGAAAAGAAGTATTTAATGCAACTACACGACGCATTTTGTCTTTAGAAATAACTCCAATTCATTCATAATTTAAAAACAACCTTCAGCATTAAGTATGGCAAATAAACGGTAATTTAAATAGTATTACAATACCTCAAAGTCTTTTGAAACGTCGATTTGTTCAA
This sequence comes from Mya arenaria, assembly GCF_026914265.1. Taxonomy (NCBI): domain Eukaryota; kingdom Metazoa; phylum Mollusca; class Bivalvia; order Myida; family Myidae; genus Mya; species Mya arenaria. The sequence goes on from NC_069124.1 coordinate 79,697,933, forward strand.
AAAGGTATTCTCTGTAGACATCAAACAACTTTTTACACCTTTTGCTGTTGGCATTGTTACAAATAGTGTGTAAAAGCGTCATAAAATCCTTAAACATGAGTTCAAGCATTTTGTCAGATCTGCAATTTTAATTTACATTAATATTAAAATATATTATGAACACATTTTTATTTAGTGAAATCAGACTGGGTAAAACAAAAGATAGACAGAGAATATCACGAATACAATATGAATCGACGAACCAAGCTAGTATTAAATGTCAAAAACAGTAAAAAGTGAAAGAATACATTGCAGCCTGAAATATCTTTTCCAGCGTTTTCGGAACTCTGTACTGGGCCTCGCTTGCAGGTCGGAATGACCGATCCGTAATCACGTCCTTCACAAATTTCAGATGGTATCGTAAAACAACCCAGTCGTCGAGGCCCTGAAAGGGAACGTTTTTTTGTGTGTTAAGTACGACATGATGGCTTTATTATGCTGTTTGCAATTAAAAAATCTGTGTTTACGTATATCCATACTACAAGCCATACTTAATACCAGTATTTCGTTCTTAGTGTGGACAATGTGACGGATATACGTTTGACATACAAGGAATGGATTTTCGTGCTCATATCTGTTGAAGATGAGGAAACAGAGATGGGAGAGGCGTGGCCCTATATGGTGCGGTACATGGTTCATCCGGGTCAGGTAGAATATGTGCAGCTCCATCAGACCTCGCCGGGCCTCCTCCACCTGAGCATCACTGGAATGGAGTTCACAAGCCACTTGAAATATTGTCAATATTTTACAAAAAGTTTGGGTGTTATTTTAACATTTTGCTTGAAACAGAAGTTTTAGGATAGTTATGTTTATTTGTGCTGGAATGTTCCAATTAGTCTTAGATACTATTATTTTCTTGTAAATGCAAAAAGTTGACATTTACATGCATTTTGTATTTACTTATGACTTCTCGTTTGTTAAGACCGCCGACATCATGTGAAATATTTTTGAATAACACTATCATGGTGCATAAACAGGTAATCCACTGGATAAACAGAAATGTGCTATTTTTTTTATTTATTTACAAAATGTAATCCTACCATTCACCGTCTTAGTGGCTGATTGACAACTGGCGACTGGTAACTTAAATGTGTTATTATTCTTTTATAAATATAAGTATCTGCACACTGTACACACTAGGCAGAGTAGGTATACTAACGTTAGAATGAGTTTGAAAATTGTGTCGATGTGAGTCTCCATCAGCGTCGCATAGTGGTCAGCCTTGACATCCTCAGCGTATACAAAGTCTGTTTTAAGCGTGGTCAGCAATTGGTTGAGGGTTTCGCCATGAATGGTCTGTAATGTGAAAAGAATCCCACAGACTTAACATAAGACTGAACTTACACTATTTTACAATACGAAGCATCGATTATTCTCAACAATCGCAAAACAGACCTGCATGTATTTCCACAAAGGAAACGAGCTGTTTTTCAGTATGATGGTCATCATCTCAAGGTGTGTGGAACCTGGGCCAGCAGAGATTAGATTCTTCCATAGTTCAAACAGCATCTTGTCAGTAGTGTGCTGCACGTCCTCGTCCGCTTGTCGTTCAACAAATCCACTGTGAATGGAAGGTGGTCACACATCGTAATGTCATACAAATGAGTTAGGCGAAATGTCAACACAAAAACCCAGGTCAAAATACGTGCTTAGTAGCTGAAACCGTTCATCATCAGTCATACAACGCACTACATTCATACAATATTTTATTAATTAATATTTATATTACTAGTATGTTAAAAAAACCCGGATGAATACACACGTAATATTATAAAGAAAATGGCCGAGGTGTTCCGAATGATTATAATGACAACAATACTCTACCAGAGGACTTGATAGATTGCACTGAGCGCAGAATGAGCCAACCAAAACTGTGGCGAAAACCTTGCCGGAAAGTTGCACACACAAACATTTTCTGTGAATATCTGAAGGCATTCCTGAAATAAACGACGTTCAACGTAAGTAACTATAGTTTTCAAAGCTTTTAACGATTACAAAATCTCTATCCTAATTACCCTACATCTAACGCTATTTAAAGTAAGCAATGTGATCGAGGTTCCATCGGAGTTGAATCAGGTTAAAATAAATACAGCAGGGTGTTAGAGCTTATTCTTAAAAGTCAAATCATGAAACGCCTTAAAACATGACATTTTTATTGTGTAACAAACAACACAGTGTATGTTAATACGTAATAGGTTTCAGCAGGAGCCAACTGATCTTTTTTTCATAAACGACCTTGCAAAGAGCAAAGACGAAGGTGAATAAATTACCTGTTCAAGTCTTCATCTCCCACCAAAGTCAAAACAATTTGGTTAAAGGTACAGATTCAGTCCCAGAGCCATTAGTTTCTAGCGCCCAACAGGAGTCTTATGATTGGCCCCTTGCTTTTCCTCCTATACATTAATGACCTTCCACATTAAGCCGCTATTTGAAGACAACAAATTTCTCTAACGAAAGATAAAACGACTCGCAAGCTCTGCAAAGAGACCTCGATCAGCTCGATTAATTCGAGAAAGACTGAAAATTTTCAGATGAATAGGAAAAGGACTGTATGGCTACACATACTACGTTCAAGGGACACGCAGCGCTGCATCAGGCCATGGATGGAGGTACCTTGATTTTTCTGATAACATGCGCCATGACTTAAACCAGTGCAAATGTCTAGCACTGATAAAGCACCGTGGGAATACCAAGTCTTCAGGTTCAAACTCCATTCCTTGACACAAACCGACACAAACCGCAACTCGTTCTACTCCTCCGCAATGCGATTGTGGAACCAGACAACCATCGATAGCGCCGATGTATTCAATATGATTCTGGTTGTGTAGAACCAATGGATATTTCTATGTCAACAGGAACTCTAAATTATCTGTGCGTCCAGGCTGTCTCCCATCTAAATGGGGAATGGAGCCGGAGTCCCTTAAGGGTTTAATTTTGCAGACAAGGAAATGATGAATTAAGTATTATTCTAACTTTTGTCAAGTATAAATGTATTATTGCCATATATTAATACATTCAATGATTATCTTGATTCTATTGACAGCATATCCGGAAAGAAAAATACCTCTATCTTGGTTATTTTGACCCGTAAATATTCTTTTTACGGTGCGGAATGTGGCCGCAAAATCACTAGAAAGACCTTGAGACCCGTAACGTCCTCGCACATACTGTACATGCGCATGTACAAACAGCATGTACAAAAAATGCCCTAGAGTGACCCAAGTAGGTCGTATAAAATATGGAAGTAGGAAATGTTCGGAAGCTATTTTTATTTAATATTTGTACATATATACACAGCTTGAGTTAATATCACATTTGACTTTAAACAATGAATTCTATAACAATTATTTCTCAAGTAAATGTCTTTGCGTTATACCTTCATGTATACATATAATGATACTCCATTGTATAACACTTTTAAAAACGATAAAACTTTTATTCATACAAACCTCTAGATCTTCAATTGTACAAACTCTTATCCATTTGGATACATTTTCTTCCAATATGATTGATGGGTTCTCTTCTTTAGTACCAATAAATTCACTGCTCCTTTTTGCAGATGTAATATCCAACGACTTTAAATAAGTAGACAACATTTTCCTATTGCTAATTGTAATCAAGCGACTGCATTCGTTTTCAACTATATATTCGGCACTTTTGGTTTCACAGCCACTATAATTGGGTCACTACTGACTATTTACTAGCAGTCAACAGACTCATGAAATAAGAACGCATTTCTTCACTGTGTCAAAGGTCACACTTTCTCGGTGTTCCAAAACAAATTTACCGAAATTTTAAATGCTACAGTCAATACAAAATAAGCAACAATCAATCGATCCTCATGCCTGTATTTACATATCAAAAAGTTCTCTGGCTTTTCTCCAACACTTTATAAATACTGCGTATAAACTGATAAACATATTTTACTGCCGATTTCTGGAGTTGACAGTGTCAACCTTGTCCGTAACTATTGCACTGGTCAAATCCATCTTGCAAACGATTACGCTCAGATGTATTCATCAGTCACTCGTCACAGACGTCAGAACTTTACACAAAAGACGTATTGAGAGGATAAATGCATAGTTTTTATACTTAGGTTAATAGCATTACAATTAGAATACAAAATTCAAGTGAATATCATTATTCCACATCCTGGACAAATTCATGCAAACCTGTCACGCTCATATATCTCTTTATTTTGCCAAACTGTTATAAAACCATGATTTGCGTAATAAGGAGCATTTTATCGAGCAATTCTATGACGCCTCACCGTGGTGATAGCGGTGCTGATATAATATGGATTGTGGAAACTGAAAAAATATTTTCGGACAAAATACGCATAATGTTTCGGACAGTGTCAACAATTTTGAAGGTTAGATGTTAATTTATGAATTGTTTTATCTGATTTTTGATTGTTTTTAAATGTAAATGTGTTTATGTGTTGTACTTTCTATCCTTGTCATTTCCTTTTAATCATAAATTAGGCTCGATCCGAAGAAAGCCTTAAAGGGTTCGGTATGACACAATAACGCGCGTTTAGGGAACTATCTCCCTTCAAATTTCAACGAAAATAGTATTGCCTACTATTAAACAAATATTTATTTATGTCATTATGCCAAAACAACATGTTCAGATATCATAAAACACTTACATGTGTCGATTGTTTATCGAGTATCCCGATATCTGTAAATCTGGGACAAATCTCAGAGGTTGTATACATGTATAACGGTATTCGTGACCCAGAATATGTTTATGTAAAAATAATGACTAACGACCAATTCAATCCAGTTTAGATCACTGTCGAGTATATATTGAACAACATTGTCACTATTATTCAACATCGATGCATAATATTACTATATCTTTTTTCGCCCAGTGTTAAATGGTAGAGAGTTGTAGCGTTACAGGGATACATAAGAAATGTCAATATAATAAAAAAGTATCCCTGATCACTCATTATTGTAGCTAGCAGGTGCCCGTTATCTTTCCGCTCAATATACTTAGCACTGGGATCTGTCGTTATTGACTAGGAAAACAACAAGTGGGATATGGACGCGTATAGTCGCCAAACCAAAAATCGTCAAAGACTCTGAAGCGGCTGTTTATATGGACTAGGTATGACCCATGAAATGCATACAGCCACAGGTGTTCATAACATAGCTTGAACACTAAAACATGGCCCTTCAGTCCTTTGATATTGTTTTAAAAAATCAAGTTTTTTTTTGAAAATATTGCTCGTCAGTCCTTTGATATTGTTTAAAAAATAACCAAAAATAATTGAAATTGATAAAATGACATTTCAATAAATTCCTAAGAGTATAACATGAAAAATATCGATAAGACGAACTGTTGGTAAAATCCCTGCCAAATGACCCGCTACCCAGGGACTTTGGTAAGGCCCGTTCCCTGCTATATTTTGCCCGAAGACAAAACCACTGCATTCACCAGGCACTGCGGGGCCACATGAAATGTAAAAACATGGCTCATTTCCCCGGCTATCCCCGGGCCTGGGGGGGCCGTAGTTACAATTGACTGGTGCATTATGTATATAAGGGTTTTCAACTTTGCTTACAAGGAAATGCATACGAAAAATATTGACATTGAAATTTTATTGTTTAACTCAATAAATTATTATGTTTATGAGTTTAGTCAAGTGTAAAAATATTTAAGGAGAATAAAACGGCCGCAGACCGCACCTGAGATATGTAGTGTGTGAGAGTGAGAAACAGCTGCCCGGTTAGCTCTGTAGAGTGGCGTGCTTGTGTACTGGCGGTCTTGGGTTTGAGCGCCACACCGGTTACACTTTTCCTCCCAGAAAATTTAGGAATACTGTACTAAAATGTGGGGTTGGAACTTTAGTACGGAACTCTTACCAACTGAGCTAACCGTGTGGCTAACCCACACACACTGCAGACTGCAGTCCTCCTCCCCATTAACCTTTAAGGCCGATCCACCCACTTTTGTTTTCTTACTTCTGACACCAGTACTGTAAACTTGGAAGAAAAAGCTCAGTTGGTTAAAGCGCTCTGCTATTGTTTCCAGTGGTCTTGGGTTCAGAACCTAAATTGGGCAGAGTTTTCTACCAGTATTTCTTAGGTCCCTCTTGTAAATGCTCGAAGTGGAAATACAGAACATGTGTTTTACCACACCATTTTTGAAGATGGTGTCCATATAACATGTGGTAGAAGGCAAAAATGGCATGCCTACTAATATAATTTTTTAACATAAGTGGTGCCATAATCTATGTCCCACTACCTAACCATAACTCTAACCAAAGTCACATATCCCAAGTCTGCTACTGTATGTTATTTAGAATTAACGTTTTTGGAATAGAGCCGGGCCTTTTTGATTGGGGAAAAATGAATCATTTTCATTAAAATTAGGAATTTCAGTTTGCCTAGAAATTTACAACAATGCTTCAAAGGATACTTTTACACTTACACAGAAAAGATAAATGAATGGGATATTTTTTTAAATGTTTTTTTGGAATACAATCAAAAGTAAAAAATAAAATAAAATAAAATTATTTTTTTAACCTGTAATTGTTCATTCAACATTGTAATGAATTGTGCGATGTAAAGTTTTTCATCATTCACTTCAGAGATCAGTATGCAATAACAACTGTCACGATTTATTGAAATAGATATTTACACTCCAAGGTTTGATACATGTATTTCAGCCATTTCAGGTCTTTTGAAAGGGAAAAGAAACTTTTTTTTAACTGAAAATTTTCCCAATTTTTGATGTAAAGCATGAATTTTTCTCAAAATGGCACAACTTAAATTTTCCCCAAATGTCTAGGGTCTTCTTCCCAAAATGGGCAGAAAAAGGCCTGTGGTCATATTATTATAGACATATTGGCTATGGCTTCAATTGACCTACCAGTATCTGTATATCTTTATACAATGGACTGCCCATATCCTTACATTATCAATTTAACTTAGTAAGTGCTGCAAAAGGATGCATGCATGCTTAACTGGAAACTACAACTCTTCAACTCATATAATGCACTAGTCAATTGTAACCAATCGCCGCCCTGCATGGACGAACAGATGGTAAAATCCCCGCCAAATGCCCCCGCACTCCACGGACCCTAGGTATGGCCCATTCCCCGCTATATTTAAAGCGAAGACAAAACCACTGCATTCACCCGCACTGCGTGGCCACCTGAAAGGTAAAAACACAGCCCATTTCCCCAGCTATCCCCGGTATGACCCTGGACCTGGGGGGGCCGTGGTTACAATTGACTGGTGCATAACAACATATAGAACAGGTCAATAACTACTATCTAAACTTGGTAAGGATGCTGACCATAACCATAAACCCGAAGTTATAAAATGAATAAAATACTATATAATTGGCTGGCAACAGGGGGGAATACATGTTTTATGATACACTGTTGACATACTTCATAAAGTTATGTGGGGGGCTTGATATGAATCACACGCTTCGTCAACCCCGTCCGTTTATCCATCCGATTATCCGCCCTTTTTTGTCTGTCCTGTTTTTGTCTGGTCCATATCTTTCTCATGAATGGTCGTATTTTAAAATAATTTGGCAGAAATGAAAACCATAGCATGATGATGTGTTGTGCATGAGACCCATGTCCCTTTCTTGAACGTCATGGTCACAACAGCACTCTGAAATTGTTTTGCTACATAATGTATGTAAGCCGTTCTGATAATAATAGTTGGTGAACGGTCCATATCTTTCTCATGAATGGACTGATTTTAAAATTATTTGGCAGAAATGAAAACCATAGCATGATGATGTGTCGTGCAGGAGACTCGTGTCCCTTTCTGGAAGGTCAAGGTCACAGCTACCCTCTGAAATTGTTTTGCCATGTAAGCCTTACTGATAATAATAGTTTGTGAACGGTCCGTATCTTTCTCATTCATGGTCAGATTTTAAAATTATTTGGCAGAAATGAAAACCATAGCATGATGATGTGTCGTGCATGAGACCCATGTCCCTTTCGTGAAGGTCAAGGTCACAGCAACCCTCTGAAATTGTTTGGCTATGTAAGCCGTTCTGATAATAATAGTTCATGAACGGTTCATATCTTTCTCATTCATGGTCGGATTTTGAAATTATTTGGCAGAAATGAAAACCATAGCATGATGATGTGTCGTGCACGAGACTCGTGTCCCTTTCTGGAAGGTCAAGGTCACAACTACCCTCTGAAATTGAATTGCCATGTAAGCCTTACTGATAATAATAGTTCGTGAACGGTCCATATCTTTCTCATGAATGGTCCGATTTTAAAATTATTTGGCAGAAATGAAAACCATAGCATGATGATGTGTCATGCATGAGACCCATGTCCCTTTCTTGAAGGTCAAGGTCACAGCAACACTCTGAAATTGTTTGGCTATGTAAGCCTTTCTGATAATAATAGTTCGTGAACGGTTCATATCTTTCGCATGAATGGTCGGATTTAAAAGAAATAAATACGCAGAAGTGACCACAATAGCATGATGATGTGTTGCTCAGAAGACTCATGTCCCTACCTTCAAGGTCAAGGTCAAAGCAACCTAGTTTGCATCTGGTCGATATTTTTTCATTCATGATTATATTTCGAAATGACATGGCAGAAGTTGCATCCATAGGACATAATGTCCAAAAAAGCAAATGTTTAGTACGGATTTCAAAGCTTTAGGTATTTTTAGCTCTACTGGCCAAAGGCCAGAAGAGCTTATGCGATGGTAATGTGTATGTAGTATGTGCATCCGTGCGTCCGTGCGGTCGTGCGTCTGTAAACAATTGCTTGTGAACATGATACAGTTTTTTTTGATTGTATCTCGATGAAACTTGTACAGTATCTAGATATCCATTAGAGCTGGGTTCCTTTCGAAAACCAGCCAGATCTGCCCATGCATGCCTAGATTATGGCCCTTGATAGTATAAAAAAATGCTATTTTGTAAACAATTGGTTGTGAACACGATACAGTCTTCAGTTATGATTGTATCTCTGTAGTTTGTGCATTCATCTTAACAAAATTATTTGTGAATGCTTAAGTTATGCACCTGGTGTCATTACTGGCCACACCCAGGGTTCACAGGTTTGGTAAACATAAATCTGGAAAGCTTTGAAAATCTTTTTGTGTGTTGTGCATCCATCTCAGCACAATTGATTGTGAATGTTTGTTCAAATTGATCAATGTTGTCCTAGGATGCCCTTGACTTTGACCTTTTGACCAACTTTTTTTAACTTTTAAAACTACATACATTTTTACTATGAGTACAGTTTTGAAAGCATTTTTTTTTTGTCAGATGACTTTTACTTGGCACATATTAAAATAGTTCATGCAACTAATCTGCTTACAATACTTTCTGGGCTCAGATGTTGAACGTGCTACGTTTTCAGGTAACCCAAACACAAAACATAAACTATATGTCTGTTGCCTTTTACCCATACATACATAATGTGGATTGATATGACCACAAAAGCCATGCCAGTAGAGCATAGGCCCTTTTGGGCCTCTTGTTTTCATTTCATTATAGATCATTGTCACCTTTCTCTTGAAGTTTAAGTGTTAATACATTACAGTACCAATATTTTCAAATCTACCTCATTACATGTCTTTACATTAGTGAAAGTTCTGTGACACATCTAACTTCAGTTTAAAATTTCCACTGCATTTGCATTATCCAGGCAATATTCCTGACACCTGGGCTTGCGGGGATATTAATCACATTCTGCGATTGCTCTAGTTTAGTTTAATGTCTTATATACTTAAATACTATGCTCTTACTTTCAGCTCAAGTAATGTGTTGTTCTACAGATGTCTGAAAAAATCAGCAAGCAAATTTTTATTGTTATTAGATACCTGTCTCTAAATAAATATTCTTGTTTCTTGTTAAAATAACAGACTGCAGGCTGTATTCAGGTTTGCGATTTTTTTTTCAATTATGAAAGAAATCAAACATCTAAATATGATATAAGTAAATTAACTGATTGATTGATCAGAAAAATTGCTGATGATCAGTTAATTTAATGAGCATCAGTAAAAATGATGCTTTAGACATGCACTATGCTGTGGTTAGATCTGGTGATACAGTTGATTGGACCTCACTCTCTGCTGATCATTTATTCTTTTTTTTACAGGGATCTGCTTCAGCTATACCAAAAGGCAACATCGCTATTGGAAGCTATTTGCAGCGCAGATATTTCATCCAATTGCTTGATAGAATTCTCAACAGGTAATTAAAACATGAGATAATATAACCAAATACTGAACTTTTACGCCTCGAATGAAAGCATATAGTAATCGGACCCTATGTCAGTCCGTCTGTACTCCTGCCTGTTCTTCCGTCAGTTTATCACCGCAGTTTCCGATCAATCACGCTTGATAGGCATGTTGGTAATTGGCCAGCAGATGAACCCTGCAGATTGTGAGGTCAGTGGGTCAAATGTCAAGGTCCTGGTGACCTCGAGCTGAAAGTTCGTTTCTGATCAATAACTGAAGAACATTTAAGCACAGAGCGCTCCAACATGTTAGACAGATTGGTAATGACCAGCAGATGAACCCTATTGATTTTGAGGTCAGTGGGTCAAAGGTCCAGGTTGTGGTGTTCTCGAGCTGAAATCTGTTTCAGATCACTAACTGAAGAACGCTTAGGCCCTTAGACGAGTTGACATCAACTCCATCTTGCACTGACTTCTCATTTCCATGTACATACTCTGATCTTTAAAAAGTTGCATACTTGATGGGAGTAGGGTAGGTCATCAATTTCAAACAGACGGAACAATTGTTGGACTTTTATTTGTGAATAAGCGTTATAGAAGTATTGATATAAACGACTTAAAAACTATAATGGAACTCCAAATCTGCAAACCTTATGAATACGTCTTTGCTGTGCATAAAAAATAGAAGGTTGACAAGAGGATCATAGAGTTTTATGAAAATTAACCCTTGGCTAACAATGATAGTATTTTGGTGGCATTTACTTCGGTGTGATTTTGGATTGTTCTGAATGGAGGTAAAAGTTTGTGTCTCTTAAATAAAAACAATGTTAGCGAGCAAATACAAACTCTAAGAGTGCAAAATTTAAACTATGTTGTTTACATAGAACTTAAATTATACATGTATATCAGTTTCTGTATCGTAGTAGGTTCTGAGTTCTACAGCAAATAAAGATAGCATGTTTTAAAGATGGTTCGGTGCTTGCCAAAGTAAAAAAACGCAATGACATTTTTCTATTATATAGAATATATTATCACCAGTTTTGTAAATTTGGGGGCTTTATTATTGATGTAAACATTTGCATGAATTCTGTCAGTCAAAGGGAGTAAATTGCTTTTGGCATGGCTGTCTGTCTATCACCCACAGAATCTTGTGTCGCACGTATCTCCGAAATTATATCAGCCAGAGGCTGAAACTGTACAGAAATGTTTGTTTATTTTGGGTTGCACCTAGTGAGTTATGTCCCTTGACTTATTTTTGACTTGGTAAAAAAATAGACTTAGATAAAAATAGCCCATGGAGCATGTAATTTGAGTTGCGCATATTTCCCAATATATAAATGTTGGCCAGAGTGATGAAACTTTATGGGAATGTATACATTGTGCACCTATCTCATTAAGTTTATGAGACAGTGTCATGAATTCTTAGAGGAATGTTAACCTGTTTTGCGTCTAGGGTTGCACAGCAATGTTATGGCTCTTGACATAAATCGAACTTAGGCCTTAGATCATGAAATTAATTATCACTTTTATAAAAAAGCACCCCCATCCGCTAGTGCTTCGTTATCAATTTTCTGTACATTAAAGAAATGTCACTGGCTGTTATTTTCACAATGATTCACTTATTCGCTAACATAGTCATGGTGGTCCCAATCAGATTTAATTATGACTATTAGACATGTTTTAATTGAATGTAAAGGATTGGTGTTTGTTAAAATGCGTCTATCACTTAAACCCCCTCCCAGAAGGGAGGCATATAGTAGTCGCACTGCCCGTTACTTTCACTTTATTTTATTGCAATTTCGACCAGAGGTCAATTTATTATTACTTATGCCAGGCCGATTCGGGAGCATTTGTCTCGTTCCGGTGATAATCCTATTTATAATATGTATATTGACTTCTCAGCTTTGACAAAGAGCGGCTGCAGTCAGTTGGTCCAGACCGATTGTGTGCAGAGTGGGTTCTGAAGACCGGTGGTCGTGTCCGTTGGGCAGGGGCCAACCACTGGCTCCAGGACTTCAACTTCCTACCCCCAGAAGACTTTGACATGAAACTGCAGGACATTGATGCAACTGAGTGTTCAGTTATGTCATCAGGATTTAAGCATTTTCGTAAGACATAGTATTTTGCTCTTCCTTCGAGCTCACTGACAGCTGTCAGATCATGTATTTACACCAATGAAACTGCATTAATACTATTCGATTAGCTGATGTTTCTTTACAACTATTCTTCCTTTGCATTACTGCTCATGATCACATCAAAGGGCAGATAATATATTGTAACAGAAGGAATAAACACATTTATAATTTTTATTCTGTATCGTATATTACCAGAGGACTGCCAGCACATTAGGTCAGTGAAGCTGCACGGATGCAAGTACGTGGATGACGTCTGCATGCTCCTCCTGCAGGATATCAGCGGCTCTCTGCGCCAGCTCCAGGTCTCCTCCAACAAGAAGGTCACAGACAAGGGGCTCGTTAATCTTACTAAGCTCGTGTATGTATTGTTTGATTATGTCGCACCACTGTAATATCACCATTGAAGAATACTTTTTGTTCTCATACCAAACAAAATTAGTTATACCAACATTTTGATAAAACTGTACACGAGTAATGGTTTTTTTGTACCATTATAATTAAAAAAGAATCACCAAACAATAGACTATGTACATGTATACATTGTACATACTACAGAAAGACTTTTGCACAACGGGTGTTATAAATATTACATGAAGTATTCCTGTCCGACATATATGGTATAATCCATCTGGGTATATTTCAGCCACCTGACAGACCTACATCTGAAAGATCTTCCGTCCGTCCAAAACAAACAAGAGTGCTACCAGCAATTGACAAAGGCTCTCCCAAATTGTGACATTATGTATATGGATGTGAAATGAATTTCTATCTGATTTATATGGACATATTATTTGTTTAAGCCTAATTTCGCACCACATATATACATGTGTATGGTGAAATAACAGTTTGATTTACGTGCCTTCGTTATTAGTTTATGGTATGTTTGCTTCATATTGTATTTCTTGTCCTGCTTATGGTATTCACATGTCTCTATCTAAAGTTAGAGAAGCATGCACACATTGCGCTCCAGATGTTGATCTAAGTAAAAGCTTAATACCCAACTTCTTTAACATTTGGGTTTTATTTTTATTAAGAAGGCATTGTTATGTAAGTTATTCAATCTTATCATTGTTTTTCAGTTTAAAACAATCATGCAGTAGAAACATTTGCACCATGGACATAAAAATAGAATATCGATCACTTAGAACGAGCAAAATTTACGAACAGAGCAAAATTTACGAACATGACATGAAGAAGTATAATTATGCATTAAATATTGTTCCAACTTTGGACATTGTGGCTGGAAAATCCATAGCTGTCAAAGATTGTTATATTCAACTCACTTTGTTGTTTTAACATTTTAAAACTTACCAATGAAATTACCTATATGTTTGTCGATCTCCTACATACTGTAGTATTTATCTTTGGCGTGATGGGATACACCTGAAAGGACATATGGTTAAATAGTTCTCACGACTTAGTCTTTCAACAAATCAACTTACTTCCTACATGTATGTTAGGATAATTCTTGCCCTTGGAGATGATGGATCACTATTACTTACAGTTAAAACGTAACACTTTTCTTATAAAATATTAATGTTTCAGGTTTCATTGGCAATTTTGGAAATATATATAGGCTATGAAACATAATAAATAAGGGTATTCAAAGATAATAATTTACATATCTACATCCAGTCAACATATTCATTAGTAATGCTTTAGTTCTAATTCTTAATGGTAAACATGTTGGTCTACGTCGGCGTCGGCGTCACCCCTTGGTTAAGGTTTTGCATGCAAGCACACAAAGGTTAATATCTCAGCAACTGATTGAGGTATTGCATTGAGACTTTATACAATGGTACTCATCCATCCAACCTACCTAATTAACAGAGTAAAATAACTAGTTTGCATTTAATGCAAATAGTTGCCCTTTATTATTGGACTTGTAAATTTTGGTTAAGGTTGTGCGTGCAAGCACACATAGGTTAATATCTCAGCAACTGATTGAGGTATTGCATTGAGACTTTATACAATTGTACTCAACCATCCAACCTACCTAATTAACAAAGTAAGATAACTCTAGTTTGCATTTAATGCAAATAGTTGCCCTTTATTATTCGACTTAGAAATTCTGGTTAAGGTTGTGCGTGCAAGCACACATAGGTTATTATCTCAGCAACTACTTTAGGTATTGCATTGAGACTTTATACAATGTTACTCATCCATCCAACCTACTTAATTAACCAAGTTAGATAACTCTTGGTTGCATTTAATGAAAAATAATTGCCCTTTATTATTCGACTTAGAAATTCTGGTTAAGGTTTTGCGTGCAAGCACACATAGGTTAATATCTCAGCAACTACTTGAGGTATTGCATTGAGACTTTATACAATGGTACTCATCCATCCAACCTACTCAATTAACCCAGTTGGATAACTCTAGTTTGCATTGGATAATATCTCAGTAACTACTTGATGTATTGCATTGAGACTTTATACAATGGTATTCAACCACCCAACCTACTTTAATAACCAAGTTAGATAACTGTATTTTGCAAATAATGGCCCTTTTTTATTAGACTTAGAATTCTGGTTAAAATTTTGCATATAACCACATTTATGTTAATATCTCAGCACATCATGTATTGCATTAAAATCTAATCTAACAGTGATCCATGCATGTTTCGCCAAAAGCTGGCCTCGCCAAAGTGATTCCTGTTTTTCTATATAATGATATGGATTTTTTGTAAATCTCTGAAACCACATAGCCCAGACCTTTGATATCTCGTATGTATACTTATGTAATGGCGTTTAACCAAATTTTTCTTGAAAATAATGCCCCTCGAGTGAAAGCTTGCCCGCTCCGAGTGGTCTCAGGTTTTTCTGTTTATGTTTAGAGCAAAATCTTTGACAAATTTTCTCTGTTTCACAAGGAACAGACCCTTGATAGTTGGTGTGTAGCCTCACCTACAGTAGTCCTTTACCAAAATCATTTAAATTTTGGACATGGGGTAAAAATTTGCCCGGCTTCCAGAGCAACCCCTTACTTGTCCACTACTTACTTTTTAAGCAACCAATGACTTCCTTTACAACGAATTGGCCAATTGTTCAGAACTTTGCTAAAGTTAGCAACGTTGTCAACGGTATCGTTGTAAACTTTTAAAGTTTATATACTTGATTATGTGCTCATATAATTAGATAAAAAATATAGCTGAATCAGTAATCTCAATATTTGTGACTAGTACCGTAGATCACATGTGTGTCCATGAAACATTTAGTGTATTACAATACAGGCTCGAAAGTTAACAACGATCCAGTTAACAACGTTGTTAACTTGAACAATGTTCTGAACAATCGGCCTAATGTCTGCCTTACAATCTAACGACTTCCTAAGCAACCATGGACTCCCTTAGCAACCAAGGATTTGCCTACCAATGTCTTTCTTAGCAAGCAATAACTTCCTTAGCAACCACTTACTTCTTAGCATATACCTACATACATAGCAACCAATGACTTCCTCAGCAGCCATTGATTTCCCTTGCAACCAATGACTTCTTTAACAACCACGTACTCCTTTTACCCCTGTCACACTAGGGCCACGTTCCCACGCCGTCGCTCGGCGTTCTTATAAGAGCGCAGTGAGGTCGCCGTAGCAGCGCAGTTAGGTCTCATACAACGCCATAGGGTCTCCGCGGGCTGGTGGGGCCAAGGTCAAGGTCACTGTTACTAAAAATAGAAAAACGGTTTCCGGACGATAACTCATGAAAGGCTAGTTTTTCTTGTCAGCAGTGTAACTTCTAAATTACTCAACAGATTTAAATAAAACAATACATGCATGATAAAAGAAGATGCAGTGTGCAGTAACCTTGGAGTTATGACCTCTTTTCAAAGGAATGGTTTGCCATTCCTGTGTCCAGGCGGCATTTGGGGGTATTCGTCACTCCTGTGACAGCTCTAGTTTTTTTTAATGCGCTCTTTCAACGATTGTACAGAGCCACTACAGCGATCATTGCGCTCCCAATGCGCTTCTACCGCGTCAATCGGCGTTTGCATGACAATGAACTTACCCAATAGTGTATATATATATATGGAAATAAACATTTACTTTACCATGACTGATGTGCAACAGCAAGCAGGCCTATTGCTTGCCCATATGCAGGTCCAGCAGATCCAGGATGGCGCAAACGCTTTGGATCTCATTCCGAGACGACGACGGAGGAGGGCTCCCAAGGCATATGAGGCTTTGGGCTCGACCATGGCTGGACGAAGGCAGACGGTTGCATGATGTTCTCAAATTGTTCGAGAGCAAATGGAAGTATGGATAACTCCTGAAGATATCGTTTTTTTTTGTAGGCAGTACAAAATCACACGCCGACAGTGCAGTTTGAGCGCATTGAAAGCGCAGGGCACATGCAGTGTGCGCGCCGTGACAACTCGATGCATGCAGTGGAAACGCCATGAGAGCGCAGACAATCGCCAAGAACTAGAACTCCAAGGCACCGTGAGAATGCCGCGACATCGCCATCTTCATGAAAAAAATCATTTTTTCCCGGCGATATCACGGCGCTCTGGGAAATTTAACAACGCCGTTTAATCGCAGTGGCAACGCGGCTAGGTATGATAGGGGCCTTAGCGACCAAGACTTCCTCCGCATCCATTGACTTTCTTAGCAACTAATTACTTCATTCAACCAATAACTACTTAAGCCACCACTGACTTCCTTAGGAAATACCTTCATCCATACAAACCGATGAATTCCATATAAACTTCAATATCAGCGGTCGGCTTCCAGTGATATCACGTTCATTTTCCCCTGAAACAAACAGCTAACAATATCTTGACAAGGACTTTAACAAGGACCAACCTCCTTATCTACCATCAAATTACTCGGCAAGTACTTACTTCTTAGACAAGCAGCAGCATCCTTAATAACCACTGAATTGTTTGTCATTTTAATCAGGTGAGCAATAAAGGGCCATCTCGGCCATCTTGTTTTCTTTTGCAATTCTTTATTCTTTACATTTCCTCCCCTCTCCTTACACTGATTGGACAAATACTATTAAAGGTATACTCAATAATCAATGCATGACCGACCCATAAGTATCCAGCAACGGTCAACCTAACAGTCTACTCATGGCATTCTTTTAAAAAACTATAAAGAAATTTTCAGGCCTTATTTCACAGATGTTATAGTCGTTATTTTATATAGAAGAACTTCGGACCATGAACTTAAGTGATATGGCATATAAGGAGTATACATCCCTCCCAGTGGTGGGGCTATTAATCACATCGAGTGATAGCTCTAGTTAATGATTATTTTATTAAAGTGACGGCTGTATCCATATATTGAATATGGGATGGTTTTGGAACCACACATGTTGTTCCTGACGACGTCACGTATGAATGAAGTAATGTAATACGTGTTTGTTTTGTGCTCCACACCGGCCTACCAATCACCACCACTTATTTTCGATCGATACTCCGAGCGTGTTTGCTAACTTGCCATTTAGATCCCCAAACGTACACAGCACATTCTTTTCGCATCGGCGGAGCTACTCTTGCTTCCAATAATCACATGTCTGCCTGTGACATCCAAAAGTTAGGCCGTTGGAAATCCTCCGCTTATAAGAAGTACATCCGCACTTCCGCTCTTCCCTTGGCCTCCCAGTAGCCAGGAATCAGTATCCATTCAGCCAACATCTAGTTTTAATTCTCCCCGTTTCCGTTTGCAGGCCTAGTTCTGACAGTTTAAGGCTGCAGATCTAGTTACCTGTATGCATTATGTGCCGCACCAGTGTTATGACAGTTTAACGCCTCGACCTGACAGTTTAAGGCTGCAGATCTCGAGATGTTAATTCACTGCTGGGGTCTGACAGTTTACGACTGCAGTCCTTCCATTACCTGTTTTTGAGGGTAATTATCTGACAGTTTAAGGCTGCAGATGTTCCCCTTATATGTTCCCTGCATGGATCTGACAGTTTACGGCTGCAGGTCACCATATATATGTTACCTTTTGCTTTGTGTACGCCGTATACATTTATACTGTATACTAGTATTCTGTAAATGTTTGTTGTTTTTGTTTTTTCTCAATGTCTTGCCATGTTTTCATGCCAGTTCACATTGTATATATTTATTATGCACTACATGTTTATGTTCCTTACATTTAAAGTCGACGGTTTAGGCCGCGGCGACCTGTTCTGTTGTAATTATTTTCGTATTTTTATTTTTCAGTATTAGGGTTGCAACCATCTTTCACTTTAATTCTCTGTTGATTTCCCTCTCTTTGGCCAAATTAAGAACACTAGGTTGACCCAATCCAAGTCTAGTCTCTCTGGGTGGCGTAGGATTCTCCTGTTGGCGGTTTTATCCCCCCAGATATGATCTTTTGGAAAAACTACATGTGTCTATATATTAGTTTAGAACAATTTTATGGCATTTTAAATATATGCCCGTTTTTCATTCAATCAACGTGTTTGTTTTTCCTTTCGTCCATACTAGTTCGCCTTATACTGGTTTTCGTTCTACCTAACCTTGGTCAGTATATAAATATATTTATAAAAAGGTCAACGTCATCCAAAGTTTGAAAATATCCCTGCTTTACCAGTGATCATTTACTGTTCATTTCATTTATCAATGATTAATAAGTTAATATAGTCAAACTAAAGAGTTGTTTTACTGGTCACCTGGTCCTATCGGTGTTATCTTGACATATGTAACATGTGTTGGTCAAAGTTAACAAAGTATGGGTTATCAGTAGCTACAACTCATGATAATACATATAGTAATATGAAATAGTGTCGTGCTTTATGAACCCGTATTATTAAAAATGGGAATGTAATTAAATTGCTGTTTAATATTTGTCAGATGAAATGCCATTAACTATTTACTTTAAGATTTGTTAAAAATACATCTTCTGTACTGGATTACGCTTGATTGAAGAAACACGTACGTGCCTCCTCCATCCGGCACTAAGATATTCCGTTGCTGCCACATAGACCTGTTTGTGCGATGGAGACAAGGCAGCGGCGTGGTGATTCGATACCGATGATTAGAGTCGAGTCGGGGGATCCACAAGACAGCCCAGTCAGAAAAAGGTACACGAAAATGATGTGTTTGAATAGGCATTGTCACAAACTGCAATATTTGTTTAGTAAGTTCTAGACTACCCCCCCCCCCATTGACTTGCCGTTTTTGTTCAATGAGACAACCAGGTAGTTGATAAAATTTATGTGAGCAAATTGTTCCTCCGGAAATTAAAGCATGTTTGCACGAAGAAAACATTCTTATACATTAAAAAAATGCTTTACTTTTTATTATTGAACAATTAATTGAGTAGATATAAAACAAAACCTGTATCACATTAATTGATTTTTTGTTTGATCCCATTTAGCAGCCAAATACACGTATGTCTTGATAGGAATGCAGCTACATGTAGTGTGCGCAAGCAGACATTTATAAACCCATCAACAGGGCTTGTTACTTATGATATTTTGATATAGTTGACGTTCAAATTAGTAGTTTGAATTTATAAACTTTTTTTAAAGACACATATGTATTATCAGCTTGCAATGCGAGTTATTTTTACTGTTCGTTTAAATCAATCGCAGAGATCGGGCGGACAGATTTCACTGGGACATCTGGCTGTTCCTTGCCCTGGATAACTGGATCTTCGACTTCGGCAGACCCATTGCAGCAGTAACGATTATAGAATATCTTTTCATTTGAACAATTTGATTAAATTTTGTGTGCTACATGTTGCAAAACAATAAATTACTCCGGAAATGGATCTGAAATCCTGATGCATTATTAGAAAATTGCGGAGAATTTTAAGCCAAAATAAATAAGAAAATGCAAGACAAACGGGGTGTAAATATTTCAGATAAGTAGGTTTAATAAATAACAGTTTTGCACCCATAACACAATGCCTATATGTGGTGCACTGTATGCTTCAGCTGTTCGTGCCCCTTGAGTGGTCGCCTCTGAACAAGCCCAGTATCGGGGACTTCTTCCACATGGCCTACAACGTCATCACGCCCTTCTGTCTACTCAAGGTAGGGAATAGAGAATAGAGGTCAAGAAAGGTTGCGCATTTGAAAAAAACCCAAAAAACATTCTGATTTATTAGTGCTGAGCTTATCGGAGCATGTAGTTCTAAAATGATAGTAGTTAAGATAAATAGTACTATAACACGTTTATACATACATGTGTATATCATGATGCAAATGGTCATTTAGATACTTAGAACATAGACATATTCAAACGCATTTATCATCAAATCAGTAATTTAACCGTTACCTCCTCCCGTGCAGTTGCTGGACAGGTGCCCACGGAAACCTTCACCCACGCTGGTGTACTTGTGCGTGATCACGTTCGTGATGGGCGCCAGCATTCACCTGGTAGGGGACAGCATCGACCACCGCCTCGTGCACCTGGGCTACCAACTCCACCTCTCCGTCCGCGACAACCCCATCATGCAAAACCTCCAGCCCCCGGAACTGGTGAGTTCCAAGACAGTATGAGTTCTATTTATCATTACTCTAACATGGTACGAACACCGGCACTGGTCTTTCCTGTATAACCGTAATGATATATGCCGGTAAAATAGTTCAGCATTAACTTCCTACAACATCATAAAAATCTGATTTCTTTTCAGGTGGATTCTTTTGAACTTTTGTACAGCTATGATGAAGAGATAGGACATCTTATGTGGTACGTACGAAGTTTTCATCGGTAATTAATATATTAAGAAGACGTAGCAACTATTTGTCGGTGAGAATAATAGGAAGATACTAAAATGTTTGTTCTGTTGCCAGGTACATTCCATTTTTCGCAAGCCTGGTGCTTTACTTCTCTGGATGCTTCAAGCCGTTTAAGGGAGTGGAACACGAGCGGACGGGCGCCGCCTGGTGGTTGCTCATGGCCGTCAGCGCCGTCTATTACTGGTAATAATACTTGGTATAGATGTTGTGCTGGCCATCGGCCTGTATGTCACAAAGTTTGTTAACAATTAAAACTGAAGGGATTTTGATGAAACTTTACAGGAGTAATAAGTACCATATCTAGTTTTACATTTACATCAACATATTCAGCTGGAATAGTTTCTTTACGTATTTATGGTCCATTGATTTTGTTACCATAAAGTTCAAATAGAGATTTGTTTGTCCGCGCAAAATCTAAACTGTTGAAAGGAATTTGATGAAACTTCACATGAAAAGTAGGTACCATGCACAGTTTTACATGAACATCGGCATGCTCAGCTCGGATAATTTTTCACAGAGTAATGGCCTTTAACACATATTGTTTGTCCGTGTGAATTCTACAAAATTGATGCCTTGGTTGTGATTAAACTTAACAGAAATGATAAGTATCCGCCTAGCTCTAGAACACTATTGCATTGATGTATTTCTTCTTTGCAAATGTTACTCAATATAAGGCGTAGATATGCGTTTTATAAAAAAAAGTTTCCAATTGTATTCAAGATGGCTGAGTGGCGGCCATATTGGATGTTTTATATTTCGTGTCGCGACATACTCTTGCATCTTCTTGATAGTCTCATAAAAGTAATGTCAAAAAGCAGGTACGGTGCTTTACATGAATTTTTCCGTCATAATTCAATTCATATATCACGCATTTTCTAGTTTTTATTTATCATTCCCTAAATTACTATATTCATATGTCAAGCATTTTTTTAAAATTCTCATTAATTTGTCCGCCGCACTGCATCTAAGAAACCACATACCAGAAAAGACCGTGAATTGTGATGCTGTTGACGATCGACCTCGGTTGAAATACCGAGGGATTCGTAGTTTTCCAAGGAACACAATCTTTAGTTACTTTTCTGTTTCGACTGCAGGTACCTGGTAACGGAGGGTCAGATATTTGTGGTTTACGTGATCACGTGCGCATGCATGTTCATCCTAATGGCGATGGAGAGGGGCAGGGGCCGTCGTCCGGATGTGAACGGTCGCTTCCTATTGTACACGTTCTCAGCCACCACCGTGCTCACCCTTGCCTGGATAGCGGCGCTCTGGTCCGACCCCATCCTCCGGAACAAGTACCCGGGCATACTATATGTGCCCGAACCTTGGGCTTACTACACGCTCTACTTGAAATAGTTTTCGGAAGCATTTTTGTCTAAATTTTCTGTTACTAAATGTATTTATCGTTTATTTTATTTATTACTTTTTGCAATAGATAAGTGAATAAGTAATAGTTCTCTCAATGGTTCCCTTTCGCAGCCATATCAACAATACATTTTGTCTTACAATTTATTTTGTGCAAAATCGCCTTTTTTACCCCTCCATTCACAAGCTTTTGTCAGGTTAGTACAATTTTGTCCGGTTAGCGCAGTGTTGTCCTGTTAGTGCCACGCAGTGTAGTCCGGTATGGCAGTGTTGTCTGGCACAATTAATCGGATGATATTCATCATTTCCTTATTGCCCTCTATTCGCATTTTAATTTTCATGAACGCATACTTTTTGTATTTTGCTAACATCCTGTTTGTGTGATTTTTTTTACTAATACCGCTGTTAAAGCAAGCATATGTTTTGTCCAACAAAATGGTGTGCAGTATCCCCCTATTGCCTCTCATCAAAGATGAAAACGCGATATCACAAAACTTCGATAACGAAAACGCTCCAGTACGATGAGGAAAACGCGACAGTACGATAACAAAAACGCGATAATACGACAGTAGGATGATGATAATGCGAAATACTATCGTGTTTTCACCATCGTAATGTCGCGTTTTCACCGTCGTAGTTTCGTGATTTCATCATCGTAGTATCGTACTGTCGCGTTTTCATCATCGTACTGTCGTGTTTTCATCATCGTACTGTCATGTT